>NC_092378.1:87887008-88231658 GCF_030028105.1 Mobula birostris
TTTAATCACTTTGTATGGACCGTGGAATCTCGCCTGGAGGGGGTTGGTTACCACTGGAAACAGAACTAAGACCCTATCGCCCACTTGAAACACTTGTTCGCGGGCACGTCTATCATAGCACTGTTTCATTTTAGTTTGGGAGTGTTGTAGATTTTCTTTGGCAAGGTCACAGATCCTTTTAAGCCTCTCACGAAATTTTAAAACATTGTCAATCACATTGACTTGTACTGCCGGACTGGACCATTGCTCTTTCAGTAAGGTTCCTCTGGGCCGATGACCGAAGGCGAGCTCGAATGGGCTGAACCCCAATGACTCCTGAACCGTTTCCCTTACGGCAAATACCAGAAGAGGCAAGGCATCATCCCAGTCCCTAGCGTTCTCTTGACAATAAATTTTAATCATGGTTTTTAATGTTGCGTGGAATCTTTCCAACACCCCTTGGGACTCTGGGTGGTACGCGGAGGCCAAAATCTGCTTTGCTCCCATCTCATCCAACATCTGGTGGAATGTGTGAGATGTGAAGACACTCCCCTGATCTGACTGGATTTCCCTTGGCAGCCCCAACGTAGTGAAAAATTTCACAAGCGCCTTTACCACTGTGGGAGCCTTGACGCTTACCAGGGGCACAGCCTCCGGAAACCTGGTGGCGGTGCACATCATAGTCATCACATACTCTCGCCCACTCGCAGTTCTGGGCAGGGGACCGACAAAGTCCACAATTATTCGGGAAAAAGCTTCCCCGAAAGCGGGTATCGGTCGAAGGGGCGCTTTAGGCAGGACCTGGTTCGGCTTTCCTACCACCTGACAGGAATGACACCGTCTACAATATTCAATAATATCCTTCCGCATGTTCGGCCAGTAAAATTCTTTCATAAATCTATCGACTGTTTTCCTCACCTCAAAATGTCCACTGAGGGGTATCTTGTGGCCCAGGGTAAAAATCTCGTCCCTATAAATTTTCGGCACTACCACTTGGCGTACCACCCCCCATTCCTCATCTGCGGGCACGGTACTTGGTCTCCACTTCCTCATCAGTACTCCCTCCTTCACATAATAGCCCACTGGTTCCCTTTTTATTTCTGCTTCGGAGAGAGCTGTCTCTGTCAAAACCATCGCTCCTCGTCTCATTCCTGTGCCTGTATAAATTCCTTCCTCGCTAATGATAAGTCTACATCAACTCCCTCACTTCCTTCCTCTCCACTGTGCTCCTTCTCACTTTCTAACCCCTCCTGGTACAAGGCTGGTAAAAACGTCTCAGCTAAGTCTACATTCGGCAGCCTTTCTGGACATGTGCTGAGTTACTGCGCAAACGGGATAAACCTGTGAGTCCATAGGCAGGTCCTCAGTCCTGGCAGGCTTGCTTGTCAGCTTTACTACCGGGTATACATCTCCACCTGCAAGGTCGTTACCGAGTAAGACCTCCACGTCTTCCATCGGTAATTTGAGCTTCACCCCTATCGTGACCGGTCCGGAGACCAAGTCACTTTTTGGGTGTATCTGGTGCAAAGGTACTGTTTCAGTCCCTTTCCCAATGCCTTTTATCACACTGACCTCCCCAGTCTCGGTCTCTGAACTAAATTCTAACACCCTCCTTAAGATCAATGACTGACAAGCCCCAGTGTCTCTCCAGATCCGCACTGGAACTGGGTTTGACCCCTCCTTCACCGACACCAATCCAGCCGAAGTGAACTTCTCGCGCCCTTCCTGAACTCTATCAGACCTCTTCTCCCCTAGCGGTTTGTTTGCCGGCTCAATACAGCCAGTCGGAGTTGTCGTTTTTCCTACCCCCGTCTCCTTCTTTGGGGCAAAACACCTGGACGCAATGTGACCGGCTTTCCCACAATTATAGCATACGACCCCAGGAGACTTCCTACCAAACTGCTTCCTGTCTTCCTTATCCTTCTCACTAGTCCCGGTTTACTTTCTGGCTTTTCCAGCGGACTTTCTCCGCCCTCTCGACTACCCTTCTGGTAGCTCTTACTCGGGGTAAACTTTGCTTTGTGTGTTAACGCGTACTCATCCGCTAATTTAGCAGTTGCGGCTAAGGTTTTTGCCTCTTTCTCATCTAGATAGGGCCTCATACCTTCAGGGACACAACCTTTAAATTGCTCAATCAGTATTAGCTGTAGCAGTCTGTCATAATTTCCAGTGACCCCTTTCGAGGCGCACCAACGCTCACAGTACGTCTGCATCTCACGGGCAAACTCTAAATACGTGCGGCCCCACTGCTTCCTCACATTCCGGAACCTTTGCCGGTATGCCTCCGGGACCAACTCATAAATCCTGAGTATAGCCTCTTTCACTAAATCATACCTCTGGGCATCTTCTGCTGACAATGCCGAGTAAGCTTGTTGAGCCTTCCCTTTCAGCACGCTCTGAACCAAAACAGCCCACTTATCCCTCGGCCAGTCCTGACTTGCAGTGACTTTTTCAAAATGTAGAAAGTACCAATCAACATTGGCCTCCTCAAATGGGGGAACCAACCTCACTTCCTGGGTCGCCCTGAACCCTCCACCTTGGTTCGGCATTTGGCCCCTCTCTAGCACCATCCTTAACTTCTCCAGCTCAAACTGGTAAACTTCAAGAGTGCGGGAAACAAGGTCCTGTCAAGTTTCAAGGGAGTGTGGGTAACTAAACTAGGTGAGATTAGAGGGAACCAGGGCCTGGTGAGTTGGAAGGGAGCATGGGAGCCAGAACTTCAGTAACTTGCAAGAAAGTATGGGAACTGGGGCTCCTGTATTTTAAAGGCAGAACAGAAACTCGACAATCAGTGAATGGAAAGAGTACAAGAACAGAACCGTGGTGATGAGTGTATGTGGGAACTGGGGCCAAGTGAGTGGGAAAGGAGCACAGGATCTAGGTGCAAGTGAGTCAGAAGTGAGTCAAACATAACTTGTTGAACAAGATGCTGACCATGTGGATTTCCAAATGGTGGGATATTGGTTTCATCAGTTTTACTGTAAGTTTTGAATAGAGGATTGCATTTTCAGAACTGGATAAATATGTAAAAAGACTAAAATGGAGCAAAAATTCCTGCCTGGATTGGTTATATAAAAAAGTATCTCTGTGCTGTATTTATGAAATTCTATGGAGTCATTACATAACATTATTAAATAGTACATTTTCCACAGATGTACCAGAGTACATCTGATATTTGATGGTTGGGGTGTCGCGATAGCACAGTGATCGACATGGTGCTATAGCAACTTGGAGCATTGGAGTTTGGGGTTAAATGTTGGTGCTGTCTGTAAGGAGTTTGGACATTCTCCCTGTGACTGTGTGGGCTTCCTCTTACAATCCAAAGGTGTAATGGTTAGTAGGTTAATTGGCCATTGTAAATTGTCTTGTGATTAAGCTTGTGTTAAATAGGTGGGTTGCCAGGAGGCGTGGCTTGTTGGCCTGGAAGATCCTATTCTGTGCTGTATCTCTAAACAAAACAATTTAAAAATCTGTTTTGATGTAATAAATACAAAGAGATTTTTCTTATCATATACCCCTTGCAATCAACAATTGCAGACAGAATGTGTCAAGTAAAATAGGTTGCCCAGGCAACATATTCTGAAATTTTACTGTGAGGAAGTATCTTATAATTTCAACTTCTTTTTGAGAAAATCAGTTATATTATGAATGAAAACAACAAGAATTCTGCAGATGCTGGAAATTCAAGCAACACACATCAAAGTTGCTGGTGAACGCAGCAGGCCAGGCAGCATCTCTAGGAAGAGGCGCAGTCAACGTTTCAGGCCAAGACCCTTCGTCCTGACGTCTGAAACCCTTCGGCCTGAAACGTCGACTGCGCCTCTTCCTAGAGATGCTGCCTGGCCTGCTGTGTTCACCAGCAACTTTGATGTGTGATATTATGAATGAATAATGGTTTTGTGTTAGCTTCTAGTTGAGAATAATTTACAGCAATGAGTTTAAAAATTAAGAATGCTTGTATCCCATTAGAATTCTTTGACATGCTTGATGTGTGGGCAAAAATGAAGTGTTACACATGCAACTTTTATTTACAGATATTTAAGGAATGATCACATGTTAGGGTAGGCATTCTACTCATTCTACAAGGTTTCTTCAAGTACTCTTTAATCTAAGTTTTAAATTACTAGCTAATTGCCACCTATTTTCAGATATAGGAAGGCTGTAAACTGTAGATAAAAGTTTCATTGAATTTTTGATTAAAAGTTACCAGGAAAGAATCCTCCGTTTTAGCTCAAATTTAGTTTTGCTGTCATCCACAAATCTTTAGATTTGTGAGGGAGTGTAGTGAATGGTGTCAATTTGCAAAACAATTGAAAGTTCAATGAGACATTGTCCTAGTGTCTGAGTCTACTAAGCAAGTGGTGCTGCTGGAGCTGACAGTCCCATGGGAAGATAGCTTGGAGGAGGCCTTTGAAAGGAAGCTCTCCAAGTATGCAGACTGGTCAGCAACTGTCAGCAGGCTGGATGGAGAGCGAGGTGTCTCCAGTGGAGCTTGGTTGTAGGGGATTCATAGCCCGTTCTTTAGTTAGAGCCTTCAGTATTTTGGGCATCGAGGGAGAGAGGAAGAGGAGAGCCATCCGCAGTACCACCGATGTGGCAGAGAGGGCCTCAAGATGGCTGTGGCTCAAAAGAGGGGAGCCATGGAGTCATAAGTAGCTAGCCATCTGGACACAAGCTGGGGTCTGATCAGCCCCGGCTGGGTCACCTGGAGGAGGTTGTCTGATGTTGAAAGACCCGAAACACCCAATGATTCCAGGAACATCACTGAAGATGTGTCCAGAAGCATCAATAGATGTATGTACACAACAAGGATATCAAAAAATGCAAGCCTAAGCTCATCTACTTTGTTCAAATGAAACCTTTACTGTAGGACATACCCAAACCAAGGTATGAGTGTTTTTAGTAATTTTACCAACTGGACATTGATTAAAAACAATGAAATGTAGTTTTAGAATACTCATTTACTCAACATGATAAGAAACGTACATGGTGGCTGGGAAATACAGCAATTAAAAAGTAGGAACCAGAAACAAGCCATGTGGCCCGTTGAACTTGCTTTTCCATTCATTAAGATGACTGATCTGCACCTGGCCTTACCTTTGCTACTTGTTCAAAGTAATTTTTTCTCACCAGTTAAAGTTCAAAGTAAATTTTATTATCAAAGTACATATATGTCACTATATATAACTCCTTGAGATTCAATTTCTTGTGGGTATACTCAATCTATAGAATAATAACCACACCAAAATTAATGAAAGACCATCTTACTATGGTGTTCAACCAGAGGGCAAATGACAACAAGCTGTGCAAGTACAAAAAGAAGAAATAATTATAAATAAATAAGCAATAAATATCGAGAATGTGATATGAAGAGACTGTGAAAGTGAGCCAATAGGTTGTTGAGAAGATTTTGTTGCCTATCTGAACAGGTTGGGGTCTGCAAGTGAGGAAACTGAGGATCCAATTGCGCAAGGAGGTATTGAGGCTAAAGTCTTGGAGCTTATTTATTAATTTTGAGGGGATGATGGTATTGAATACTGAGCTGTAGTCGATAAAGAGCACCCTGTTCTATGCATCTTTGCTGTCCAGATGTTCTAGGGTTGTGTGAAGAGCCAATGAGATGGCATCTGCTGTGGACCTGTTGCATCAATGAGTAAATTGGAGCAGATCTAAGTCACTTTTCAGGCAGGAGCTGATATGTTTTATCACTGACCTCTCAGAACGCTTTGATGTAAGTGCTACTTGACAATAGTCATTGAGGCAGGTTACTATGCTGTTTTTGGGCATCAGTATTATTGAAGCCTGCTTGAAGCAGGTAGCTACTACACATTGCCGAAGTGAGAGGTTGAAGATCTCACTGAACGCACCAGTCAATTGATCAGCACAGGTCTTTAGTATTTGACCAGGACCTCATCTGAGCCAGTTCCTTTTCGTGGGTTCACCCTCCTGAATGCTGCTCGCATGTCAGCTTCAGCACTGAAATCATCAGATCATTGGAGGTTGCGGAAACTTCTAATGATTCCTCTGTTTTGATGGTCAAAGGGAGCACAGAAGGTGTTGAACTCTTCTGGAAGCAAAGCCCTGCTGTCTTCTATGTTGCTTGATTTAACTTAATAAGAGGTGATTGTATTCAACCTCTGCTACAACTGTTGGGCAACCTTAATTGATTCAAGTTTGATTGGAATTAATTAGCTTTCTGGAGATTGTACCTGGACCTCTTGTGACTTTCTTGGTCACCAAACTCAAATACTTCTGATCTGGCCCTCAGCAGATTTCGGATCTCATGGTTCATCCAGGGCTTCTGGCTGGGGAAGGCTCTGAATGATTTTGTGGGGGCACACTTGTCTACAGCTGTTTTAGTAAAGTATGTTAAATCTGTATTCATTCAGATCCCCAGATAAGTCTTGAACACGACCCAGTAAACTGTCTTGAAGTAATCCTGCAACTGTTCCTTTGCCTCCCGCAGCCGCCTCCTTGTTGCCCTAATCTCTAGAGTTTTACTCTTCAGCCTCTGCCTATATGCAGGTATGAGAAGGACTGCCAAGTTATCAGCTTGAAATGTGGTCTGGGCATGGAGTGGTAGACATTCCTTATCTTAGTAAACAGTAGTCTATTGTGTTGCATCCTCTGGTGGTACAGGTTATATGCTGGTGGTAACTGGGCAGGTTTTCTTCAAGCAAGTGTGGTTGAAGTCCCCAATTATGATTTGAAATGCTTTGGGATGGACTGCTTCTGGTTTGGAGTTGGCATCATGCGGTATCGCGAGCGCTTGATTACAGTCGGCTGCTGGTGGTATGTAAGCTGTGGTTAGGATCACGGATGATAACTCCTTAGGTAAATAGTATGGACAGCATTTGACTGTTAGGTGTTCCAAGTTGGGGGAGCATGAGTTTGACAAAATCTTCACATCGGAGCACCATTGAGGTTTTATCATGAAACACACACCTCCTCCAAATTAGTTCTTTGGTCCATTATGTAAATCAAGAAGGTTTTGGATCTGATTGCTATATCTGCTGTGCTGGGAGAAAGCCACACCCCAGTCAGACGTAGAGTACAACAGGCTCTCATTTCTCTCTGATACACCAATCTTGCCATCAGATCATCAATTTTGTTCTCCAGCGATGGCACATTTGCCAACAAGATGGTGGATAGAGGAAGCCTCATCCTTCTACATTTCAGCCTGGCTTGTAGTCCTCCTCCCCTGTTTTGTCATAACTGCCTGGTCTGCCGAGTTCTTCAGATGATTGTGAGATCTGTAGATCATTAAATTGATTTAAATGTACATTGCCTAGAAGGAAGTTGCATGCTGCAGTTTGCAGTGAGAGTTATTTCAAAAGAGGTTTATTTAGAACTCACAAACAAGAGAAAGTCTACAGATGCTGGAAATCCAAGCAATACACACAGAATGCTGGAGAAACTCAGCAGGCCAGGCAACATCTATGGAAAAAGAGTACAGTTGATGTTTTGGGTCGAGACTCTTCGACAGGACTGGTGAAGGGTCTGTACATTTTTCCATAGATGCTGCCTGGCCTGTTGAGTTCCTCCAGCATTTTGTGTGTGCTGCTTATATTTAGAACTCCTGTCTGCAGCCTGTAGTATGTTGCCAATGATTACCGGCACCATCATTGACCCATTGAGGAGAAGCCCTAGGTTTGTTCATGAGCCATCCAATTATATCCACTTCCCTCTTTCTTCAGAGTGCTGCAAATGTATTGAACTATGGAGAATTAAGAATCTGCACATGCTATGATTTGGGGGAAAAGATTAAACAGCTGCAGGGACTCGGTGTGTGAGACAACATTCATGAAGGCAGAGGGATAACCAATGTATTACTTCGGGCGTGATGAAAGATCTTGACCTGAAACTCTGCGATCCCCTTGCCATCGCGGATGTTACCTTATCCGCTGAGTTACTCCAGTTTGTTTTTTGCCCTATATTAAGATATACTTACTATTTCATATTGTGAGTTGTTGCTGAACCTCCTTCCACTACCCATCCAGGTCAATAAATGGGTAACAGTGAAAATGGATCTTGAACAGGACCTCACTAAGGAGCACTAGGCCAATGTCTCCCACACCATCACCAACCTTATTGACTTTGGGGATCTCATATCCATTGCCACCAACCTCATAGATCCCACACCCCACACCATGATCCACAAACCTGTTTGTCCAGGTAGATCCATTGTTTCAGCCCATTTCTGCCCCAATGAACTCATATCTGCATACCTCGGGTCTGCTTTATCCCCCCAGTTCAGTCCCTTCTTACCTACATCTGTGATACCTCACAGGTTCCCTTGGCTCCCATCATCTTATTTTCACTATGGATGTCCAGTTCCTCTACATCTCTATCCCCCACCAGGAAGACCTCAAAGCTCTCTGTTTCTTTCTGGACACCAGACCCAACCAGTTCCCCTCCACCACCAGTCTCCTCTGTCTAGCCGAATTTGTCCTCACTCTTAATAATTTCTCCTTTGGCTCTTCCCACTTCCTTCAAGCAAAAGGTGTAGCCATGGACACTTGCATGAGTCCCAGCTATGCTTGCCTGTTTGTCAGTTATGTGGAACAATCTATGTTCCAAGGCCACACTGATGTCCACCCCCCACTTTCCCTGCGCTGCATTGACGACTGCTGTAGTGCTGCTTCCTGTACCCATGCGGAGCTCGTTGACTTCATCAACTTTACCTCCAGCTTCCATCCTGCTCTTAAATTTACCTAGACCATTTCAAGCACGTCCCTCCACTTATTATAAACCCACAGCCTCTCACAGCTACCTGGATTATACCTCTTCATATCCTGTTACTTGTAAAAATGCCATCCTCTTCTCTCAATTTCTCTGTCTACGCCACATCTGCTTTTATAATGAGGGTTTTCATTCCAGGATGAAGGAGATGTCCTCCTTTTTCAAAGAGGGCTGCTTTCCTTCCTCTAGTATCTCCACTGCCCTCAACTGCATCGCTTCCATTTCACGCACATCTGCTCTCACCCCATTCTCCCACTACCCTACCACAGATCGAGTTCCTGTTGTTCGCACATACCGGCTTCTGCATCCAGCACATAATTCTCTGGAACTTCTGCCATCTCCAATGGGATCCCACCACTAAGCACATCTCCCTCTCCGCCTCCCCCCACGATTTCTGCTTTCCGCAGGGATCGCTCCTCATGCAACTCCCTTGTAAATTTGTCCCTCCCCACTGATCTCCCTCCTGGCACTTTTTGTTGCAAGTGAAACAGGTGCTACACTTGCCCTGCATCTCCTTCCTCACTGCCGGTCAGGGCCCCAGTCAGTCCTTCCAGGTGAGGTGACACTTCACCTATGAGTCTGTTGGGGTTGTATACTACAGTGGCCCCCAACCACTGGGATATGGACCGGTACCGGGCCGCAAAGCATGTGCTACCGGGCCACGAGGAAACAATATGATTTGGCAATATGAAACGATATAAGTCAGCTGTACCTTTCCTCATTCCCTGTCACGCACTGTTGAACTTGAACATAGGGTTGCCAACTATCCCATATTAGCCAGGACATCCTGTAGATTGGGCTAAATTGGTTTGTCCCATACGGGGCCGCCCTTGTCCCGTATTTCCCCCACTAATGTAGAGCGTTCCTATGAAACCATTCGTAAACCGAAATGACGTAAAGCGAAGAAGCAATTACCATTAATTTATATGGGAAAAATCTTTGAGCGTTCCCAGACCCAAAAAATAACCTACCAAATCATACCAAATAACACATAAAACCTGAAATAACAGTAACATATAGTAAAAGCAGGAATGATATAAATACACAGCCTATATAAAGTAGAAATAATGTATGTTCAGTGTAGTTTCACTTAACAGAATTGGGAAAATTAAACCAAAACCGATTTGTAGAAAAAAAATTGGCACGTATGCGCGCACAGGTGCCAGCACAAGGCTTCATGGTCATGGTAGTCGTTCTTGGGGTAAACACAAGTGTCCCGCATTTGACTGCTACTTTTGTCCCTTATTTGGGAGTGAGAAAGTTGGCAACCCTACTTGAACACCCCCCCCCCCCCCCCCCCTGTTGGCCGGTTTGCAAGAATATTGTCAATATTAAACCGGCCCGCGGTGCAAAAAAAGTTGGAGACCCCTGGTGTACGATGTCTGGTGCTCCCAGTATATCGATGTATGTCAGTGAGACCTGACGTAGATTGGGATTCTGCTTCACTGAGCACCTGCGCTCCATCCGCCAGAAGAAATGGGATCTCCCAGTGGCCACCCATTTTAATTCCATTTCCCATTCCCATTCCAATACATCCATGGCCTCCTCTACTATCATGATGAGGCTACACTCAGGTTGGAGGAGCAACACCTTATGTTCCTTCTCGGTAGCCTCCAACCTGATGGCATGAAAATCGATTTCTCAAACTTTTGGTAATGCCCCCCCCCCCCCCCCATTTCCCTCTCACCTTATCTCCTTCCCTGCCCATCGCCTCCCTCTGGTGCTCCTTCCCCCCTTTAATCCATGGCCTTCTGTCCTCTCCTATAAGAATCCCCTTCTCCAGCCCTGTATCTCTTTCACCAATCAACTTCACAGCTCTTTACTTCACCCCTCACCCCTCCTGATTTCACCGATCACACTGTGTTTCTCCGTCCCTTTCCCCCACCTTCTAAACCTATTCCAGTCCTGCTGAAGGGTCTTGGCTTGAAACGGCAACTGTACACTTTTTCATAGATACTGCCTGGCCTGCTGAGTTCTTCGAGCATTTTGTGTATGTTGCTTGGATTTCCAGCGTCTGTAGATTTTCTCTTGTTATTTTTTTCTCATCTCCCTCTTGGTTCCTTACCAAGTTATCTTAAAATTCACAACCACACTTGATTAAATTTATATTGCATGGTGTACTGCTGACTTTGTTAATACTGTTAATGAGCTAAAGTTTGTAAGCTTTGTATAAATTATGACTATGACTATTACAGAGGAAAACTCTGTTATAAGTTGTATTAATTGAGCTTTTGAATAAGAATTACTTCAATAACATCTAAATAAACAAAGTCTGAAATATTAACCAAGATTCACTAATCTTAAAGTCTTCACAAACTGATTTGGAGTTATTTTCAAAGAATTTTGATTGATAATGAGATATTTTGAGAGATCTTACAGTTTTTAAATGAACATTGAAAGACCAATTTTCATTTACATGCACAATATGTTATAATTCAAATAAGTTTATTATTAGCATGTTATAGAAGAAAGTGACTTGATGCCTTTGAATTGACGTGCTTTCCATTGTACGTTCAATATTTGTGCAAAATGTTTTTAGTCTGTCAATGACTAAAAAAGAGTGGATAGATAAAAGTCAATGGTTCAGTCCCTAAGAAATCTTCAAGGGAAGCTGAGACACATAATAATTTTTATAACTTGTGATCTGTTATTTTGAAGGAACAAGTGAGCTTTTTCATTTGGAAATACTTTGTTTCGTGTTGATATAGTTGAAAATATTGTCCAGCTATGTTTTATTTTATATCATGGTAATATAAGGGGTCACTATTGGATGTGAAATAATTCTGTCTCTGAATTTCTCATTTGAAGAAAGCTCTTTGAACCCATAATTGTGCAAATTTTTCCAGTGTTATTGTTTTCATCATTTGCATTTCTGAAGAAATTTATTTTGAAAACTCAATTTTCATTCTGTAAATAGTTCATATTTTATCTGGTTGAAATTGAGAGCAAAAGAAGTCAATTGAGCAACAGATTGAATGATTGTTGAAGGTGAAAATCCAGGAGATTATGACAATCCTTCTGCCAGATTGGAAAAGAAACCAGAATAAGGTGGGGTAGGGCTCATTAAATGTTTATTTCTCTCCATAGATGCTGCCTGAGTTGCTGAGTTCCACCAGCATTTTGTGTGTGTGTTGCATGACAATATGCAAATTTTAATAGGAAATCAAAACTGAAGATTGAAATCTGAAATTCAGAACATTGCTGTGGGAACATTCAGTAGGTTGGGCAGCACCTGTATAGAGAGAAATAGTTAATATTTCATGCCAGTGAACCTTCTTCAGAATCCAATAAGGCCTTCTGATGAACGCTTATTGGGCTGAGAAAGAAATTCTGTCCCCATTTCCATAGAATCTCCATGACGTGTTGAGTGTTTTCAGCACCGCTTTATTGAAAATTAAATAAAAAATAGTTTGCTTGACCTTTTCTCTGTTTGTATTTTTTTAAGGAGTCCTGAAGATCTATCACGGGAGATAATTCTTTTGCAGCAACGTGAACTTGTACTCAAGCAACAGAACTCTTCTGTCAGCAGCAGGTGGGTAGAGGTCCAGGGCAGGCAGCCAACTTTATTTCTAAAAGTTTTGGTGAACAGGGAATTATTCTGGCAATTAACTACGTTTACAAGGTCTTTTAACATCTTCATAGAAAAAATGTATACTATGCATTTCATTTGCTCATGAGATCCAAATGTTTGTCTGAGAATTGCCAAAGCGATATCTTTTCATGACCTGTTGGAAGCTTAAGTAAGACAACAATGGGATCCAGCCTGCCATTATCATTTGTTGTGCAATATTGAAATTTAGAGTGGGGTGTTGAAGTATACAGTGGTGGTACACATCTGACCCACAGGAAGAAACTGAACTGACACCACCCCCCCACCCCCCTCAATCATCACCGAAACAAAAATTGGTTAGCTGATTGAGCCAATCAATACTTGGGCATATTGTCTTGCATTTTGATGTAGAAGACAGCAAATAAATGAACTAAAAGATTTTTATTTATTGCTGGAAGATTGATTTGGCCTTCAGTAGCAGCCATCTTCTGAGGCTCACAATATTCTGAAAAGACAAATTTTAAACAACAAAACCAAAGAAAACTCTGACTTTATTGAGTGTGCTATGTTTGACATTTAGGAATTGATTGTTTTTAAAGACTTTCAAGTATTATTTTCTCTCAGTACCCTGCATGCACATCTTAGCACTTGCAAACATTATAGCAAATTTAGTAACATCAGTAACAAAATTTTGTTTATTCTGATAGAGTAGCTTATTGCAACATGCTTAATCTATTTTGATGTATTTGGAATATTGGCATCCATTGACTTTGCTATATTAGGATTTGATTTTCATCGTTCCTAAATGAATAGTGATTATTCTGAGTGAGTAACTTGGAAATTAAGCTAGAGCAGCTGAGTTCTAATGCAACAATTCAAAGTTGTCACCATTTTCTCTTCTTTGGTCATGTTATCAAGATTAGGGAGAAAAAGTAATTCTTTTCCCCCAGATTAAAGAATTCCTCATAATTGGAAAAGTGTACACAGATTTTCAGACAAAATAAATGAATTTGGTATTGATGCATCATTGAAGTAATTTGTGTATATTTCCATTGTAGATATATTTTTAAAATACTTTTGCTTTGTTAACTAACATGCATCATAAAAGGGCATCTGTAATATTTGATGAAGTAGAAATTGTAATTGCTTGTCATTGAGGACATCTAACACGGCCATTAAATGTGCAATTGCACTTCTTACTGATACTTAGTGTTGAGTTTCTTCAGGGATGGGCGAGGGTTGATCATTTCATTTGCAAGTCGGAGTTTCAATACCTCACAAATATCAAACTTTTATATTTGGAAAAATACAAAATAACTTATGGATAAAGTTTATTACACTGGCATGCAAAAGTTTGGGCACCCCTGGTCAAAATTTCTGTTACTGTGAATAGTTAAGTGAGGAGAAGATGAACTGATCTCCAAAAGTCATAAAGTGAAAGATGAAACACTCTTTTCAACATTTTAAACAAGATTAGTGTATTATTTTTGTTTTGTACAATTTTAGAGTGGAAAAAAAGGAAAGGAGCACCATGCAAAAGTTTGGGCACCCCAAGAGATTTGAGCTCTCAGATAACTTTTACCAAGGACTCAGACCTTAATTAGCTTGTTAGGGCTATGGCTTGTTCACAATCATCATTAGGAAAGGCCAGGTGATGTAAATATTCTGACTCCTCAAACCTTATCCCAACAATCAGTGGCCATGGGCTCCTCTAAGCAACTGCCTAGCACTCTGAAAATTAAAGAAATGATGCCCACGAAACAGGAGAAGGGTAAAAGAAGATAACAAAGCGTTTTCAGGTAGCCGTTTCCTCAGTTCGTAATGTAATTAAGAAATGGCAGTTAACAGGAATGGTGGAGGTCAGGTTGAGGTCTGGAAGACCAAGAAAACTTTCTGAAGAACTGCCCGTAGGATTGCTAGAAAGGCAGATCAAACCCCCATTTGACTGCAGAAGACCTTCAGGAAGATTTAGCAGACTCTGGAGTGGTGGTGCACTGTTCTACTGTGCAGTGACACCTGCACAAATATGACCTTCGTGGAAGAGTCATCAGAAGAAAACCTTTCTTGCGTCCTCACCACTAAATTCAGCATCAGAAGTTTGCAAAGGAACATCTAAACAAGCCTGATGCATTTTGGAAACAAGTCCTGTGGACTGGTGAAGTTAAAATAGATCTTTTTGGCTGCAATGAGCAAAGGTATGCTTGGAGAAAAAAGGGTGCAGACTTTCATGAAAAGGACACCTCTCCAACTATTAAGCATGGAGGTGGATCGGTCATGCTTTGGGCTTGTGTTGCAGCCAGTGGCACGGGGAACATTTCACTGGTAGAGGGAAGAATGAATTCAATTAAATACCAGCAAATTCTGGAAGCAAACATCACACTGTCTGTAAAAAAAAAAATGCTGAAGATGAAAAGAGGATGGCTTCTACAATAGGATAATGATCCTAAACACACCTCAAAATCCACAATGGACTACCTCAAGAGGCGCAAGCTGAAGGTTTTGCCATGGCCCTCACAGTCCCCTGACCTAAACATCATCGAAAAACTGTGGATAGACCTCAAAAGAGCAGTACATGCAAGGCGGCCCAAGAATCTCACAGAACTTGAAGCCTTTTGAAGGAAGAATGGGCGAAAATCCCCCAAACAAGAATTGAAAGACACTTAGCTGGCTACAGGAAGCGCTTACAAGCTGTGATACTTGCCAAAGGGAGTGTTACTAAGTACTGACCATGCAGGGTGTCCAAACTTTTGCTTCGGGCCCTTTTCCTTTTTTGTTATTTTGAAACTGTAAAAGATGAAAATAAAAAAAGTAATCTTGCTTAAAATATTAAAGATATGTGTCATCTATAACTTTATGCTTTTTGGAAATCAGGTCATCTTTTACTCGCTTAGCTATTCACAGTGATTTTGACCAGGGGTGCCCAAACTTTTGCATGCCACTGTATACCTGCTGAATATTTATTATGTGTTTAAAGCATTTTGAGTTGACAAAGAGGAAGAACATTTCCTTCTCAGGATAAAAGATGTCATTCACAAAGAAACCAGCAGTTCTGTTCGATTTGTTAAATTACAGTATACTTTTTAAAATTGATTTTAACCTCTGATTTTTAGCAATATTTCTCTTGTATCCTCCATATGATATTCAAGTTGTTGTGTAGTATTTATCTTTGCTTTCTTTTTTGTACTGCAAATGATAATGGAATACAGAGCTTTTATAGTAAAAGAGCATGTTTAAAATGGCCATTGTAATCATCTGTTGAATGCATTTTTCACTATTTTTCTGAGAATCTTGACAGGTTGCAGAGAAGAAAATAGCAGTTTGAATCTACATATAATTCATTTGACTTCAAAGCTTCCTGATTTGAGCTGTTATTGAGGTATACAGCTACAGATTAGGAACGTAAACACGAGAAAATCTGCAGATGCTGGATTTTCAAGCAACACACAAAAAAATGCTGGTGAACGCAGCAGGCCAGGCAGCATCTATAGGAAGAGGTACAGTTGATGTTTTGTGCCGAGACCCTTCGTCAGGCCTAACTGAAAGAAGAGATAGTAAGAGATTTGAAAGTGGGAGGGGGAGATCCGAAATGATAGGAGAAGACAGGATGGGGAGGGATGGAGCTAAGAGCTGGAAAGTTGATTGGCAAAAGGGATATGAGGCGGGAGAAGGGAGAGGATCATGGGTCGGGAGTCCAAGGGAGAAAGAAAGGGGGAGGAGGGAAGTCCAGAGGATGGGCAAGGAGTATAGTAAGAGGGACAGAAGGAGAAAAAGGAGAGAGAAATAAATAAATAAATAAATAAATAAATAAATGGATAGGGTACGAAGGGGAGGTGGGGCATTAACGCAAGTTAGAGAAGTCAATGTTCATGCCATCAGGTTGGAGGCTACCCAGATGGAATATAAGGTGTTGTTCCTCAAACCTGAATGTGGCTTCATCTTGACAGTAGAGGAGGCCGTGGATAGACATATCAGAATGGGAATGGGACATGTGTGGCCACTGGGAGATCCTGCTTTCTCTGGCGGACAGAGCGTAGGTGTTCAGCAAAGCGGTCTCCCAGTCTGCGTCAGGCCTCGCCAATATATAGAAGGCTGCACCGGGAGCACCGGACGCAGTATATCACCCCAGCCAACTCACAGGTGAAGTGTCGCCTTACCTGGGAGGACTGTCTGGGGCCCTGAATAGTGGTGAGGGAGGAAGTGTCAGTGCATGTGCAGCACTTGTTCCGTTTACAAGGATAAGTGCCGGGAGGGAGATCGGTGGGAAGGGGTGGGGGTGACGAATGGACAAGGGAGTCGCCTAGGGAGCGATCCCTGCGTAAAGTGGGGGCGGGGGAGGGAAAGATGTGCTTGTTGGTGGGATCCCATTGGAGGTGGTGGAAGTTACGGAGAATTATATGTCGGACCCGGAGGCTGGTGGTGGTAGGTGAGGACAAGGGGAACCCTATTCCTAGTGGGGTGGCGGGACGATGGGGTGAGAGCAGATGTGCGTGAAATGGGAGAGATGCATTGGAGAGCAGAGTTGATGGTGGAGGAAGGGAAGCCCCTTTCTTTAAAAAAGGACATCTCCTTCGTCCTGGAATGAAAAATTCAGAATGTAAATTCAGAGAAAAACAAATTTACATAAATGGTGAATGGAAATATTAGTATGAAATGAAGGTTCACTAATGAGTATAATAAGCAAATAATCTAAGACCACTTGATAGCTTGACAATTTAACACATTTTTAGATCTATCTGATATTAAATAGATTACAAGCAAAATCAAAACAATATTTCTTAGTTCCTGCCAGCATCCAAGTTCCTCTGGATTTATTATTATCTTAAGTTAAATCTGATGTGCATGACCTTGGTACATTCTTCAGTTGTGGCTTTTACTTTGTATTTAACAACTGGTGAGGCTAATTTCTTCATTCTTCGAAACCTTGCTTCATAGCTTTCCTCCACAGATAAAAATTATGAGAAATTAAAAGATTGCTTTCTCCTCTCAATGTTTGATCCTCTCCAATACTTCTTGCTTCATACCTTTATTTGTGCACCCATTTCAAATTACTGGAAATATAATACAATCTTCTTTTACAAGAGATGAAAATCCCAAAAAATTGCAGGTGCAATAACAATTGTTGCAACCATTGTTTGGAGTAATACCTCATGACCCAGCAGTATACATGTTTGTACTTAGTCTTTAAAGCCTGTGTTGTCTAAAACCATATTAGACCTTAATAATGAGACTGCTCTGTTCCAGTTGTTGGCCTTTTCACTAGAAGTTTGTGATGTCCTGCGCCAAAATCTAAGCTTAACTTCTTGGCAGTTCTATACTGAGTGAGTGTGCTTCAGTTATCTGTGAGAAGGGATATGGATCTGCTTTTTTGGGTGCAGAAAAGTAATACTGAGGGTAATTGTCAAAAAAATACATTTTTTTTGCTCACACAGAAATTTCTTAAAAGTATGTTGATCGATCCCATCACTTTTAAATACCATGTAACTTTTCTTTAAATTTTGGCTCAAGGTATTGAGAATGGGGATTAAGTAGAAAAGGGAGTTGAGGTTCAGACTTCATTATGACTTACTCTGTTCCATTTTCTAAGGTGCTTATTTTCTTTCATGTTTTTATTTCTGTATGATTCCTTCGTATTCTGTGATTTCTAATTCATGTTAGAAAGACAATTAGACAAGTTAGTGTTGATTCAGTATACACACATAGGTTAATACAGTTATTTTGATGCTTGCCATTGTTACGTACCAGCAGCAATACATCACAAATTGAGTCAGTCTTTAATGCTAAAACCACTATATTTATTAGTATCTACTCAAAATATAGGAAATTAAATAAAATAAACAGAAGTCAATAGTGGTTATGTGTGTGTGGCTCCCAAACTGTCAAGCTTAGGAAAGGTCCTTGAAGTCTTAAGATGGCAAACTAAAAAGCTCCAGCAATTGACAGAATAAATGAGGGGAGAAACTTGTAAATCCACATTAAAATGTAGAGAGGAGGCGGTTACGAAGAATTCCACAGGTTCCACACTAGAAAAATGAGGTAACAGTTGCTGAAGATCTTATCCCTCGAGTCGTCCTGAAATCCACATAGAAATATCACAAGGTGATAGTCACAGAATATACCCTGGCGCAAGTGGTGACCACATAACATACCCGAAACCACGTAAGGGTTAACAAAGATGGTCGCCACAGGGTACTCCGACAAAATCCACGTGTGGATCATACGAAGTGACAGCCACACATCCAGTGTGTACTGGGTGCTGTTGATCAACCCAATTCCCTGGGCATGGGAAAGTATCAGACTTTACCCATTGCTGCTGCAAGCTACTGCCAGCAGCTTGCAGTCCAAAGCTACCCCCCCACCCCGTCTCTCTGTCTTCTCTGTCTTCTCTCTCTCTCTCTCTCTCTCTCTCTCTCTCTCTCCCTCTCCCTCTCCCTCTCCCTCTCCCTCTCCCTCTCCCTCTCCCTCTCCCTCTCCCTCTCCCTCTCCCTCTCCCTCTCCCTCTCCCTCTCCCTCTCCCTCTCCCTCTCCCTCTCCCTCTCCCTCTCCCTCTCCCTCTCCCTCTCCCTCGCTCTCTGTCACTCTCTCACTCAGGATTTTGGGAAATCCTGATGGTTCGGCATCTGGCTCGACTGTTCACTGATTTTTTTGCGTTTTTACACTAACTGTTCCATTTCTGGTGCTGCCTTTAAACCTATTGCATGCTCCCTTTAAAATCACCTGAGTAACATAAATTTAAAAATAGGTGAATTATAAGTGTAGCACAAAGACGAGAAAATCTTTTTTCCAATCCTGATGAAGGGTCTTGACCCTAAACACTAACTGTTAACTCCTTTTCATACCCCGTTTGCTGAGTTCCTCCAGCATTTTGTGTGTGTTGCTTGTGTGTTGGAATGATAATAGGAGTAATAGGGCAGCACATTGGCTCAGCTTGTGGAACTGCTGCCTCACAGCATGAGACTTAGTTCAGTCCCGGCTTTGAGTCTTGTCTGTGTGGGGTTTTATGTACATCATGGGGGTTTACCCCAGGTAATCCATTTTTGTTCCACATTACAAAGACCTGTTGGTTGGTGGGATAATTGACCACTGTAAATTGTACCTTGTGTGTAGGTGAGTGATAGAATCTGATGAAAATATACAGAGAATAATAAAGTGGGATTAAGTACAGGGTAGTGTAATGGGTCATAAACACGAGAAATTCAGCAGATGCTGGAAATCCAAGGCAACACACACAAAAATGCTGGAGGAACGCACACAAAATGCTGGCCTGCTGAGCTCCTCCAGCATTCTGTGCGTGTTGCCTTAGTGTAAGGGATGATGGATAGTTGGTGTGGATTTAGTGTGCTGAACTGCTTGTTTCATACTGTATCTACCTTTGACACCCGGTCCTCAGGGTGTTGGTTTGAGAAGGTTTATGATTTATGTTGTTTCAAAATTCTGATTTGAAATTGTCTTCAATTCATACCAAGTGAAATACGTGGAAATACAAGAAATTGGAAAGTTTGAAAGAAAGTAAGCTTTTAGTGGATCACTTGTGATGTCTGCTTTTGAAAAAAATATAGTATCCTACATTAGTTAATGTTTCAGTTGATTTGATCAACTGGACTATAATTTGGAGAAATTATATACAATCTCAGTATTAATAATTATTGATCATTTGAGTAATTGAGTTTGCAAGTTGTAATTTTAGCGCTATTGGTACTTATTTTCATACCAAAGTACCACTAAAGTGTTGAAACTTTGTAGGAAAACAGATCTGTAAATGTTTTCTCTTGATTTACCACGTATTTGAAAAGTCTCTTATTAAGATTGTAATAATGGCTGCTTTCAAATTGTCCCAGCGATAAATAGGCTCTGCCTCTGTATGTAAACTTTAGCTCTTGTGTGTTCAGTGACATTAATTACATTTTCTGAAAAGTTGCAGAGATTTATATGTACTTGACATTGTATTATTGGCTGGATAATTTTTCTTTCTTTCTACATGCAAAATATCAGTATCCTTTGGCATTTTAAGAAGATTGAGTAATGCCCTATAGGCCACATAATACTGTATCACAAGATTTCATACTTTAGATTGGTATTTTAGTTGTATGATATTTTAAAAGGGCTTAATACAAAAGTTTTAACATTTCAAGAAATTTGATTTTGCAGTAGATGCTTTCACTTCTCTTCCACATTTCTGCTATAGGCGTTGATGTAAATTTTAGTTTTTGACTAATGCTGAATATGTCCTCACGGCTTCAGAGTGAGAGTAGTGTTTGTGTGGAGGTGGAAGAGAATGAGACAACCTGTTTAACCCAACTTGCCACAAAGACCACCTTGCAATGTCTGAATCTTTATTATCTCCATTTAAAATTTGTATCTAACTTTTTCAAATTTTTGAAATATCATAAACCAGGTTGACTGTTGGATATAATTTTGTCTTGCATCACTTATCAGTATTATTTCAGCAATATGAAGTATGGTATGAAGTAAATATGAAGTAAATGTGAGAATTGCTGGAAGAAATAGAAGGTACATCAACGCTGGTGATGTCACAGGATGGCAGTGCGCACTGTTGCAGTTGTTAATTACTGCTCAGTGGCACTGATCTCAAAACAATCATGAAGTGCTTTTAGTGGCTGGTAATGGATCATATAAAATCCCACCTTTCAGGGATATTGCAGTTTGCTTACTGCTCAAACTGTTTCACTGAATGATGTCATAACCTCAGCCTTCCACTCCATAGTATCCCACCTGGAAAACAACACTAGGATGTTGTTCATTGACTTCAGTTTGGTGTTTAACATGATCATCCCTCAGAAGCCGGTGGGTAAACTGTCCTCATTGGGGCTCAACACCCCTCACTGTAATTGGATCTTGGACTGCTTGATGGAAAGACCCCAGTGAGTCAAAGTTGGCAGCAACATCTCAAGCTCCATCAAGCTGAGCATTGGTGACCCCAGGGCTGTGTACTCAGTGCACTGCTGTTCACGCTGCTGACTCACGACTGCACTGCCAGATTCAGCTTAAACCACATCATCAAGTTCACCGATACAACAGTGGCTGACCTCATCAGCAATAATGATGTATCAGCATACAGAGAGGATGTAGTGAGGCTTGTCAAAAGGTGCGAGAACAGTAACCTGAGCCACAACTTGGACAAGACAACAGAGATAGTTGTGGACTTCAGTAAGGCGCAGGCAAACCTTTCTCCATTGTACATCAGTGGCACATCAATTGGAGAGAGTGAAGAGCACATAACAGACAATCTAATCTACAGATGATAACACCTTCTCATTGGTCAAGAAGGCACAGCAGCACCTATACTTTCTGAGGAGATTGAGGAGTACAAGACTCCCCGCCCCCATTCTAGTAACTTTCTACAGAGTACCATCAAGAATGCCCTATCACAAACAAGAGGAAATCTGCAGATGCTGGAAATCCAAGCAACATACACAAAATACTGGAGGAACTCAGCAGGCCAGGTAGCATCTATGGAAAAGAATATAGTCGATGTTTTGGGCCGAGACCTTTCATCAGCACTGGAGAAAAAAAGATGTGGAGTCAGAGTTAGAAGGTGGCGGGGGATGGGTGGGAGGAAGAAACACAAGATGATAGGTGAAACTCAGGGTGGAGGATTGGGGAAGGGATGAAGTAACGAGCTGGGAAGTTGATTGGTGAAAGAGATACAGAGCTGGAGAAGGGGGAATCTGATAGGAGAGGACAGGAGGCCATGGAAGAAAGAAGAGGTGGGGGGGGAGCATCAGAGGGAAATGATGGGCAGGTAAGGCAGGGGGGCATTACCAGAAGTTCAAGAAATCAATGTTGGTACCATCAGGTTGGAGGCTACACAAATGGAATATAAGGTGTTGCTGCTCCAACCTGAAAGTGGCCTAATCATGACAGAAGAGGATACCATGGACTGATGTATGGGAATGGGATGTAGAATTAAAATGGGTGGCCACTGGGAGATCCCACTTTTTCTAGCGGATGGGGTGTGGGTGCTCGGTGAAGCACCAATATACAAGAGGCCATACTGGCAGCATCAGATACAGTTGATGACCCCAACAGACTCACAGGTGAAGAGTTGCCTCAACTGGAAGGACTTTTTGGGGTCCTGAATGGTAGTGATGGAGAGGTGTAGGGGCAGGTTGTTCTGCTTGGAAGAATAAATGCCAGGAGGGAAATCAGTGGATAGGGGCGAATGGATGAAGGAGTCGTGTAGGGAGCAATTCCTGTAGAAAGCAGAGAGTGAAAGAGATGTGGTTGAGGCTTCCCTGCCTCAATGCCCTCAACTACACATCTTCCATATGCGCACACCTGCCCTCACCTCATCCTCCTAGCACCCCACCAGGGATAGGGTTCCTCTTGTTCTCGCCTATCACCCCACTAGCCTCCGCATACAGCACATCAGCACATAATTCTCCATAACTTTTGCTGTCCCCAACGCGATGCCATCACCAAGCATATCTTTCCCTCCCCCTACTTACTGCTTTCCACAGGGATCACTCCCTACTCGTGTCACACTGGAAGCGTCCCCCTGAATGGGTGTCCATAATGAACAGTAGATGACCCTGGCAGCTGGAACCCACAGTGTCACAGACCTTGCCTATCCCAATGTGCTAACAGTTTCGAAGCTGCATGGTGGTCAGCAGTTCTTGGCGTTAGTGCTGAAAAATACAGACCTGGTGTTGTCTGGTTCAGAGCCAAGTGCAATAGTCTGCTGGAGGCTCTACTGACTGGGCTTATTGAGAGAGGGAAAGGAGGAGAAACGATGCATCTCTGCCTGGCTGAGTGTAGACTGTCGACCATTTTATCACGCTCCCTATAGTCCTTCATGGGTGAGACTATGACTGATCTTTTTACTTCACTGCCATTTCCCTACACTAATACCACAGCTTTTGATTCTCTTAATGCCCAAGAATCTGTTGATCACTAATGTGAAAATGCTTGATGACAGAACCTCCAAACCTCTCCAAGATTCGCACCACCCTGGATGAAAAAAATCCAATTCTGTCCTACATGACCAACCCTTAAATTTGAGGTTGAAATCCTGGGTCCTCAACACCTCATTCAAGAGAAATGTCAAGTCTATCTGAAATGTCAATCGAGAATATTTTTTGGGGTAGGGCATACTCTGGCCTAATTTGAGTCTGTGGATCAAGCAGCTTTTTGCTGGGAAGTTGCGAAAGGTAATTGGGAAATTCTGTCGCAGATCAGAAAGCCAGTATTTCTAAATCTTGGACTATTATATTTTGCATTGCTTTAACAAAATTATGAACTTGCATTATTCTACACAGCAGTCAATCTATAGTATATTCAGCTTTTGCTTGGGAATTATCTTAAAATGTTTTGTCATGTCAGTGATAATGTGATAAATTCCTAGCTCTGTCACATTAAATCAGTTATTATAAATGTATATGTGAACACTTTCTGATGAGCATCAAATGAAATGATTTGAGATTTGATTCACATGAAAATCTTTTGAAGTTGGATAATGTGATAAATTCTTGTGGATAATGTAGCATCTGTGCTGAGCATAGCCATCTTTTTTTAAAAAAAAGATGCACAAATGCCTAATTCCAGAAATTTTTAAATACTGACTCAATATAAAAGCAAAACTCAGAAAGGAATTGTGTTCTACAGCATTGTATACCTCATGTATTTGTAAACTGCATTGGTGTGGTAGTGGGCAGGATAATTGTCCACATTTTACAGATGTTATGTGTTTAACTATTGACCCTTTAATGTGGTAAAATAGGATAATAATATGTCTTGTTGCACATAAATTGTTGAATAAATCTAGAGAAGAAATACTAGTGAATTTCTTTTGTGTTCAGATGTTTACTTACAAGATGGATCTTTGGCTAAGGAATTTCTCCACAAAGATGTAAGAATCATTAGAAGGAAATGAGACTTGTTCAGTAATGGGGAATCATGCCAGTGAGTTGTTTCCATGATGAGAGAGATTGCAGGATTCTGGATCTGCTGAATCAAATCTGACCTGACAACCAGATTTCAATTCCTCTGAAGTGTTCCACTACTGTTATCATTGCAAGCCCTTATTGCGTCCTATTCTCTCTATACTTTCATTATTGTTTTTCAGTACTCAAGTCAAAATATAACAAATCAATTTCTATTGAAGTTGATGGGGACCTTTGCCTCTGTTCTAGCTGTTCTCCACTTCTCAGTTTCTGTCACCTCTTCACATCTACCATGAATCTTTTATTTTTTGCCTACCCCTTTTTTGCCATAATCACCCCAGATTTCTTCTTCCTTGATGTAACTTCTTAAGCCTCAATAAAATTGTTTTGAGAGAGCTCTCTTATTAATGTGTAACTAAAGGGCAATTGGTATTTGTGGTCTCTTTATCTTTGTAAAATTTTGAAGAAAGGAAATGTACATAGCATTTTGGATTCTATATGAATTGCTTTAGGTAGATAATCGACTTCAGTATCGCACATATTCAAAATCTATATTTGTTTACTCAATTTTCTTACTGCCAAAGGGATCCTCTATTCATGATTGGTTGATAGAATGCATCCTGATAAAAAGGTACTGATGTAACTTCAGTAAGAACTGGATTCATGTTGATCTTTTTGAAAACTCTCACCAGATAATTCAAATTTTATTAAAAGATTAACCACTTATTAATTTTGGTGTACCCATTTAAAATTTTGTGAATGCAGCGCTTCCTAATTAATTTAATCCATTTTAAGTAATAATGAGTCAAACTGGAAACTGCTGGAAATCCATAATCAATTCGTAAGCAACTGCAGGAGATGTTCCATGATTGTTTTTATCTAATATCGTTATGAATTTTAGTTTCTGACCTTTTGTTAAATGCCAGTCATCCATGTTTTCCAGAATTTAGGCTCTCAAAAGATTGTTGACAATTTGCATGTTTTATACTCATATCGTGTTGGCGCGTGGCCAAGTGTTAGATCTAGTAATCTGAAGGTTGCTAGTTCAAGCCTCGGCTGAGGCAGCGTGTGTGTCCTTGAGTAAGGCACTTAACCACTCATTCCTCTGTGCCGACACCGGTGCCAAGCTGTGTGGGTCCTAATGCCCTTCCCTTGGACAACATCGATGGCATGGAGAGGGGAGACTTACAGCATGAGCAACTGCCGGTCTTCCATACAACCTTGCCCAGGCCTGCACCCTGGAAACCTTCCAAGGTGCAAATCCATGGTCTCACGAAGCTAATGGATGCCTGTAAACTCATATTACAGCACCAATAAATGATGGTTTGATTTGCAGGATCAGGGCATTGCCTGCATTTATTGTCCATCCTTAGTTGTCCCTGAGGAGGCAATGCATAGCCGTTGCCTTGATCTATGGAAATCTTCTCCTGAAGATACTCTCACAGTACTCTTGTTTGTGGGTGTTAGATTTTGACCAACAGCAATGAAAGAGAAGTGATACATTTCCAAGTCAGGATGCAGTGTAAAGTGGTGAGGGATTTGTAACTTCTGTTGTTCTCATGCCTGTTGCTACCCTTCTCCTTGGTGATAAAGGTCTTGTGTTTGGGAGATGTGCTATTAGTGTAACCTGAGCTGGTGAATGAGGAAGTGTTTATGGTGTTTGAAGGGTACTGATCAAGGAGGATGTGCATTCTTGATAGTGTTGACCATTTTGAAAGTTGTTGGTACTGCATTCATTTTAGTAAGCACACTTCTGATTTTCGCTCTGCAGGTGATAGAGATATCTACTTCCATGCCTAGCCCTGAACTGCTCTTGTAGCCGCAGTGTTTATTCATAGGTAACCCCCAAGATGTTGATAATAAGGGACCTTGTGATGGTAATGACAGTGAATATCCAGCTTAGATAGTTTCTATTATTTGTGGCTGAACATGCTTGCAACTGCTTCGCTCTCATCCCTGCCTTTTTGGAGGATGGGAATGTTCTTGGACCCTTAGATATTTAATTGTCTCCCACAATGATTTGATGAGGTAGGACTTTAGTGCTTTGATGTGATCTGTTAGTTGTAAGATTGCTTTGTTCTGTCTGTTTTTTTGCCTTTATTTTTTGTTTTGCATGTATGTGATCCTGTACTGCAGCTTCTTGAGGCTGCTTCATTGTTTGGTACATTTCCTGGAAATTTCTTCTGCAATTCTCATTGAATTAGGGTTGATCTCGTGGCTTGATTGCAATGGTAGAGTGGAGAATATACTGACCTATAAGGTTACAGCTTCTAGTGGTGTATATTTTTGTTTCTTCTAATGATCCACTGTGCTTCATGGGTGCCTACTTTTGAGGTGCCATTGTCTGTTCTCAGGATATCCTCTTTAGTCTGTTTGCTGTGTTATACAATAGAATCGATGGTGTTGCTGGTGTGATAACAGACCTAAGTTGTGGTCAAGTTATATCAATGTTGTCATGGGCAAATGCTTCTGATAAAGATTATTGTTGAGGGCAGAAGTTAACTGTTATTGCTTCATGTTAGAATTGGCTTTAGGATAGGTTCATTGTCTCTGTAGAAGAGGATTAGAAATTCTCTTTAACAAGTCTCTCTGTCTATTGAATTTACTTTGCACTGAAGTTTTCGGGGAGTTTACTTCATGTGAATGTAGTTTTAAATGAAAATCAATAGTGCAAGATTTTTGGAGATGTTTTCGGTGCCTATGTGCTGTAGGTGGCGCCATAAGCCCATTGTGACACAACCTTGGTCCTCACTGATGGGAAAGATACCAAAGGAGCTTTAAAACTATGTGTATTGTAAATCACTGTTTCCCTAGAAATATCTTTGTTAATTAGCAAAAGAACAATTAACTCTGAGGGTGTAAATTGTGTTTTAGTAAATTTGTTTGCAGTCTTTTAAATTACTAAAAAATCTTATGTGGTCAAAAAGCCATTGCTAATTGGGGGAGAGAGATTCTATGTGTGCTTCTATTTTTATGTGCACTTTTCCTTATATACATTAAATCTTTTGTCATGGACATCCAAGAGTAAATAACAATGGTACTTGGAGAAGCAAGTTTGAATATCAGTATTTTTTTATACTGGTAAACACCTAAACTTTTCTAAACAAATTAATGATATAAAAATCCCTAGCATTGCTTGAAAATGAATTGGAAGTGAAACTGGATATCACTTCTTTGAAGTACTAAACATGGCGAGTGGACATTATTGTTGCTTACTAGATATTGAGGTATTTTTGTGAAGTTAACACCCTTTTCCTTCAAACAATCCTAGGCAGTACTGATGCACTAAAAGCAGTGGTGAATTTTATCACTAATACCTAACTTTGCTGAGAGCTGACTGTGGTAACTTTTCCAGGGCCTCATTATTGACCTTTTTAGACTTGATTAAGGAAGGGTGTTGTACAGTGGCAGCAGGATGGTAGAGGACTTTGGAGACACAAAGAAAACTGCGGGTGTTGGGGTCTCGATTGGTCTGGAATCCGACTCAGTTCTGATGCAACCCGAAACGTTGACAATATCTTTCTTCCCAGCAAAACGACTTGGCCCACTGAGTTTTTCCGGTAGATTGTGTGTTGCTTGTGGAGGACTTTGTTTTACTCATTACAAGTGTAAAGGTCACTCTTTTCTGTGCTTCAGTAAATAAGTGTAAAGGTCAATGACTTGGTGATTGACTTCCAAAGGCGGGCATATGGTCTTAATCACTTAACTAATTCGATACTTGAATATCTTCTCTTACCAAATCGTGAATCTTTTGGGTTCTCAAACCCAGACAGCCACGGAGGCTGAATCACTGAATATTTCAAAGATGAATAGAGCCTTGGACTTGTGTAGAGTATAAGGCTTTGAGATAGGCAGAGAAAAGGGTTTGAAGCCAAGGTCAAATCAATTCCTGAGCTTAATCCATCCAATTGATATTACCTATTCTGTTCTAGCACTTCATATCAAATCTGGTTTGGTGCCTTATCCCTCCTATTCCTCCAGCCAAGGTTGTAAGGTGATTGTTGATAAATCCAATTAGAAATTCAGCAGAAATTACTTAGAGATGTTAGAATGTAGAACATATTACTATAGTCTGTGTGGAATAGCCCAGGAAATTTTAAGGGAAAGCAAATCAACAATTGTGGAAGGGAAACCTAAGTAAGAATCAGAAGTTGAAGGAAAGAGAGAGGATATTGATTGGATGAGAAGAAGTAGCTTGTTAGGGAATAAGAAACAGAGACGTATAGAATTAAATGTATTCAATTCCATTTAATCAATATGTGGTAAAGCTAAATTATTGACTTTTAATTATTTTCTCACTCTTTTTTGATTCTCTTGAGTATCCAGCTTGTGTCCCATCCTTGCTCGCAGTGATCTTAGGTTTGCTTCACCCTACTCTTATTCTAGCCTTTTGCTTGCCAAATCACTCAGTATACTCTGATGGTTTTGTCTACCTTATCCATATCAAGAATTTAGCTGGAGCCTCTGTTGTGACACTTGTGCTTTCTGTCAACTCCTTTCTGGTAAAGCAGATCTGGATGAGAAGCCTTGACCAGAAATGCCAACTGACTATTTTCCTCCACAGACCCTCTGAGATCTTCAGCAGCTTGCTTTTTGCTCCTTTTTGCTAATCTTGATTAATTCATTTACAGTGATGATTCAGAAATGCAACGTCGCAGTGCCATGTTTTTCTCTTCATATTATGATATCAAATGATCCTCATCCATCTGAAAAAGGGCCCTGTATACCATGACAAACACAAGAAAATCTGCAGATGCTGAAAATCCAAACGACACACACAAAATGCTGGAGGAGCTCAGCATGGCAGGCAGCATCTATGGAAAAGAGTACAGTTGATGTTTCAGGCCAAGACTCTTCATCAGGACTGGAAAAAAAAAGGTGAGGTCAGAGTAAGAAGGTGGGAGGAGGGGAGGGAGAAGTACAAATCTGTAGGTAATAGATGAAACTGAGAGACAGGGAAGGGTGAAGTAAAGAGCTGGGAAGTTGATTGGTGAAAGAGAGAAAAGGGCTGGAGAAGGGGGAATCTGACAGGAGAGGGTAGAAGACCATGGAAGAAAGAGAAGAAAGAGAGAAAGAGCATCTTATCTCCTTACCTGCCTATCACCCCCCCTTTGGTGCTGCTCCCATTTCCCTTTTTTCCATGATCTTTTACCAAGCTCTTTACTTCACCCCTCCCCCTCTCCTGGTTTCACCTATCACCTACTACTTTGTACTTTTTCTCTCCTCCTTCACCTTCTTACTCTGATTTTTTTTTATCAGTCCTGATGAGTCTCAGCCCAAAACATCAACTGTTCACTCTTTTCCATGGACGCTGCCTGGCCTGCTGAGTTCCTCCACCATTTTATGTGTGTCGCCTGTATATTGTGAGACAGACAGGTTTACAGTTTACACGTCTGGTAACCCAGGAATAATTGAAAACAAGTTCAGAGGAGATGTGTGGGACAAATTGTTAAGCAGAGGATGGTAGGTGTTTGGGAATATGTTGCTATGGATGATATTGGAGGCAAATATGACAGAGAATTTTAAAAGGCTCTTAGGTGGCCACATAAATGTGCAGAGAATGGTTGGCTATGTATATTGTGTAGATGAAGGATTAGTTTAGTTAGGCATTGATTACTACTTTAATATGGCACAACATTGTGGGCTATACTGTTCTGAGTTCTAAGTGTAATATATTCAGGAATGCAGTTATGGAGTCATAGAGACAGAACAGAAATAGGCCTTTTGGCCCATCTAGTCTATGTGAACTATAAGTTTGTCTTGTCCATTGACCCACACTTGGATCATAGCCCTCCGTACCCCTCCCATCCATGTACCTATCCATATTTCTCTTAAATTTTGAAATCGAAACTGCATCCACTATTTCCGCTGGAAGATCATTCTCCACTCTCACCACTCTCTGAGTGAATAAGTTCCCCTCATGTTCCCCTTAAAAATTTCCATTTTCACACTTAACATATGATCTCTAGTTCTAGTCTCGCCCAACCTCAATGGAATTAGCCTGTTTGCATTTACCCTGTCTACACCCTTCATAATTTTGTGTACCTCTATCGTCTCCCCTCATTCTAGGTTGTAGGGAATGAAGTCCCAACCTATTCAACTTTTCCCTATGACTCAGATCCTCATGTCAATTTGCTCTGTGCTCTTAAATTTTTGACATCTTTCCTGTACATGGGTGACCAAAACTGCACACAGTACTCCAAATTAGGCCTCAGCAACCTCAAATAACATCCCAACCCTTGTACTCAGTACTTTAATTTGTGGAGGCCAATGTGCCAAAAGCTTTCTTTACATACCCTATCTACCTGTGATGCCACTTTCAAGGAAATATGGATCTGTATTCCAGGATCTGTCTGTTCTACTGCACTCCACAGTGCCCTACCCCTCACCCTGTAAGTCCTACCATGTTTGCCCTCCCAAATGCACCACCTCATTTCTGTCTGCATTAAATTCCACCTGCCATTTTTCAGTCCATTTTTCTAGTTGCAAGCTTTGATAGTCATCCTTGCTGTCCACTACACTCCCAACCATCTACTACCACTCTCTGGCTTCTCCCACAAAGCCAATGTCTAATCCAATTTACTACTTCATCTTGATTAACCTCCCATATGCGTCCTTTTCATATGCCTTGCTAAAGTCTATGCAGATAACATCCACTGTCTTGCCTTCATCAACCTTCCTGGTAACTTCCTCAAAAAACTCTATAAGATTGGTTAGACAGACCCTTCATGCACAAAGCCATGTTGACTATTCACAATCAGTTCCCGTCTATCCAAATACCTATACCTCAGGTCCCTCAGAACACCTCCTAATAACTTACAATCTACTGATGTCAGGCTCACCGACCTATAATTTCCTGGCTAATTCTTAAAGCCTTTCTTAAACAGTGGAAAAACATTCGCTATATTCTAATCCTCCAGCACTTCACCTGTGGCTAAGGATGTTTTAAATATCTCTGCAAGGACCCCTGCAGTTTCTGCACTACCCTCCCACAGGGTCTGAGGGAACCAGTTGATACAAAGCTAGGTGGCACAGTGAGTTTTAAGTAAGTTGTAGAGAGGTTTCAAGATGATATAGACAGACCAATGAAATGACAAGTACATGGAAGATAGAGTATAATGCTCAAAGGGGAGAGGAGACAAAGATGGTAGAAAGCAGAGGATAATCTGTTAAATGTGGAGGCTGAGGGGCGGAGTGTGAGGAGCAGTGGAGTTCTAGCCTTGTTCTGTTTTGGAGGAGAGGGTGTGAGAGAAAAGCTGAGGGATATAAATTTAATAAAACAAAAGAAAAATGTGTGACTGGTATGTGAAGCATCTGGATTCAGTCTGTAAACTCTTGCAGTTCTTTATTTCTATATCTCACTTGCACTCTGACATACCGTTTTTGTATTTTTTTGTATTGTTATAATGAGGCCCGACATAAATTTGAGGAACAAACTTATGTTTGGCTATCACAAGAGCAGGAATGGCTGCTGAATGAGTGCCCCAGAAGGCTATGTGTTTATGTGCTTAGCTGCCTGCTCGACTGGTTTTGTGCCTATGACTTGTGCCTCAAATGCCATACCTAAGTTTGCTGTTGGTATTACTATGGCTGTTGGATGAATCTGCATATATGAGGGAGATTGAAAATTTGGTTTATATGGTGCTACAAGAACAACTTCTCACTCAATGTCAGCAAAGCCAAAGAGCTAGTTATTGACAAACACATGCTGGGGGAACTAAGCAGGTCAGGCAACATCTAAGGAGAGGAATTAACAGTCGATGTTTCGGGGTGAGAGCTTATTGACTGCAGGAGGAAGAAGCTGGAAGTTCATGAGCAGTCCTCATAGTGGATTGCAGCTGGAGAGGGTCAGTGTTATCATATTAGGGATCTGTCCTGGGACCAGCACGTAATTGCCATCACAAAGAAGGCATGACAGCACCTCTATTTTCTTAAAGTTTGTGCAGTTTTGGTATGTCATCTAAAACTTTGATAAACTTGTATAGATGCATAGTGGAGAGTATCCTGACTGTCTGCATCACGACCTAGTAGGAAACACCAATGCCCACGAATGGAAAAGCCTACAAAAAGTAGTGGATACGGCCCAGTCCATCACAGGAAGTGCCTTCCCCACCATTGAGCACATCTACAAGGAGGGTTGCCTTAAGAAAGCAGCAACCTCCCCCACCCCCACATCCAGGGCATGCTCTATTCTTGCTGCTGCCATCAGAAAGGAGATGTGGGAGCCTTGGGTCTCACACCACTAAGTTTATGAATAGATTTGCCCTTTAACCATCAGGCTCCTGAACCAATGTGGAATAAAGTCATTCACCTCAGCACTGAACTGATTCCACCAATGTATGAATTCATTTTCGCAGAGTCTAAATCTCATGTTCCCTATTTATCTAGTTAGTTATTTATATATCTGCACACTTTATCTTCTTTTGCACATTGGTTGTTTTTGCGTATAGTCTTTCATTGATTCTGTTGTATGTTTTTGTTCTGCTGAGAATGTCTGCATGAAAATGAAACTCAGGGTGGTATGTAGTGTGTATGTTTACCTGTTCCCACAGGTTGATCTTGATTTGCTGTGATTGAGAGGCTAAATATTTTGGGCAGTCTGCTCTTACAGATGGCTTATGATTTGTACAATGAACCCTTTCCCTCTTGTAGAAACATTTTCAGGTTTTTGTGCCGATTTTACAGAATTACACAGTTGCACCAATGAAAAAGTCATGAATTGCTAATAACCTATTTCAATATTCAGGGATAACTCTGTATCTAAATTTCTATTCATAATGAATAAGGCACCAGCCAAGAATGCTAATCCAACAAAAAATTGCAGAAATGATGAATTGTACAATTTTTATATGTATTTTGTTTATAGCCACAACAATCTGTAGGCTTGTGGCATACTAACTACTCTATTAATCATACTTTTTATGGAACAGGATCATTGCAATGAATAGCCTGTAACTTCCCTTTCAGAGTTGGGCTTTTGAGCCATCTGTACAACCTGATATTTTTGCAGTGTGAACTGAAGTCTTGAAGGTGCAGGATGGTTGCTGCGTGGCATGTACGAGTCATAAAACATAGCATCAGAATGAGGCCATTTGACCCATCGAGTCTGCTTTGCTACTTCATCATGGCAGATCTAATTTTTCTCTTGGCACCAATCTCATGCCTTCTTCCCGTATCCTGTCATGCCCTGACCAATCAATAATCTATCCACCTCTGCCTTAAATATACATAAGGATTTGGCCTCCACAGCTGCCTGTGCAAAGAATTCCACAGATTTACCACCCTCTAGTTATAGAAATTCTTTCTCAACTCTGTTCTAAAAGGGCACCCCTTTATTTTGAGGGTAGCAGGCTTCGAGACTAAGGAACTTTGAATAAATTCGCCCTGTTACAGAGTTTGATGAATGTGATTCCGGCGATGAACCTTGCCCTGTTTGTCTTCAGATTCTTCATGTATAGTAGGAAAAGGGAGTAATTTTTCTACTGTTACACTGCAGTTTCTTGATAATTATCTATGAGGTTTAAGGCTTAGATCTAAAGTTGGCTGTCGATAGACTAAAGGGATGTGTAATCTTGGGGAGTGATGATAATAGAACCTACAGTCCGGGTTCTGTAAAAGTAATTAGAATTGGTTTGCAGAAGACACCAAAGTTGAAAACCTGATTGGTTGCAACTTAGACAAATCTGAAGCCATGGATGAACTGTGAGATTTGCACTCTGCTGAGGGCTGGATCTGTGGTGTTCAAAGCTGGAGATCCAGAACTCTAAAGGAAGTTTAGGTACGATTTACAGAAGGCTTTCTACAGAGCAAAAAAGCCATTCTAAGTGAAGGTAGAGATGAAATCGGATGCACATCAGCTCTGGTAGGGTTTTCAGGCTATCAGTTTGTACGAGGTGAAACCTAATATGATAAATGGGTGTGATGCTTCTCTCCCAGATGAGTTGAATACCTTTATGCACACTTTGATAGGGTGAATAAAGCTAAGGCCTGTATGAATCCCAGCAGTATCTGGCAAGCCTTTGATATCTGCATCAGAGGTTGACTTAAAAACATCTTTCATAAGGGTGAACCCCCTCAAGGCATCAGGCCCCAATGGTGTACTTTGTAGGGCACACTAAACTTGTGCCAACCAACTGGTTGGATGTTTAAGGACACCTCTCTCTCTGCTGCAGTTGGAGGTTCCCACCTGCTTTTAAAAAGGCATCAGTCATACCAGTGCCCAAGAAGAGAAGGGTGAGCTGTCTCAAAGACAATCGCCCAGTTGCACTCACATCAACTGCGATGAAGTGCTTTGAAAGGTTGATCGTGGCTAGAATTAATTCCTGTCTAAGTAAGGACCCGGACCCACTGCAATTTGCATACTGCTAAAATAGATCTACAGTGAGTGCCATTTCAGTGGCTGTCAGTTAGCACTGGACCGCCTGAACAATAGCAATACGTGTGTGTTAATTGATTACAGCTCAGCATTCAACACATTCATCTCTTCAATGCCAATCGATAAGCTTCAAAACCTGGCCCTCTGTGCATCCCTCTGCAAATGGATCCTGGATTTTCTCACTGTAAACCACAGTTAGTGCAGATTGGGAATAACATTTCCTCCTTGTGAACAATCAACAATGATGCACCTAAAGAATGCGTGCTTAGTCCACTGCTTTGGAAATGCCATCTGTAAATTTGTTGATGACACAACTGTTGTTGGCAGAATCTCAGATGGTGATGAGGTGATGTACAGGAGTGAGATAAACTGGTTGCAACAACAATCTTGTACTCAAAGTAAGTAAGACCAAAGATTTGATTGTGGACTTTAGGGAGCGAACACATACCAGTCCTTGTCGATAGGTCTGCAGTAGAAAGCTTGAGTAGTTTCAAGTACCTGGGTGACAATATCACAGAAGATCTATCCTGGGCACAACATATTAATGCAATTAATAATGGGGCACGCTGGTGGCTTTAATTAGGAGCTTGAGATCGCTAATGACAGATGTATCATGGAGGGCATTCTAACTGATTGCCTCACCATCTGGTATAGAGGGACCACTACACAGAGTCAGGAAAAAGCTGAAGAGAGTTATAAGCTCAGCTAGCACCATCATGGGCACAAGACTCCCCACATTGAGGACATGGTGATACCTTATAAACCTTAAGGAGCCCATCACCCAGGGCATGGCCTCATCTCATTGCTATCATCACAGAGGAGGCACAGGAGAAATCCAGAGCAACACATACAAAATGCTGAAGGAACTCAAGAAGTCAGGCAGCATCTATGGAAATTAATCAACAGTCGACATTTTGGGCAGAGACTCTTCATCAGGACTGTAAAAGGAAGAAAAAGAAGCCAGAACTGGAAGGTGCAGGGAGAGGAAGGAGTACAAACTAGAAGGTGATTGATAAAGTCAGAATGGTGGGGTGGGAGAATGAAGTAAGGAGCTAGGAGGTGATATGTAAGAAGAGTAAAGGGCTGGAGAAGAAAGAATCTAATAGGAGAGGAGAGTGGATCTTGGGGGAATGAGAAAGAAGAGAGTTATCTAAATAATTTAAAAAAAACAAAATTGTGATTATAGTGATATATGTCCCTTTGTTATTAATGCATTAAGTGACAAGACCATATATTTAAAATACAGACAAGTTAAGTTTAGATTTTTATTTTTTAAAGACATTTTTTGAAGGCTGTTGTTGCTTAGCTTAAACTGTGGTGTGGTCTTTGACAAAGCTATATGCATGTCATGTTGGACATCAAATCAATTTTGATTTTTTTTGTTTTAATGGTTGCAAGTGTTGAAAATTCGTATTCGCAAAGATATGTTGGAAGTGGAATTAAGCTTTCATAGCTCGCTGTACAAGGTGAGGTTAGGCTTCTCTCAAGGAACACCAGAATTTGCCAAGTCTTTTTGAGTTAAACTCCCGTTTTTTGTCCGAAGATCAAAATGAGTTCATCTTTAGCTAGATCAACACTTTCAATACAGTTTATAACAGAAAGAAAAAGGATTGTAGATTCATAGTTCATTAAGGTGGAAATAACTTTTGAAAGAGTTCTGAAGTAACTACAGATGTTTGCAGATGACCCTCTTCATGAAAATTGACAGAGAATTTTGTATCACAACTCCATCTTGGTAAAACACTCACTCCAGCATTTGAAAGTATGCAAAGATGTTGGCCCCTTCTTCCAAATTGGCAGCTTAGCCAAGAAAGCTTGTAATTTTTCAGCACTATACATAATGGTAACTTCAGGACCTTGATTTGAAAGATTTCTTTCATTCATATGGTTAAAAATATCTGCCAGGTAAGCCAACCCATGGATACAATCTATTTTTCGAACTGTTCCAAGAGTGGGTTTTAGAAAAAGTGAAACTTTTGTCTTTGGTTTGAACAAGTGCTTCAAGACTTGTTGTCTTGAAACCCAGTGAACTTCTGTGTGGTAGCAAAACACTTCATATTCTGCACCCATTTCTTGACAAAGTCTTTTAAAATGTGATTATTCAGAGCCCTGCTTCTTAATAAAGTTGATGACTTTTATGACTGTTGACAAAACTTCTTTCAGGGTTGTTGGAAGAATCTTTGTTGCCATTGCGTGTCTGTGTAAAAAAAAAACAATGAGTGATGACGGCATGAGGACCTTCCTTTTTCATTAAGGTAGCAAAACAGATGTATTGCCAAGCGTCGGAGGAGCTCCATCTGTTCAGAGTATGAAATTTTTCTTTCCAGTCAGAGTTTGGCAAAAAAAACACACTTTACCATTTCCAAAAAGTCAACACCCTTTGTAGTTTCCTAAAGAGACTCACAAAATAAGAATTCTTCTTTGACAGCATCAGCATTTGCATAACAAACAAAAGCAAAGAGCTGTCTACTTTGAGAGATGTATGTCGTTTCATCCATTTGCACACTGAACGGGAATTGCAAGGCTGCCAATTTCTCAATGACCTGCTTCAAGATGTTAAGAAATGTGAAGTATTCTAGAACGTATCACATAATTTGATAATATTATAAGTTATTTCCTCTGTTCCAGTCCACAAACCAGCTTGACCATTTCCAGTGCACATGGCTTTCCTAAAGTCTCTCTAATAGTGTGAGGTTTCCTTTGTTTCGTAATCTGGTAAGCAACTTAATAGGATGCTTCAAGAAAATGTTTTATTGAGCTTTCTTTGCTAACACTAACATCTTTAGATGCATTTTCAGGGATGGATAGATGTGAGGTGCTCTTTCAGTTTCGCTGGCTTCATACTTCCGTTTACAAGAATTTTCGACACGAAAAGCACTGTGCCTTTTGTGTTCCGACACATCCATAAATGCAAATAAAACCATATAATACATAATTTTCATTGTATTTCCTTTTCTTTGACATTTCAACTTAAATTGGGTCTGTAAAAAATAAAATAATATAAATAAAGCTAAAATAAGATATTTGATTCAATTGACATTTTTGAAACTCAGTATTTTTGTGTGGTTTTTAAGTAATTTGCTTGATACATCTGGAAAGAAATAAGTAATCTACATGTTAATTAAGTGAAGTGTAAAGATAGGCATGAAATTTGTATGCCAAGTAAGTAAAATAAGGCAAGTTTTACAATTTATCCAAAGTTTTAACATTTTTAATGGGTTTTAGATACTCAGTAGACACAAGAATTACAGCAGTAGCTCAGGCGTCGTGTCCTTCCTGAAATTCAGCTATTGTTACGCATGGAATCAAGGGGGTACTATAAAAGCCCTTGTGGCCTTATGGAGAGTTAGGTATTCTCATTCGAACTGCCCAGTTTTACAAAACTTCAACAAACAATAAAAATGACTCACCTTCTATGTTTGATCAACAAGCAATTGTAGATAGGGAATAATGGAGAGTAATGTAGATGTCTGGGTCACAAATGTGAGAATAAGCAACTTCACCATTTGGTGGTAGAATGACTATTAGCTGCAGGGCTGCCCGATATTTGGCCGGCTACATTGCATGAACATCTGCAGACAGGAAGACTGAAATTATGTTCGATCTAATGGCAGATCTAATAACTACCATAATTTCAAAGTAGTGATGAACGTGCCATAAACTATATTTGGAGATATTTGTAACAACTGTAATGTGATATGAAAATATCTGTGATTTTCATTGGTAATAAAGTCGCAGGTACTAATAATACTACTGTGCTTTATTGCTTACATTCATCATTGAAGGAAATGCTAAATTTCAATTAAAGGTTAGTGAAAATAAAGACGTAAACTTTATCCCATCCTAGTTCACAGACCTCCAAGAGGTCTATGTTAAGAACTTCTGATCTAATCATTACCTGTCTATTGTCCCACCTTTACTATTGTTTCCTAACCAATCGCAGCTAACTTGTTCATTTTTAGATATGTTCACTTTTTAAGAGTTTATATTTAAATTTAGTGCAAGTATTGTCCTTGGAATCTAAAGTTTAATTACTGTTTTAAACCCCCATTTGGAGCTTTTTTATTGCTCCGTTTGACGGCAGAACTGCCTCTGAGAAAAAAAGATACAGCGCCTTGTAAAAGTATTCCCCCAACCCTCTGTTCAAATAAATGGGTATTAAAACCAGGATTTTGATCAATTTACTTGAGAATTTTTATTTGTTTGAACCCGTACTTCTTATTCTCAGTACAGCCCAAAAATAAAGGAAAAATTTAAACCATGAAAAACTCAAAATTCAAAAACTGAAATACCAACACTTAAAAGGTATTCATCCCTCTTTGCCCAGTACTTAGCTTAACCATTTCTCATAGCTATTACAGCCATTAGTCTTTTTGGATAAGTCACTATTAGCTTTGCCCATTTCTCCTTGCAAGATTTCTCAATTATTTGCGGTTCAGTTTAGTGGTGGAGCGGCAGTTATAGCAATCTTGAGGACTTGACAGAGATGTTTGATTGGATTAAGGTCAGGACTCTGGTCCATTCAAGGATGTCAATTTTCTTCATCTTTAGCCACTCTATGGTTGCTCTGGTGGTGTTCTTTGGGTTCTTCTGCTGATAGACAAACTTCCTCCCCATTTTCTGTCTGACAAAGGTTTGTAGATTTTTATCCAGGATCTCTCTGTATTTAGCAGCATTCGTCTTCTCACCAATTCTGATCAGATTTCCATCGCCATAGCGGTATGGGTGGTGGTAGCTGGCTGATGCGCAGTATTAGATTTACACCACATATACCGCTTAGTGTTGAGGCCAAAAAGTTCCACTTTGGTCTCGTATGGCCACAAGACCTTCTTCCACATCTTTATAGTATCTTCTGAGTGACACTTTGCAAAGTCTTGCAGCTCATTCAGAGTGACTGTTTGCATCACAGTAGCCTCTCTTACAAGTGACATTCTTCTTTGCAGACATGGTCTGACCTGGGCACTGTGGCTGTGGTTTCATATTTTTATCACTTTTTTTTTACAGTGGAATGAACTGAGCTCTGAGGGGTGTTCAGTGCCTTTGATGTGGTCTTGAACCCTTCCCCAGATTTAAGCTTCTCTATTATCATTTCCCAAACTTGCTTTGAATACTCTTTTGTCTTAATTTTGGTTTAGTCTGTTGAAAATCTACCAAAATTTTGGATCTTAGAAAGGGGATATTTATTCTTATGAATTCATTGAAAACAGGAGATTGTCCAATTTTTTACATCATCAAATTGGGTGAGTTGGAGAGGTAATATATTGCACTTGAGTAAAGTTAGCATGGTAATTACAAAGGGGTTAAATTTCTGGGTTTTAGTTTTTAGTAAATTGGTAACAGGTTTTGGAATTTTTAGAAAATAGAATGGTACAGCACATTACAGGCCCTTCAGCCCACAATGTTGTGCCGACCCTCAAACCCTGCCTCCCATATAACCCCCTGCCTTAAATTCCTCCATATACCTAGTATCTAGTATCTAGTAGTCTCTTAAACTTCACGAGTATATCTGCCTCCACCACTGACTCAGGCAGTGTATTCCACGCACCAACCACTCTCTGAGTAAAAAACCTTCCTCTAATATCCCCCTTGAACTTCCCACCTCTTACCTTAAAGCCATGTCCTCTTGTATTGAGCAGTGGTGCCCTAGGGAAGAGGTGCTGGCTATCCACTCTATCTATTCCTCTTCATATCTTGTACACCTCTATCATGTCTCCTCTCATCCTCCTTCTCTCCAAAGAGTAAGCCCTAGCTCCCTTAATCTCTGATCATAATCCATACTCTCTAAACCAGACAACATCCTGGTAAATCTCCTCTGTACCCTTTCCAATGCTTCCACATCCTTCCTATAGTGAGGCAACCAGAACTGGACACGGTACTCCAAGTGTGGCCTAACAAGAGTTTTATAAAGCTGCATCATTACCTTGCGACTCTTAAACTCTATCCCTCGACTTATGAAAGCTAACACCCCATAAGCTTTCTTAACTACCCTATCTACCTGTGAGGCAACTTTCAGGGATCTGTGGACATGTACGCTCAGATCCCTCAGCTCCTCCACACTACCAAGTATCCACCATTTACTTTGTACTCTGCCTTGGAGTTTGTCCTTCCAAAGTGTACCACCTCACACTTCTCCAGATTGAACTCCATCTGCCACTTCTCAGCCCACTTCTGCAACCTAACAATGGCTCTCTGCAATCTTCAACAATCCTCTACACTATCTACAATACCACCAACCTTTGTGTCGTCTGCAAACTTGCCAACCCACCCTTCTACCCCCACATCCAGATCATTAATAAAAATCACGAAAAGTAGAGGTCCCAGAACAGATCCTTGTGGGACACCACTAGTCACAACCCTCCAATCTGAATATACTCCCTCCACCACGACCCTCTGCCTTCTGCAGGCAAGCCAATTCTGAATCCACCAGCCAAACTTTGGATCCCGTGCCTTCTGACTTTCTGAATAAGTCTACCGTGTGGAACCTTGTCAAATGCCTTGCTAAAATCCATGTAGATCACATCCACTGCACTACTCTCATCTATATGCCTGGTCACCTCCTCAAAGAACTCTATCAGGCTTGTTAGACACGATCTGCCCTTCACAAAGCCATGCTGACTGTCCCTGATCAGACCATGATTCTCTAAATGCCCATGGATCCTGTCTCTAGGAATCTTTTCCAACAGCTTTCCCACCACAGACATAATGTTCACCGGTCTATAATTACCCAGATTATCCCTACTACCTCTTTGGAACAAGGGGACAACATTCGTCTCCCTCCAATCCTCCGGTACAATTCCCATGGACAACGAGGACATAAAGATCCTAGCCAGAGGCTCAGCAATCTCTTTCCTCGCCTTGTGGAGCAGCCTGGGGAATATTCCATCAGGCCCCGGGGATTTATCTGTCCTAATGTATTTTAACAACTCCAACACCTCCTCTCCCTTAATATCAGCATGCTCCAGAACATCAACCTCATTCATATTGTCCTCACGGTCATCAAGTTCCCTCTCATTGGTGAATACCGAAGAGAAGTATTCATTGAGGACCTTGCTCACTTCCACAGCTTCCAGGCACATCTTCCCACCGTTATCTCTAATCAGTCCTACCTTCACTCCTACATGCTTTTGTTCTTCACGTAATTGAAGAATACCTTGGGGATTTCCTTTACCCTACTTGCCAAGGCCTTCTCATGCCCCCTTCTTGCTCTTCTCAGCCCTTCTTAAGCTCCTTTCTTGCTTCCCAATATTCCTCAATAGACCCACCTGATCCTTGCTTCCTAAACCTCATGTATGCTGCCTTCTTCCGCCTGACTAGATTTTCCACCTCACTTGTCACCCGTGGTTCCTTCACCCTACTATTCTTTATCTTCATCCCTGGGACAAATTTATCCCTAACATCCTGCAAGAGATCTCTAAACATTGACCACATGTCCATAGTACATTTCCCTGTAAAAACATCATCCCAATTCACACCCTCAAGTTCTAGCCTTATAGCCTCATAATTTGCCTTTCTTTCCTCAATTAAAAATTTTCCTGTCCTCTCTGATTCTATCCTTTTCTATGATAATGCTGAAGGCCACTGTCCCCCCAGATGCTCACCCACTGAGAGATCTGTGACCTGACCCAGTTCGTTACCTAGTACTAGATCTAGTATGGCATTCCTCCTAGTCGGCCTGTCAACATACTGTGACAGGAATCCGTCCTGGACACACTTAACAAACTCGGCCCCATCTAAACCCTTGGAACTAATCAGGTGCCAATCAATATTAGAGAAGTTAAAGTCACCCATGATAACAACCCTGTTATTTTTACACCTTATCTTTTGATATTTCTTTCAATGTTTTGTAGACTAGCTCAAAGTATCCTACTTCAGTATATTTTATGTTTAGAAAGTGAGACAGTAAAATGTGAAAATAGTTGTGAGGCTGAATACTTTCTCAAGGCACTGTATGTTTTTTTTTGATAATTGTTGCTGATACTTAGATTAATTATTCAAGATAGCACTGAGAAAATGAAAAAAAAATTAATTGATAGGATTAATACTTCAGAGATGACATGCTCTATAAAATCCGTAACAAGTAGCCTTCAGCTCATGCCTGGAGTGTGGAGATTGAACCTCTTCAAGCAGAGAACATAGAGAGCCACTTTTTCGATCACTGAATTAATAAATCAGGTTAGGTTAAAACTTGAGTAATCTATCATCTTAAGCTGATTTCAGAACCCACATCCTTTCTATGACAAATACTGTTTATTTTCATTGCGTTAACATTGACCTTTACCCCATTGCTGCTGATAATTTTACGCTGATTCCTCTAATGCAATCTATTCTGCCGTGTGCCTTTACTCAAAAATACTACTTGCTCAAAACCTGGATACCATTGGTGACGTAGGTGCTGGCTACAGAAAGTGGCTGATACAGCCCAGTCCTTGAAGAGGCAAAGTCCTCGCCACCATTGTGTATGTAACAGTTTCTTCCCCCAAGTCATCAAACTCCTCAATACCCAGAGCCTGGACTGACACCAACCTACTGCCCTCTACTGTGCATATTGTCTTGTTTGTTGTTTATTGTAATGCCTGCACTGTTTTGTGTACTTTATGCAGTCCTGGGTAGGTCTGTAGTCTAGTGTAGTTTTGTGTTGTTTTTTATGTAGTTCAATGTAGTTTTTGTGTTGTTCATGTAGCACCATGGTCCTGAAAAACGTTGTCTCGTTTTTACTGTGTACTGTACCAGCAGTTATGGTTGAAATGACAATAAAAAGTGATTTGACTTGACTTGCTTACATGGTACATTTCCAGAAGAAAGCAGAATCTATTATCAAAGACTGGCACCATCCAGGCCATGCCCACTTCTTGCTACTTCCATCAGTACATCAGGAGGCAAAGAAGCCTTAGGTCCCACACCATTAGGTTGTGGAAAGTGTGATTGGCATAGATAACTTTACTCACCAGTATTCTGAACTGATTCTATGATCTACAGACTCACTTTCAAGGACTCTTTACAACTCACAGTATGTTCTCAGTGGTATTATTTTTATTTTGTCCATTAGTGCTTGTCAGTCTTTGTTTATGTGTAGTTTTTCATAACTTTTATTGTGTTTATTTTTCCTGTAAATGCCTGCAAGAAAATGAATCTCAAGTTAGTATAAGGTAATATATACATAATAGTAAATTTACTTGGAACTTTGTACATTTAATATATTGTGTATAAGATGATGAGAGGCATTGATCGTGTGAATAGTCAGAGGCTTTTTCCCAGGGCTTAAAACTGTGCATTCTCATGAGAGGGCACAGTTTTAAGGTACTTGGAAGCAGACACAGAGGAGATGTCAGGGGTAAATTTTTTACTCAGAGTGGTGAGCGTGTGGAAAGGGCTGCCGGCAATGGTGGTGGAGGCAGATACGATAGGGTCTTTTAAGAGACTCCTGGATAGGTACATGGAGCTTAGAGAAATAGAGGGCTATGGGTAACCCTAGGTAATTTCTAAAGTAAGTGCATGTTTGGTACAGCATTGTGGGCTGAAGGGCCTGTATTGTGCTGTAGGTTTTCTATGTTTCTAATGAGATGCAGAATAAAATGTAAAAGCCACCGAAAAAGTGTCATGCAAGTAAACGATAACGTGCAAGATCATAATGAGGTAGATTATGAGGCTAAGAGTCCATCTTATTGTATAAAAGATCTGTCCAAGAGTTTGACAACAGTGAAAAGTGTTCTTGAACTTGGTGGTATGTGCTTTCAGGGTTTGTATCTTCAGAGAGTGTACAGGGTGAGTGGGATCTTTGATTATGCTGTTTGGTTTACTGAGGCAGCGAGAAGTATAGACTTCCAAGGACTTTTTACAACCTATGCTCTCAGCAATCTTTGTTTTAATTATACAATTTGTCTTTTGCACATTGGTTGTTTATAGTTTATCTTTGTTTATAGTTTTTCATAAAGTCTATTGTACTTTTTTATTTCCCAATAAATGCCTGCAAGAAAATTAATGCCAATGTATGGTAACTTGTACGTGCTTGGATAATGAATTTTACTTTGATTTGAGATAAAATCCATAGGGGAGAGGCTGGTTCCTGTGATGTGCAGAGATTTGTCCAGAACTCTCTGCAGTTTCTTGTGGTTATGTGCAGGGCAGTTGCCATGCTAATTTGCCATGCATCCAGACTTTGTATGATGCATCAATAAAAACTGGTAAGAGTTGATGCGGACATACTGAATTCTTTAGTCTCCTGAGGAAGTAGAGGTGTTGGTGAGCTTTCTTGGCCGTGGTATCAACTTGGTTGGACCAGGACAGACTATTGGTGAAGTTTACATGTTGGAACCTGAAGCTGTCAGCCCTCTCAACTTCAGCACCATTGATTTATACAGGATATGCACTACCCTCTTTCTGAAGTCAATGATCAGCTCTTTTGTTTTGCTGACTTCGAGGGGGAGGTTCCCAACCTGGGGTTCGTGGACCCTTTGTTTAATGGCACTGGTCCGTAGCATAAAAATGCCTGGGAACCCCTGATCCAAGTACTCCAGAGATGAGTATGGGGCCAGTGAGTTGATTTCCTGTTTCAGTAGTAGGCAAATTGCAGTGGCTTGAGATTGTTTCGAAAGCTGGAGTTGATACGTGCCATGACCAGCTTCTCGAAGCATTTAATGATGGTAGATGTTCGAACTGCCGGGCTGTAATCATTAAGGCACGTTGAGTGAACTTGGCCTTTGTTGAGTGATCTTGGCCTTTTTTCCTTGAAGTGACGGAGGATGAGAGGTGACCTGATAGAGGTGTGTAAGATGATGAGAGGCATTGATTGTGTGGATAGTCAGAGGCTTTTTCCCAGGGCTGAAATGGCTAGCATGAGAGGGCACAGTCTTAAGGTGCTTGGAAGTAGGTACAGAGGAGATGTCGGGTAAATTTTTTACGCAGAGAGTGGTGAGTGCGTGAAATGGGCTGCGGGCAATGGTGGAGGAGGTAGATACAATAGGGTATTTTAAGAGACTCCTGGACAGGTACATGGAGCTCAGAAAAATAGAGAGCTATGGGTAACCCTAGGTAATTTCTCAGGCAAAGACATGTTCGGCATAGCTTTGTGGGCCGAAGGGCCTGTATTGTGCTGTAGGTTTTCTATGTTTCTATCTTGTATTTCTTAGTTACCCCAGTAGTCCAACATTTGAAGTACTACGACTTGTGCAAGTCTTTTGGCATCTGATAAGCACAGACAAGGGAACCTTCTATCTTGCTAATGAATCAATATCCCAGCATGTTGAATGCTACAGAAGTGCAAAGATAGGAAGGGCACAGGATGTTCTGTAGTTTGGAGTTCTAAAGGTCTGTCACCAAGACTGAGAAGCATGACCTTTGACTAAGGCTGAGATACTTGGTTCTTAATGACATAGTCTGTGGGTAAAACCAATATGAGGAATAATGATCTTCATTCAGGAGACCCTTTAATGTTTGAATGTAAATTCAAAACTGTCTTTTCAGAAATCAGAAATCACAAATCACTACCCAAATAAGTGAGATATGGAATAGAATTTGTTGTTACGCAGTTTAGGTGGGAGAAAAAAATAAATGCAGGATGTAAAAGAAACAACAGATTTTGTCAAGTTTTATTTTTAATTACTTGGTACTGTGGGCCAGTAAGATATGGATATGATGCCACCACTTTGAATGGGATGGCAGTCACACCTCATTCTCTCCTTTGTCACACCTTATCTATATGTTTTCTCTGACAGTGCTGCATTGTGGTAAGCCACACCAGCCATGGCCAGTTCGTTAAAGCAGGGTTCCCCAAACTTTTTTGCACCACGGACCGGTTTAATATTGACGATATGCTTGCGGGCCGGCCCATGGGTGGGGGGATGGGTGCTGGTGTTTAAGTTCAACAATGCGTGACAGGGAATGAGGAAAGGTGCAGCTGAATCATATCGTTTCATATCGCCAAATCATATCGTTTTCTCGCGGCCCAGTCACACATTTTTGCGGCCCGGTGGTTGGGGACCACTGCCTTAAAGTAATCCTCCACCTCCACTATCTCATTGCACATTAACCCACTGTGCCTATTCAATTTCTTCTTCAAATCCTAAACCTTGGCCTTGTAATAGAATCAGAGTTAGGTTTAATGTCACTGGCATAAGTTATGAAATATATTGTTTGTGGCGGCAGTATACTGCAGTATTGTGCTCTGCAAAAGTCGTAGGCACAGTACTGTAGTAATTTTATATATTGCTCTGTACTGCTGCTGCAGCAAAAAAAAATCAAATTTCATGTTACATGTGAGTGATAATAAACCTGATTCTATTATGGGTCTCTATTGTGGACTGAGAATGTGAAGGGTGCAGGGAGAGGGGAATCATGGTTGGGAAAAAGGGAAGGGAGGGGGGAGAGAGCAGGAGACATTCTGTAATGATCAATGAACCAATCAAATGGCCTTGCCTGGTGTCTCATGGCTGGGTGTCTCTGTACCCACACCAACCCCTGGCCTGGGACCCTTTCTCTGCCATCTGTTCCAGTCAATAACGAAATAAACTGTTTTTTAGAAAAACAATTCTACCCCCCATAACAAGGGAATTGTCTGTATTATGGTCAATGAAATAGACCCTTAATAAATCTGGCAGCTAAAACTGGGTGTTCATGAGATACTGAATGCCATCAACAGCAGCAGATTTGTATTGTCCCACAATCTAGAACTTGTGGCGTGGCATGTTGTGGTACATATAGGTACCAACAACATAGGTAGGAAAAGGGAGGAGGTCCTGTAAGCAGACTACAGGGAGTTAGGAAGGAAGTTGAGAAGCAGGACCACAAGGGTAGTAATCTTGGGGAGTATAGTAATAGAGTGAGGTGGAGGATAAATAGAGTGAGTCTGAGGGATTGGAGCAGGAGACAGGGATTCAGATTTCTGGATCATTGGGACATCTTTTGGGGCAGGAGTGACCTGTACAAAAAGGGCGGGTTACACTTGAGTCCGAGGGGGACCAGTATCCTGGCAGGGAGGTTTGCTAAGGCTACTGGAGAGAGTTCAAACTAGAATCACGTGGGGGGTGGGAACTGAACCGAAGAGACGGAGAAAGGTGCGGTTGGCTGACAAATCGAGAAAGCTTGTAGACAGTGTGAGAGGAAGAATAGGCAGGTGATTGAGAAGGGATACGCTCAGACTGATGGTTTGGGATGTGTCTATTTTAATTCAAGGAGTATCATGAATAAAGCAGTTGAGCTCAGAGCGTGGATCGGTACTTGGAGCTATGATGTTGTGGCCATTACAGAGACTTGGATGGCTCGGGCAGGAATGGCTACTTACTGCCAGGCTTTAGATGTTTCAGAAAGGACAGAGAGGCAGACAAAAGAAGTGGGGGCATGGCAATGCTGATCAGAGTATCATGGCTGCAGAAAAGGAGGAAGGCATGGAGGGATTGTCTATGGAGTCACTGTGGGTGGAAGTTAGAAACAGGAAGGGGTTAATAACTCTACTGGGTGTTTTTTATAGACCAGCCAATAGTAACAAGGACATTGAGGAGCAGATAGGGAGACAGTTTCTGGAAAGATGCAATAATAACAGGACTGTCGTGATAGGAGATTTTAATTTCCCCAATATTGATTGGCATCTCCCTAGAGCAAGGAGTTTGGATAGGGTGGAGTTTGAGAGGTGTGTTCAGGAAGGTTTCCTGACACAATATGTAGATAAGCCTACAAGAGGAGAGGCTGTACTTGATCTGGTATTGGGAAATGAACCTGGTCAAGTGTCAGGTCTCTCAGTGGGAGAGCATTTTGGAGATAGTGATCACAATTCTATCTCCTTTACCATAGCATTGGAGAGCGATAGGAACAGACAAGTTAGGAAAGTGTTTAATTGGAGTAAGGGAAAATATGAAGCTATCAGGCAGGAACTTGGAAGCATAATTGGGAACAGATGTTCTTAAGAAAATGTACGGTAGAAATGTGGCAAATGTTCAGGAGATATTTGCGTGGTGTTCTGCATAGGTATATTCCAATAAGACAGGGAAAGGATGGTAGAGTACAGGAGCCATGGTGTACAAAGGCTGTTGAAAATCTAGTCAAGGAGAAAAGAAAAACTTACCAAAAGTTCAAAAAACTAGGTAATCATAGAGATCTAGAAAATTATAAGACTAGCAGGAAGGAGCTTAAGAATGAAATTAGGAGAGCCAGAAGAGGCCATGAGAAGGCCTTGGCAAGCAGGATTAAGGAAAACCCCAAGGCATTCTACAAGTATGTGAAGAGCAAGAGGATAAGATGTGAGAGAATAGGACCAATCAAGTGTGACAGTGGAAAAATGTGTATGGAACTGGAGGAGATAGTAGAAGTACTTAACGAATACTTTGCTTCAGTATTCAGTACAGAAAAGGACCTTGGCGATTGTAGGGATGACTTACAGCGGACTGAGAACCTTGAACATATAGACATTAAGAAAGAGGATGTGCTGGAGCTTTTGGAAAGCATCAGGTTGAGTAAGTCACCGGGACCGGACAAGATATACCCCAGGCTGCTGTGGGAAGAGAGGAAGCAGATTGCTGAGCCTCTGGCAGTAAACTTTGCATCTTAAATGGGGACAAGAGAGGTTCCAAAGGATTGGAGGGTTCAGATGTTGTTCCCTTATTCAAGAAAGAGTAGAGATAGCCCAGGAAATTATAGACCAGTGATGGAGAAGATCCTGAGAGGCAGGATTTATGAACAGTTGGAGAGGCATAGTATGATTAGGAATAGTCAGCATGGCTTTGTGAAAGGCAGGTCATGCCTTATGGGCTTGATTGAATTTTTTGAGGATGTAACTAAACATGAAGGTAGAGCAGTAGTTGTAGGTGTATATGGATTTCAGTAAGGCATTTGATAAGGTACCCCATGCAAGGCTTATTGAGAAAGTAAAGAAGCATGGGATCCAAGGGGACCTTGCTTTGTGGATCCAGAATTGGCAGGCTCACAGAAGGCAAAGAGTGGTTGTAGACGGGTCATATTCTGCATGGAGTTCGGTGACCACTGGTGTGCCTCAGTGATCTGTTCTGGGACCCCTTCTCTTCATGATTTTTATAAGTAACCTGGATGAGGAAGTGGAGGGATGGGTTAGTAAATTTGCTGATGACACAAAGGTTGGGGGTGTTGTGGCTAGTGTGGAGGGCTGTCAGAGGTCATAGCAGGACATCAATAGAATCCCAAACTGGGCTGAGAAGTGGCAGATGGAGTTCAACCTAGATAAGTGTGAGGTGGTTCATTTTGGTAGGTCAAATATGATGGCAGAATATAGTATTAATGGTAAGACTCTTGGCTGTGTGGAGGATCAGAGGGATCTTGGGGTCCGTGTCCATAGGACACTCAAAGCTGCTGCACAGGTTGACTGTGTGGTTAAGAAGGCATATGGTGCATTAGCCTTCATCAACCAAGGGATTGATTTCAAGAGCTGAGAGGTAATGTTACAGCTCTTTAGGACCCCACTTGGAGTACTGTGTTCATTTCTGGTCACCTCACTACAGGAAGGATGTGGAAACTATAGAAAAGGTGCAGAGGAGATTTATAAGGATGTTGCCTGGATTGCAGAGCATGCCTCATGAGAATAGGTTGAGTGAACTCAGCCTTGTCTCTTGGAGCGACAGAGGATGAGAGGTGACCTGATAGAGGTGTATAAGATGATGAGAGGCATTGATCATGTGGATAGTCAGAGGCATTTTCCCAGGGCTGAAATGGCTAGCATGAGAGGGCACAGTTTTAAGGTATTTGGAAATAGGTACAGAGGGGATGTCAGGGGTAAATTTTTTTGCGCAGAGGGTGGTGAGTGTGTGAAATGGGTTGCCGGTGAGTGTGGTGGAGGCGGATACAATAGGGTCTTTTAAGAGACTCCTCGATAGGTACATGGAGCTTAGAAAAATAGAGGGCTATGGGTTAACTCGAGGTAATTTCTAAAGTAAGTACATGTTCGGCACAGTATTGTGGGCCGAAAGGCCTGTATTGTGCTGTTGGTTTTCTATGTTTCTATATCCTTCATTATGCTTTTGGCATTAATGTAGCGAAACAACATTGGTTGAAAACAGCCTTTGATGCCGAGAATGACATTCCCACTGCTATTTTAAAGGTCTTGAAGACTTAGTTAATGCCCTCAGGCAACCTGTAGATTCTTCCATAGGAGTCTATGTGGTGTTCAGTGGGAGGCAGGTGACTGTTCTGTGTACTTAGTCATTTTTGTGTGGTTGCTGTTGAAGACATTCTGTGTTGGTTGCTTTCTAGATGTTGCGCTGTCATTTGAATTGGCCATGGAGAGCTGGTGTGTGTTAATTTGTTGGATTATTTGTCCTCTCAATAGATTTGGAATATTTTGCAGAGACAACTTTGGTGGAATCTTACTAATATTGTATTTCAGTACTGAACTTTGAATACTGATTTCCCCTCAAGTCTCAGCTGGTGCAGTGGTGAATTTCATCACTGCCATCTTCCTTCACTGAAATATGGATTCTGATATATGCAAAGGGCTCTTATCTTTTTACACGTTTGTTATGTACTTATTGGAGGATGCATGCCATCTTGTGCAGAGAATGTTTTTAATTTTTGAATGCTTAATGTAAGACCCATTCTCTCGTACATTTCAGTAAGTGAATCAATGTTAACTTGGAGCTCGGCCACCAAGTGCACACATACGCAAATGTTGTCTATGTGCTGCAGCTCGGCTGTTATGTTCAGAGTGACTTTGGTTTTGGAGTGTAGTGAGTAAACAATTTCCTATTTGTCTTGTAGATAAGTTTCATTCCAGCAGAGAGCTTAGTGGATGCAAAGTGAAATATTGTGTCAAAATAGCATACTAGGAATAGTGCTGTAAATGAGATGTGGATGATAACAGAAAAAGAAACATGCACTAGTCAGAACTAAATCACCAATGATTTAGATCATAACACTGCTGTCTTGTTGCAGTCAGGCCTAAAAAGTGGTGAACAATTAAACAATTGATGGGAGAGAAAAATTCCAAAAGCACCCCCATCCTCGAGTGAATTTTGGCACAAGAGTGCCAAGACGGTGTCATCTCTGAATAGAAAAGCAGAATGGATTATCTTTTCTGCTGTGGGGGCCAGTTTTGAGCCAATTTGGTTTGGTACCTACTGTATGACCTCAAGAAATGGTTGAAAGTTACCTGGACAACATTGTTCTTGTCGATTGAGGAAGTACTCTAGGCTGAGGCTCTGATTAGGATTATTTCATGCAGTTTTGGTACAGATGCCTACCTGAGAGTGCAAAAAAATTGCTTTCTTATCTCCTGTACGGGACAAAGCAATGCAGGACAAATTGACAAGGTTGCATTTTCGCCCTTATCATTTTTCTTCACCAGCAGAGAAGGGTTTTATCTTTAGTGCCACATAGAGCTTTGTTTTTATCCATGACTATTTGGTTGTGGTTCTCAGTAGTGCATTGGTCTGACCCTGAACAAGGAGTTGAATTCCAGACGTGAATGGATAATGACTATTCTTGACATTCAAATTGCATTGGTAAAGCTAAAATCAATGGGTATTAGTGGAAAACATTTCAGTGAATAGTGTCATTGCTTGCATAAAAAGACATTTGTTGTTATTGGAATTAATTATCCCCACTTCTAGAAATTTCTGCCTGAATTCCTTGACATTGTCCTTGGTCCAATCATCATCAGAATGTCATAAGGTCAGAAGAAGGGATGTTTGAGTGATATTCAATTTTAATGACATCTTCACAAAATATTTGCATGCATTGTTAGTGGCTGCAATGTAGCAAATAACATTCCTGCCACATAAGTGCCTGTCAATGATTGTCTTTATGAAGAGAATTTGACCAGCTCTCTTTTGATTTTGATCAGAATTTTCAATACGAACACCTAAATTATCAACATTTTGGAGTAGGAAGAATATCAGGTCAGGTCTGAAGTGTTGAGGGGTCAGAACTGATTCAAAAATTTAACCAGCCCAACCATATATAGTTTATTCTGCATTAGCATGTCAGAGGTAATGTATGCTGTGAAGAATGACTTGCGTCCTGATGGCCCAAAGTTTTTCCACTTTCTACAGGGCAAATTGAAGCTTGACAGGATGTTGTCCATTTACCTAGCTAAGTGCAGCTCCGACTGCACGTATACTTCAATTCCATCCAAGGCAAAGACAGACATTTGATTGCCACCCATGCACTCTCCTCACCACTGATATACAATGGCTATGGTGGGTACCATTTACAAAATGGATTGCTGTAACTTACCAAGTCTACTTTGGCCATATTTGCAAACTTGTGCCTTCTACCACCAAGAGGTACTTGGACAGTTTGTGGATGAGAATGCCAAAACCTGCAAGTTCCCCTCCAGATCACCTCTAATTCTGACAATTTCATAGTACCTTCACTGCATATGTATATCGAATGAGTCGCCAACTGAAGTGGTTGAGACAGGTCCAAAAGCAATTTTTAAAAGACAGTTGGAGAGGTACGTAGCTAGGAAAGGCTTAGAAGGTTATGGGTCAAATGGGTGAGATTGGATGGTATCGACCAGTTGGGTTGAAAGGCCAGTACGACACTATGGCTATGTTCATACAAGTGCTCATTCAAAATCATTGTTGGAAAAAAGAGAAAGAAGGAATGCAGTGATTTAAAAAAAAAAGGGGATGCTATCACCTTTTTTTTGAGGGCATTTATGGATAGGTGATGAATAATGGCCTAGTTATCAGTGATTTTTAAATTAAAACAAAGTAAAACTCATTAATTTTTAAATTAATGTTCATCATCTAGCTCTATCAACATTTATTCTTTTCTGCCTCTTTTATTTATGTTCTCCTTAAACATCTCTATGCTGCTCATCATAACTGTGAGTAATGGAGTTCCATATTCTAATCAGCTTATGGACAGAGAAGTTGTTCCTGAATTCGAGGTTGAAATGAGAGCAAGAATAATGTAGCCATTAGGGCAATGCTGTTGCAGCTCGGGGCATCGGAGCTTGGAGTTCAGTTCCAGTGTGCTCTGTAAGGGGATTGTACATTCTCCCTATCAACCTGTGGGTTTCCTCCGGGTGCTCCGGTTCCTTCCCACAGTCTAAAGGCATAGGCTAATTGGTCAATGTAAATTGTCCTGTGATTAGGGTTAAATTGGAGGGCTCTTGAGCGGAGGCGGCTTGTTTGACCAGAATGGCCTGTTCTGCACTGTATCTCTAAATAATAAAAAAAAATAGAAAACCAAAAGAAAAGTGCAGATAGTGATTGCCAGTAAGTCAGGCAACATTTGTGGAGGGAGGAGGAAAATTAATGTTTTGGATGTTTTGATCAGACGTGAGAAAATTAAGAGTTAAACTGAGCAATACAGATCCTATGTCTTGTGCATTTTAGCAATTAGTCTCCATATTTTCTGTTTCCCTTCATGTTCAAAAATATTGACCTCAAAAACAAGCACCTACAACCTACTGGAGAATATTAAACATTTACCATTTTCAGTGCAATTATGTTTCTTTTCACCTCAGTCCTAAACTGGTATCTTTAAGTCTTTTAAAATAAAGTGAGCATAGGTCAGTCATACGCAATCCCTGTTCAAAGACAACTTCATTGTACTAATCAGTCTAGTGCAGGGCTTCCCAACCTTTTTTATGCCACGGACCAATGCCATTAATTAAGGGGTCTGTGGACTCCTGTGAATTCCTGGTCCAGTGAATCTATGTGCACTCATTTGAAGTAAATCCTCCTTCATGTGTGGAGACCAAAACTGCACAATTCGAGTCAGTATATAATAATTCTTGGTAATGGAGGCAAGATTACAGTTTTCTGAGTAACCTGACATCCATGCTTCATATTGGATCTTAACATTTTTCTCACAGCTGATGCCAGACTAACTGCTCAGAAGTTCACTATTCCTTTTCTTTCTTTCAAATATTAGTTTTTGAAAAATATTAGTGTTGCATTTGTTGCCTTTAAATCTGCTGGGACTGTTCCTGCCTCTAGAATTTTTAAGTACAGGTGTCCCCCGCTTTTCGAACGTTCGCTTTACGAAACCTCACAGTTACGAAAGACCTACATTAGTACCCTGTTTTCGCTTTCAGAAGGTGTTTTCACTGTTACGAAAAAAAGATTCGGCGCTTGAAAAAATCAGCGCATGATAAAAGGCAGCGCGCCCCGAGCAGCCGCTCTCCCCCGGATTCGGAACTGGTTTGCTTTAACACGTGCCTGTGAGCAGCCGTTTGCAAGATGCGTTCTATGGTATCGGAAAAGCCTGAAAGAGCTCGTAAGGGTGTTCACTTACGGTAAAACTAGACATAATTAAGCGTTTTGATCGTGGTGAACGAAGTAAAGACAACGTGAGTTTGGCTTGTGGAAGTTGACGAAGATGATGTTGAAGAGGCTTTGGCATCCCATCACCAAGAACTGACAGATGAAGAGCTGATGAAATTGGAAGAAAAAAGGATAACATTCGAAACCGAATGAGTAATGATAAAGCACGACTTTAATTTTGAAAGGGTACGTTGGTTTAGGGGATATTTGCGAGATGGTTTGAGTCCTTATTAAAGAACTGTGTGATAGAAAAATGCGCGAGGCTCAGCAGTCAAGCAAGCCTTCCACATCAGCCACAGCAGATGACGAACCTCGACCTTCGACATCGAGGCGGGCAGTCATAGGAGAAGATGAGCTGCCTGCTGTAATGGAAACAGGCGACGAGATGACACCCCAGTGTCCCACCACCCCAACCCCCAGGCCACGGACAGATGCCGATTCACGGAGAATGCAAAGGTAGCTGGGAGGCACACAGCACATCTTTAAGAAATTCCCGAAATAAACATGCTAATTAATTAGGTGCCGCCGACACGTAATTGTCAGCCCAGATCAGAGACGACGCAATCGGAAATCGGCACTGATCTGGGCCGACAATTACGGGCGGCACCTAATCAATTGGCATGTTTGCTTCTGCTTTTTTCTTAAATATGTGCTGTGTACCTCCTGGCTACTGCTGGACCCCTGCGTTCTTCGCGGCAATGTATCGCTCAGCGGCCTGGAGGGTGAAGGCCACTGCACCACCCAAACTCCAACGACTCAATCTAACACACCATCATCAGTGTGCTCGGCACTGTCTTCCGGATTCCCGTAAGTGATACTACATTGTACAGACATTATTTCTACTTTATATAGGCTGTGTATTTTTATGTGTTATTTGGTATGATTTGGCAGCTTCATAGCTTAAAGGTTACTGGAGAGCGCTTGCGCGTGTTTCTGCCAAGAGCGCTTGTGTGAGATTTTCTGCCAACGGCACTTGCATGCGATTTTCGCTACGGAGAGCAGTGCAGTACTGATTGTGGAAAAGTATTTCTACTTTATATAGGCTGTGTATTTATAATATCATTTCTGCTTTTACTATGTGTTACTGTTATTTTAGGTTTTATGTGTTGTTTGGCATGATTTGGTAGGTTATTTTTGGGTCTGCGAATGCTCACAAAATTTTCCCATATAAATAAATGGTAATTGCTTCTTCACTTTACGACATTTCGGCTTACAAACCGTTTTATAGGAACGCTCTACCTTTGGGTGGCGGGGGAAACCTGTATATCGCTATTATATCAACTATACCTGCAACCACTCTTTTGACCCCTGATCTTGCACTTTACTGTTTACCTGTTTTGTCCTTTTCTCAGTAGCTTTTACCCTTTAATCTACATGGTTATTGTCTGAACAATAACATGTTTCTCAATAGTGTGGAGGGATATGGAGGGGTCCATATCCATAGATCCTTCAAAATTGCAATGCAATTTGATAGGGTTGTTAAGAAGGCATATGGTGTGTCTAGAGATTAGATTAGGTAGCATGTCTTCTGTGGATGGGTTGAATGTTCTAGGGCTTTGTCTTTGGAGCGAAGGAGGATGTGAGTTGACGATAGAGGTGGCCATAATGATAATAGGCATAGATTGAGTGGATAGCCAGAGAATTTTTTTTCCCATGGTGGAAATGTTTAATTTGAGGGAGCATGCTTTTAAGGTAATCCGGGAAATGTATGCGGGGGGGGCAGAGTTGTTAGGGCTAAGTGATGCCTCCTTTATTCCTTACTCTCCTTATTGGTTTTTATCAACGGTCCAAACTGTTTTCACCCTCCCACCTACTCTTTCTGTCCATCATCTCTGTTGTCACTTGGTTCTGCCCATCACTTGACAGCTCCCCTCTCATCTCCTTATACTGGCTCTCAGTACTGATGCAGAATCTCAACCTGTAATGTCATCTTTCTGTATTCATGGATAATGTCTGATCTGTTGACTTCTTTCAGTAGTTTGTGTTTTTTATTGCAGATGAAAATATCCCCTGTTTCCATGTAAGTGTACACTAGGAAACATAAACATTACAAAATGAGTACTTTACTTTGCTATCCCTTTATTGGACATTAGCTTGGGAGGAGGTAGATAGCCCAATTTTGTTACTATGCCAAATCCTGCCTTTAACCACAAAAGGTTCTGAATTTTCCAATGCGTCTGGTTCCTTTTGACAGCTTGGATGTAATGTCCCATCTTGTTGCTTTATAAAGCAGATTCCTTTTTTTTTCTAGCTCTTTACCTTTTTCACCCACCTGACTTCACCTATCACATCCAAAACTTTAACAGACTTCTATAGATGTGTAGTTGAGAGTATGTTGATTGGCTGGATCACAGCCTGGTATGGAAACCTCAAAGCTCTTCAATGGAAAATTCTACAAAAGGTAGTGGATATGGCCCAGTCCATCAAGGGTGAAGCTCTCCCCACTATTGAGCACGTCTGTATGAACTGCTGTCGCAGGAAAACAGCATCCATCATCAGGGGCCCCCACCATCCAGGACGTGCTCTCTTTTTGCTGCTGCCATTAGGAAGAAGCCTCTGGACTGACACCATTAGGTTTGTGAACAATTGTTACCCGTCAACCATCAAGCTCTTGAACCAAAGATGATAGCTTTGCTCAACTTCACTTGCCCCATCATTGAAATGTTTCCACAACCCATAGAGTTACTTTCAGGGAACTCATGTTTTTGATATTTATGGCATTTTTATTTATTTTTATTATTAATTCCTCCTTTTTGTAATTGCACAGTTTGTTGTCTTTTGCACTCTGCGTGAACACCCAGGTCGATGTGGTCATTCATCGATTCTGTTATTGCTACTATACTATGGATTTATTGAGTATGCATGTAAGAAAACGAATCTCAAAGGTAGTATATGGTGAATACAGTGTAAGTACTTTGATATAAATTGACTTTGACCTTCTAGCTAATCCTCTTTCCTCTGCTTCACCTTTTGTTCTGGCACCTTCTCCCTTCTTCCTTTCCAGTCCTGAGCAGGGTTCTTGCCCGACACAGTCACTGTTTGTTCATTTCAGCCTGACCTGCTGAGCTTCTCCAGCAGTTCTTGTGTGTTGCTCTGTAGAAACTCTTGTGTTTGGGGTTTATGTCAGCAAGAAATTTCATTGCACCCTTAAGTATATGATGAAAACTAATACTAAATTAATTGATTAATAAAACAGAACTTCACTTGGACCAAAGTTCATTTTTCAATTCAGAATTTTGATCATTTTAACTTTTCAGAAAATGAAAACTTACCCCAGTTGTTTGATAAAAGACTCTTCAAGTGGTTGTTCTTGAAGCTTGCAGAATTGTTTTACACTGACCGGGAAGTGTTATTTGAACTAAGCACTTAACTTGCAATTCTACATATGTATGTATTTATTTACTTAAAATTGTTGAGACAGTGTGGAATAGGCCCTTCTGGCCCAGCAACCCCTGATTTAACCTTAGCCTAATAAAGGGACAATTTACAATAGCCAGTTAACCTACCGACCATGATGTCTGTGGACTGTGGCAGGAAACCATCTGGAGGAAACAGGGATTTACAAGAGAGTGTTTTTGATTCAGTGCAAATTTAATTGCATGGAGTTGTAAATGTTCAGTTCAGTAATTCTGTATCTGTTTATATTGTGAAGGAATCTGCCCTTTTTGTAGTGATCTACATGACTTTAAGGTATCCAGTTGTTTATTTGTTAGCACAGTGTTGTGCAATTTATTTTTACTTCCTAATTTCTAATTTGCAACTTCAGGGATAGAGAGAAAAATAAATTAAGTTCGGCATCAGAAGGGCTTATTTAAAAGCCATTGTTTCCCTGTTGTGTGTGTTAATTTTATATTTGTGCTCCTGGCATCAGATTAATTCTTCAAATTGAAATTAAATTTTAAATGGGCCACTTAACATAATTACATGTGAATCATTGCATACACAGTGCAAGACAAGAATAGTGATTTAGTGAAGTGTTTTTTTTCTAAGAAGTTGAATGGCCAATAATGAGGGAGTGATGGTAGTTACTTGTAATGGATGTTTTGCTTAAACCTGTGTGTAGAACATCTGATTCTACCCCCACCTTTGTGCTAAACTGTTGGACAACATTGGGCAAAGAAAATGTCAAGTTCCCAGAGAAACCTGCAAAACAAATAAAAATGTAAAGCTAGAAAGCTATGAAGGCATAACTATGTCTTTTCTACTATTATATTAATGTCTTTGCACTTTGCTTGTTTGCTGATAATTACAGAATAGATGTACAGATCATAATAAGCTGTTTTAGCATTCTTGGAATTAATTGGCAAAGATTCTTTGATTTGGATTTACTAGTCATACCTCATGCTCCTGGAAATGTCTTCAACTGTAGCAGTCATCTAAATTTGCATAAATGCTTCTGTGAAACCATGGTGCAGTTTTAGAAGCTTTGTGATACTTTGAGGGATGGGTTGGGGTAAGTAGAGAAATGCCAGTATCCCTTAGCAATAGAATTACTGCTATACTAATCCAGAGGACTGTGCTAAATATGAAGTTATAAATTCAAATACCTCAGGGTAGTTTGGACATTTAAATTTTGTTAATTAAAATGTATGTGATGAATACTATTAATTTGTTGTGAAAGGCGATCTGGCCAACAACTCTCTTAATTCTAGGACAGTTAGAGCAGACAGTAAGTAGTCTCCTTGCTAGTACTACCGTTATTTTGTGAATGGGTAAATTTATATAAAGTGTTTTTGAGAGAGTAGGTTCATCTTGTCAGTGTGAAATCTTCGTTCATGGATGTGGAATTTAATATGCCAGTTAGCTAATGTAACATGCTGTAGGGTTTCACTGCTGTGTAACATGCTGTAAGGTTTCACTGATGATGTAATGGTTTCTCTGTAGCAGCAATGTTTGGGTTATGACTAGAGATAATAGGGTTTGGTTTCTTGTGAGTCTGGAAGAAAGATTTTCACCGTCTTTTATCAGAGAGAGATGAGGAGAGAAGACATGAATAGAGAGAGTTGGTGGACTGCCGGACAGGGTGGACGTGGAGTGAGGGTCCGAAGGGCAGCGACGATTGGAGGAGGTCGATGGTGGATGATCGGCTTATCAGTGAGCTCCAACATTGCACAATAGACTGTTTCATAAGATTGGGCCCTTTTTCTTTTTTCTTCATTTTCTTTACTAATCATATAGTCAAAGTAAGAATTATAAAGCTTAATCGTTTAATCGCATATTGTGTACTGTTTGTTATTTTGGGGTACTGATTTGTAACAGGGGACACCGCACAGCATCCACCCAAATGAGATTTCTTAAGTTTGGCCTGGCCGGGCTGGGGGCTATCACCCCCTATATTAAGCCGCGAGCCGAAGTGTGAGTTACACCAATGATAGAAAATTAAAAAAACAAGTGGTGTCTGTCTTGTGGTGTATTAAATTTTGTAAACATACTAAATGAATTCCAAGTGATGCTTCAACTCTTTGTAAAGTGCCTGTACGTTAAACACTGTAATATCTAATGTTTGCTGGATCCTTTCCTTGACCTCAAGGCACCAGTGGCATCAGGATGCCTGTCGATGAGTGCTTGAACTGTTTGAATGAAAGAAACCATGCAGAGTTAGTGGCATGAGAACAAAAGGCCAAAGAGTTTACCTGCCTCTGTGTGTCTCCGAATGCTTGTGGGTTGAACTCTTTTTTAGTGAGGCGCCTTCCCTCGGTTCTTGGGACTTCACCCACACCGAACAATTGCAATCAATAAGTACCTATGATGGACCCAGGGTGATCTCAGGAGTCGGAATTCGGAATTCCCCTGACAACACTGGAGTTCCACAACAACAATGATAATCAAATAAACACAAAATAATATGCAGATGCTGGGATCAAAGCAACACTCACAACACGCTGGAGGAACTCAACAGGTCGGGCAGCATCCAGGCAAATGATGAGTCGACGTTTTGGGCCGGAACCCTTCATCAGGACTGGAGGGAAGGGGCAGAGGCCCTATAAAGAAGGTGGGGGGAGGGTGGGAAGCTGCCTGACCTGCTGAGTTCCTTCAGTGTTTTGTGAATGATAATCAGGTGGTGGCTAAGAATCATGAGCACTGGAATCTTTGTGGATTTGCAATTTACCACATAGTATTTAGTGTGGTTTATTTGTGCTTTCCGTTTAATAAATTAGGCTTAAGTTACTTTGTTGTGTTTGTAGGCTTATTACCACATTTCCTGGACACTTGAATTGGTTTGGGTCTTTTGAGTCTAATCAACCCGGCCAATTACAATGTCCATCAGAACAATTGAAATTGATGCAACACACACAAAATGCTGGTGGAACGCAGCAGGCCAGACAGCATCCATAGAAGGAAGCACTGTCGATGTTTTGGGCCGAGACCCTTCATCAGAACGGCAGGAGAGGCATTTATGGAAGTTAGAGAAATCAGTGTTCATGCCATGAGGTTGGAGGCTACCCAGACGGAATATAAGGTGTTGTTCCTCCAACCTGAGTGTGGCTTCATCTTGACAGTAGAGGAGGCCATGGATAGACATATCAGAATGGGAATGGGACGTGGAATTAAAATGTGTAGCCACTGGCGATCCTGCTTTCTCTGGCAGACAGAGCGTAGGTGTTCAGCGAAACGGTCTCCCAGTCTGCGTCGGGTCTCACCAATATATAGAAGGCCACACCGGGAGCACCGGATGCAGTGTATCACACCAGCCGACTCACAGGTGAAGTGTCACCTCACCTGGAAGGACTGTCTGGGGCCTTGTATTCCGTCTGAGTAGCCTCCAACCTGATGGCATGAACATTGACTTCTCCAACTTCCGTTAATGCCCCTCCTCCCGTTCTTACCCCATCCCTTATCAATTAATTATTTTTTCTCCCTTGTTTTTCTCTTTTTTTCTCTCTCTGTCTCTCTCACAATAACTCCTTGCCTGTTCTCCATCTTCCTCTGGCGCTCCCCTCCCCCTTTCTTTCTCCCTAGGCCTCCTGTCCCATGATCCTCTCCCTTCTCCAGCCTTGTATCCCTTTTGCCAATCAACTTTCCAGCTCTTAGCTCTATCCCGCCCCCTCCTGTCTTCTCCTATCATTTTGGATCTCCCCCTCCCTCTCTCACTTTCAAATCTCTTACTATCTCTTCTTTCAATTAGTCCTGATGAAGGGTCTCGGCCCGAAACGTTGACTGTGCTTCTTCCTATAGATGCTGTCTGGCCTGCTGCGTTACACCAGCATTTTATGTGTATTGCTTGTATTTCCAGCATCTGCAGATTTCCTGGTGTTTGCCAATTGAAATTGGTATCACTTTCTTGATACCCCATGGCAAGTAGCCCCTTTCAATTAGCACCCTAGCATATCTCAATCAACTGCAATACAGAATGCCTTGGAGTAAATGACTCAATAGGTTCACGGTCAGAACAATTTTAACAGTAAAGATGTAGCTCAATAAAAATGAAAAATAACCTTGGCATCAGTTCTGTGTCAGAATTAGTGGTGTGCTGAAGCATAATGCTGATTTGTCAATTTGTAACCATCGCTACTTTTATGGGATCAGACAGTTTTGGAGGAAGGTATTTAATGGCAGTTAAATATAGGTAGTCACTGAAGCATTGTGCTCCATGTTAGGCAAAGAAAATGAAGGCAGAGCCTTATGATCATAAATGTGATCTATTAATTTGTCTGTTAGTGTAGATGCACAGATGTCATTTGAGGACTTGATAAGTTCCTGTTGATATTTTTGATATATTTGATATGTTTGATAGTGCGGGAAGTGAAACTAGTGTGGTGCCTAATGATTCAACTTCTGTTTTTAAAGAACCTCCTGTTCCAATGGTAGGGAGATCTGGATATGGAATACAAGTTAACATGTCCTTAATTTTATCTCTGTAATTCAAAGGCAACATCAAATTTTAAGTAATTCTCAGTTCTGTAGTAAGGGTGGCTGTGACTGCTCTAATATTGACCTATCATTCTGCTGATAATACATGACCATTGCTGGAAGAAATTCCATTGCTCATCAGTGTCAGAGGCCAGTTCTACTGTTGAGTGTTTATATACAAAATTAAGGTCAGTGTCTGTTCAACCAACACACACAAAATGCTAGAGGAACTCAACAGGCCAGGCAGTATCTATGGAAAAGACTATTGTCGACGTTTCTGGCCGAGACCCTTCATTAGTGTCTGTTAACTTGTAACCTTTTGCACCCTCTTGCAGTGAAAGATATTATTGACCCCTCCACAAGCCCTCATATCCCCCCGGCCTCAGTTGGTGCTGTGAAGATACTCCATGAAGCTAACTTAAAAATTAACTTTACCTGCTTAACACTAATGAACTGATAAATTAGCCTGAGAGTTTGCAATCGCTTGAAGACATTGAATAACTTTGACCTGTACCATAGTGGAAGTTTGAGAGTAACAGTGAGTTACTCTTATTATAAGATTGGAATTGGGAGTAAGATCTGGTTTAAGATGGCACTACCGAAGGTGTGTGGCAGCTTACTGGTAGTTCAAAAACAAAGAAATTTGTTTAAAAACATTACTAATAGCACTTTTTCTGAAATAAATTGTAGTAAACTATCACTTCAAACAATGAAGAGGCAAGCGAAGGCAAAGCGAATCTGAGCTGGTTCGCTGCAAAATCGACACACTTGGAGTTGGAGCCGTGCTGGTTGGAGCCAATGATTCAGAGGGGAGAAGTTGAGGCAGTGGAGATCCGATGCCTGAAAAAAAACTCACCTGGGTGTGAGGGTGGATCGCTCTAAGCGCTGAGCAGATTCTTCAGCAGTGAAATCTAGGCCCAAAGTGTGTTCCCACTCAAAGTGCTGCACTTTAACATAATTGCCTGCAGTTTAGTGTGTTCTAGGCCTAGAGCAATTTGCTTCAGTGGAGCCCAGGTCCTAATGTGAAGCACAAACAGCTGTTTGGACAATTTAAATGCTGGCCCAGTTGATTGGAACAGCAGGGTGTTGAGATTTGGGTGAGGTTGGATTGCTCCACAGAGCCAATTTGGAGAGGCTGAGAATGGCTTCTTTGGCAGCGAAACCTAGACTGGAAGCGATGGCATGTTCTAGGCCCATAGCGGTTCGCCGTAGTGGAGCCCGAGCCCTAATGCCAAATACGACCCAAAATTCATACAATTTAAACGTCAGTCCCAATAGATCGGAGTTTCCTTTTTCTGCAATACTGAGACTATGAGACTGCCCCCAGCTGCTGTGCTTCATGTCTGCGTACTTTGCGGTGATTTACCCTGATAATATGATGAACTGAATACTGAGGCTTTAGGGCTACTCTGAGCTGCTCTGGTGATTTGGATCTAAGGACTCAGTTTGGTTTAGAACGCTGTTGTTGTTAGTTGCTTCTGTTGCTTCTACTGTTTGCATGATTTGTGTTTTTTCCTCTTTGTCTGTGCATTAGGGGTTGGTCTTGTTTGTTTTTTAATTGGGTTCTTTCAGGTTTCTTGCTTTGCGGCTTCCTGTAAGCAGACAAATCTAAGGTTGTATAATCTATACATTCCTTTGATAATATATGTTCTATGAATCTGAATCTTTGAATCTGTGAAGAATTTGCTACACAATGAATTAATCTATCTATATTGAGCATGACTTCTAAATACTCTAATTTCTTTGTCTGCTGTGGAATTTCGAGCTGAAAGCAAGGTGCTTTGTTTAATATTAAAGATGTAAAAAATTCCTTTCAGAGGCCTCTGCCTAAACCATCTTTTCCTTTTGGATGAAATTAACATTTTAATGACTAAGTGAAATATTGACAGGCTACTTTCCATACTGAGATGCTTTGTTTGCATTCTACTTGCTTGTCATGTAAGCCACACAGTTCTTCTGTGTCGGAGTGTATCTGGCTGTGGCCAGCTTTTTGGAAGGCTGCCCTTTTCACTTGTGGAAGAACAGAATGTCAATTCTAGTTACTGAAAATGGGCTTGGCAGGACTGCTGCACTTTAACATAATTGCCTTTAGTTTAGGAATGCTTGTGGAACACAGGCAAGGATGTTGTAATAAGAGTCTGTTTGGGCACAGAAATCGGCATTAATGGAGGGAGGATTGGAGTTTTAGAATAAGGCTTTTATCACTGACACACAGTACTGTGCAAAAGTCTTAGACACACATATAGGGTGCCTAAGACTTTTGCACTGTACTGTATTAGTTAACATGGAGCAGAGAGTGAGTTTGTAGTTTGTAAATCTGGTAGGAGCAAAGGATGTTGAGAATGATGAGGGCGGAGTGCTGCGGGAGGTGTGTGGGACAGGTGGCACAGATGGAGTGCCAGGGGTGTGGGGTGAAGCAGGTGCAGACACACCCAGCCTTGAGACACCAGGCAAGGTCATTTGATTGTAAGTAATTGGGTTATTAATCATCACAGAATGTCTCTCTGGTGTCTCCCACTTCCTCGCCCCTAGTCCTTCCCCTTCTCTCCATCCCCTTCCCACTCACAGTGCACAATAGAGACTTGTATCAGAATCAGGTTTTTTTTGTGGCAGTAGTACAGTGCATCCTAGCTATATATATGTGCCCAAGACTTTTGCGATGTACTGTATGTCGTGAAATTTTTTGTTTTGTGTGAGCTGTACAATGCAGGACATAAAACTGACTATAAGTTAGAATAAATAAATCAATAGCACAATGAGGAATAGTGAGTTGGTGTATTCAAGGGCTTGCGTACCGTTCAGAAATCTGATGATGTAGGTGGGTGGCGGGGAGAATCTGAGCCTAAAACATTGAGTGTGGGTCTTCAGGCTCTTTTACCTCCTCCCAGATGATAGCAATGAGATGATGGCATGTCCCAGATGGTGAGGGTCCTTAATAATAAGCTTGCCAAGACACTGTTGAAGATGCCCTTGAGGGGGTGAGGGAGGATGGTGCCTGTGATGGAGCTGGCAGCTTCTTTCAGTCCTGTGCATTGGAGCCTCCATACAAGACATTGATGCAGCCAGTCCGAATTCTGTCCACTGTGCATCTACAGAAATTTATGTAAGTTTTTGGTGACATTCCAAATCTTCTCAAATTCCTAGTGAAGTACAGCTGCTGGCATGTTTTCTTCATGATTATATCACTGTGTTGTGCCCAGACTAGAGCTACTGAGATGTTGACATACAGGAACTTGAAACTGCTCCCCCTTTCCACCATTGACCCCTCAGTGAGGACTGGTGCGTGTTCTCCCGACTCCCCTTCTTGAAGTCCATGATCAATTCCTTAGGATTGCTGACATAAAGTACAGAGTTGTACTTGTGACACCACTTAGCCAGCCAACATATCTCCCTCCTGTATGCCTCCTTGTAACCATCTGAGATTCTGCCAATAACAGTAGTATCATGGTGATTGAGCTATGCCTAGCTACAAAATTGAATGTTGAGAGAGCAGAGCAGTAACTAAACATACATCCTTGAGGTGTGCGCGTGTTGCTTTTTTGCGAGCAGGAGATGGTATTACTTTGACTGTGGTCTCTCGTTGAGGAAATCAAGGATCTAGATGCAGAGGGAGGTACAGAGGTCCAGGTTTTGAAGCTTGATGATTAGTAATGAAGGATTGATCGTGTTGAATGCCATATTGTAATCGTTAAACAACAGTACAACATACATGTTGCTGTTGTCTAGGTGCTCAAAAGCCAAGTGGAGAGCCAGTGAGATTACGTCTGCTACAGAACTGTTGTGGTAAGCAAATTGCAGCCAGATGTGTGCTCAGGCAGGAGTTATATCAAGCAATGACCAGCCTCTTGTCGCACTTCATCACCAATGATGTGACTGCTACTGGGCAATAGTTGTTGAGGCAGCTCACTCTGCTGTACTTGGGCACTGGTATGATTGATGCCCTTTTGAAGCAGGTGTGAACCTCCTGCTGCAGCTATGAGAAGTTGACGATATCCTTAAAAACTCCAGACAGCTGGTTAGCACAGGTTTTCAGTGCCCTGCCAAGTACATGTTTGGGGCCTGACACCTTGCGAGGGTTCACCTTGAAGAATATCCGCTCCAATACAGGGATCACAGCATTTTAGATGCTGTGAGCATTTTCAAAGGTGCAGTTTTATTCTCCCCTAGAAAGCGCGCATAAAAGGCATTGAGCTTGTCAGAGAGTGAAGCATCACTTCCATTTATGCTGTTGGGTTTTGCCTGATTGGAAGTAATAGCATGCAAAACCTCACAATAGTTTCCTGTAGGTCGTACCTGGACTACTTTATAGGGTTTTTGAATGCCACAGATCTAGCTCTCGGCAGTCTGTGTATTATCTCCGGGTGTATCCAGAGCTTCTGATTTGGGCATATTTTGAATGTTCCCGAAGGCAAGCACTCATCCCTGCCTATGAAGTGATGTCAATTGCAGCACATTCATTCAGATCTTAAAATCAATCCCTGAATATGGTCGAATGTAATAATTCAAAGCAATCCTGTACCTGCTGCTCTGCTTTCCTTTGTGGTCCTCACCACAGGTGCTGCAGTCCTCGGTCTGCTTTTAGGCTGGGAGTAGAAATACAGCAGATGATTCTTCTTGTCAAAGTGCAGGTATGGGATAGCAAAGTAGGCATTCTGATGGTGATGTAACAGTGACGTATGCTGCTCCTTGGTTTCATTGGTGACTGTGGTGATAGTGGTCAGGGACTACTTCAAGGTAGCTTGGTTGCAGTCCCCTGAAATGATCAGGAAAGCATCACGGTGTGATCCCTCATGACTGCTGATCCTGGTGCTCAGCTCCTGCAGTGCCAGCCTAACGTTAGCCAGTGTACATTATCAGCAGAATGATGGCGGAATGCCCCCTCAGTAGATGGAATGGACAATACTTTACTGCCATATGTTCTAGGTCATGGAAACCGGACTGAAACAGAGCTGCCACATCTATGCAACACGATGAGTTAATCATGAGGCAAATGCTGCCACTTCAGACTTTACCTGATGTTACTGTCCCGTGCATGTGGTGGAAGGTTGAATCCCTCATGCTGGAATGCTGGGGAGGCAGGGGGAGCGGGTGAGCCACGTCTCTGCAAAGCAGAATATATAACAGTCCCTGATATAAATCTGATCCTGCAATTGTGTTCTGTGGTCTTCAACTTTATTTTCCGGAGACTACATTATGCAGGAGGATATTGGGGTTGGGGATGTGGATTTTAGGGTCCAGCATTTTAGTTTCACCTGCACCTGCAGTATTGTAAACAGGAATAAGTTGATGATCCCCTTGGGAGTTGCACACAAAATGTCGCCACTCTCCGGTGCTGTCTCACAAAGTCTACATTTGAGACTCTTGAAGGACCAGGTGGATAACAGTGGATTAGTACTTGTCATGGAAACCTCCAAATCACTGCCAATCCAGATGAACATTATTCTGGCAAACAACTGCCTGAAACCTGCCTTTTGGTCCAATGAGGCATTTCTTCCCACACATTTCAGCAGTTCTCAATTAGACAAAACATCAACAGCTTGCTCATACTTTGTTCCTGTTGCTTGTCCAGCTAAGCAACCACAATATGGTTTGAGAGCTGACTCGCAGACTTTAGTTAGGCAACCTACCCTTGTCTGTAGCCTGGTATTGCTGTATAACTGTCAACTTGGTGATAATTTTTTTGTCATCCTCTTTCTTTTGGATTGAATATTTGTATGTCTGGAGCCAAGTCAAGAGAAAGGTGAATGAGCAAAGTGTTTTCAGACTTGAAATTTAGCTTTAGGTCCAAGATAGCTACCCTGCCTGACATTGAATGCAAAGATAAATGAATTGGTATTAAAAGTTTAAAAGAATATCCACCAGGAATTCATTGGATTTAATGTTCACAGTAATTATTCAATCTCTGATTCACAAGCCTTTTATGTTAATACTGGTTTGTAGTTAATTATATCAGTTTGGTGATTAATTTTAGTTACTACCTAATCTTTATAATGTAGCTACCATGATTATTGCTGGAAATTTAAGTAAACTTTTAATCTTAATTATGCTATAGCAATTTCATTTATTTTTATTCATATGTAGCCACCAAAGCAGTGAGATTTAATTCATCATGCAAGATTGGCACTGGAGTGCAAAGCAAAACATAGGTTAATAATGTCTTGGAGATGTCTGTGCATAAGTGACACAAGTAAATGTGGTCATCAGGAAAGAGTTAAAAGAAGATTAGGCATCAATTGTAAAGAGAACAGAATTGAGAAATGTGGAAGTTTGGGAATTAAATATTTCAGGATACAACTTTTAGAAAAACTAGGCAAATTTGAAAAGGAAATGGGGTGGTCTTGATTTTAAGGATTGGGGTAAAAGTAGTGGAGAAAAAGTATCCTGGCTCAGAAAACCAATTATAGTCACTTTGAGCCTACCAAGGTGAAAGATCAGTTATGATCTTTTTGCATGGCAGAGCAAGCATGAGAAGCTACAGTAAATGGTATAGATCTGCTACTTTGTTGAATCTCATAAATTATTTAATCTCAGCACTGGTCACTATGTAACCATGTTTCTGCAGTGGCTGTTGCATTTAGAGAAAGTGTCTTTAGTTTGTTTTTACTTGGATACATACTTATGATTGTATTCACTGCCCATTCCTAACAGATTTAGGACTTATTACAGAGGAATTTGTAGGGGGAGGGGAAAGATCTAGTTGTCGTGTTCCATGATGTAAGAAGAACAAAGAAAGAATTTCTGCTGAGGGAATTCGAATAGCTTGGGACTAAATTAAAATGCAGAAATAAAAATGTAATAATCTCTGGATTATTACCCAAGTCATATGCAAATTTAAACAGGCTTGCACATGTCCTTGTTAATTGACTCCTGCTATATGAAGAAGTATTCCCTGAATTACAGTGTAGTTTCTGCCCATCTAGAGGTACTGCAGACATGACCTTGGCAGCATGTCAATTACAGTACAGGAAAAATGCCATGAAGAAAGGCAACCCCTCTACTTGCCTTTTATAGATTTGACAAAGGTATTTGATACAGTAGGGCTCCAAGCGCTCTGGCCTAAACTATCAAGACATGACTGTTCTGACAAGCACTTATGAATACTGAGGCTACTGCATGATAGCATATCAGCCACAGTTCTCAGCAATAGTGATGCTGAATCACTGTCAAGACAGGAGTCAAACAGGGCTGAATCATTGCGCTGACCCTATTTACCATCTTTATTGCTGCCATCCTTCATCTAGTTGACCAAAACCTACCACAGGGAATCCCAATTGTGTATAGAATGGTCAGCAGACTTTTCAACCTCAACTGGTTCAAGGCCAAAAACAAGGTCAGCACCACTATTATCATGAAGCTTCAGTAAGTGGATGACAACACCATCACAGCACTCTCTAAGGAAGACCTCCAATGTGTTCTTTGCCAAGACATATAGAGGTCTTGGTTCTGTTTTGAATATAAATGAGACAGAGGTCCTACAGTATATCAGGCACCGCTCCACCAACTATTTATCCAGCCCTCCTTAAAAGTTGACGATGTCACCCTTGAAAATGTAGACCACTTTTCCTACTCCCATCTTGAATTCCCCTTCCATACCATGGTGCTGTGGTTAGCTTGCTGATCAATCTTGCAGCCTCTGCTCTTATTTGGGTAGATTGCATATACTTCATACCTTTTGGACAAGTACAAGGGTTGAGGCTCTGGATAGCTACCTCACTTGTAGTGTAACTCTCCTGTCCCTCATGGCTGCCCAATGTTTAAAGGGCTGTGACAGCCTGCTGAAATGAAATGTCCTGGTAACTGCCTACTTTCTGATAGATTGACCTTGAGGGATTGTCAAAGGAGGAGAGTAACATTTCAGAACCTGTTGTAGAGTTCTCTTGATCAGCAAGTAGCACTATCAACTTGAGGCCTTCTCTGCTCTGTTAGTTGGATGCAAAAAACCCCTGGCATTACTTGGGAAAAAGCAAAGGAATCAAATAATTAACCCTTAAATAAGATATTATCATTAAAATAGTTAATATTTCTGACCAGTTACTGTATTGCATCTTGTTGAAATTTGCATGGCACAAATTGGCTGTGTGATCTTGTATTGCAGGCAGTAAAAATGTAGTTGCATTTTATGTTTTTCCTTTAAGTGCATCATTGATTGTGAGATACTTGGTGATGTCAGAAGGAGAACTGGAAAAGCATTATATGAATACAGGGTTTTCTCTCTTCTATTTTCATTTTAGGTTTCTGGCATCCAAAGTATTTTGGTTTTGTATGCATGTTGCTGCCAAATTGTTTTAAAGATGCTCAAGTGTGTGACATAGGAATTATGAAAATGATTATTTATTACCTTAAAAAACAATGTTGTCGATTTCAGTTATTAAGATGAATATAAGATCCTGAATCTGTGTTTTTGTGTTGTGTATAATTTGACAATGAAAGTTGATGGCCTCTCAAATAAATTGAAATGAAGAGAGGCAGATGAGCAGGATGCAAACCACTTGCTCTGTTGGTGGGTGTCTCATCAAGGAATTAAATGCAAGTACCAATTAAAGGGAGCTCATTCATATTGACGTGCAAACAAGCTTGGGTTAATAAGCATATCAGGTTGGAATAAAAAAGGATTTTGGTTACTCGCAAGTAGATTAAAATTTCAGTACTGTAAAAATGATGACTTTGGCTTTTTTGGACTGAAAGCCTCATTTATTAATACATGCTGTAATCCGCAGCTTTCACTGTTCTTAACAAAAAGGTCAACCTCTGAACTTTAACTTTAGCTGCTGACCAATAGACTTTGGGCTGAGTATTCCAAAAGATAAATGAGCCAGGAGAACATTCAGGCTTTTGCTGTTGGATTTTCATTAGTTTGATTAATAAAATTCTAACTCTTGGATCTCAAAAGTTCTCCGTTTTCTTGCATTGGTAGCAGCTGTTTGTTTATGATATTAGTGGCAGATTTTCCAATGAGAATTTAACACAGAATTTTTAAAGATTGACTCATTTACAATTCATCGAACCCACTCTTGATTTTTTTTATCTGTTATTTGTTTGAGCAATTTCTCCTTGTAAATGAGCCAGTCTACTTCTCATTGTACTTATTGTGAATCTATCTCAGTTTATGGTAAAACACAATCTAAAGATGGGCACCAGTTGTGATGGAGAAGGAAATGGTAGCATGATGGTTCAGTTACTGGATGAATTGTGTCAAGTACTAGATTAATAATTGAAAATGGTAGTTGATGAGTTGAAATTCATTTAAGTCTTCACCCTACAGTATATTATTAAAAACCCTGCTTCACTAATTCCTTTAAAGAAAATCTGCAAATCAGGTTGTATGTTGTACACATTCTCTAATATTAAATGGAACTATTCAATTCTTCCTTATATTGAATCCATACCTTATTAATAGGTAAGGGTTTCTTCTTTTATGTTACTGCTAAGGGGAATAAAATGGCTTCTCTGTACTGTTAACTGCTGAGGCAGTGGTTCTCTATAGCAGTTAGTGATAACGGGACTTGTATTCATTTGCTAACCAATTGGTATAGATGTTATTCTTTCTGTCTGTGAGAAAGCTGTTAGTTTGTGCAGACTTCGGGGAGAAGGTGTGAAGAGGATGAAGAGAGAAGACGTGTCTTGAGACGGTTGCCGGACCTGCTGGGCCTGGGCTGGAGGCGGGAGCCCAGGGGTTGACGACGAGAGAAGGAGGATCAGCGAAAGGAAATCTGTGAGCTCCAACGTTGTGCACTGGACATTTTTATGAGATTATTGGCGCCTTTTATTTGTTTTCCTTTTCCTTTGTTTCTCTACTAACCCATACTTAAATATAAACTCTTAATTGTTTAACCACACATTGTGGACTGAATGTTATTTCGGGGTACTGATGTTACACAGAAGACACAACACGCAGCATCCATCCAAATCAGAGTACTAAGGTTTGGCCGGGCAGCGGGTTAACACCCCGAGATCATGCCACTTGCCATAATTAACTGGCTTCTGAAACATTCCAGCAAACTACATAATTATGTCAGACTGCAATGGTGACAGGCAACTAGATTATACAATTCTTGATCTTTATTCTGGAGCTACAGACAGGAAATTTTGGAACCATCTGGGAATAGGTATACAAACCATGAGTCTGAAAAAGCTTCTTACAGAATTATATCCTTTGGCCAGCATTTTCAGACTCTTCTGCCCTTTTCCGTGTATACATTTTGCCTCACTGAGAGACTCGCCTGGAGTAGTGATAGATTGGTTTGCAGTGGTAATGGAATGGGTTTTGAGATCTTTCCGCCTTGACTCTCTTTTTTTTTCAATCATTTTATTAATTTCAAAACATAGAAACAAAACATAGCAATAATACAAATAGTAGGAGATATATTGTTACACTTAAAATAAGTAACTGCAAGACCAAATAGTGTAAATTAACAAAGCTCCCAATCGTGTAAAACTAACAATGAATAATACAAAGCAAAAAAAAAAACTGGAAAAAAAAACATGAAAAAGAAAAAAAACAAAATAAAAAAAACAAACCCCATCCCCCCAAAAAAACGAAACAGAATTAATCAACTAAACTAAAAGACTTGGGCAGTACTAACAACTTAAAAATGGGAAAAAAGAAAACCTTAGTGTTGACGACTCCATTCCTCTCCACCAGCAGTACAGAGAGATAAAGCAAGTTTGGAAATGATCAAATTACATCAAATGAAAATGCTGAATGAATGGCCTCCAAGTCTTTTCAAATTTAATGGAAGGGTCATAAACCGCACTTCTAATTTTTTCCAAATTCAAACACACCATAGTTTGTAAAAACCAATGAAATACAGTAGGAGGGTTAATCTCTTTCCAATTCAACAGATTGGATCTTCTAGCCATTAAAGTAAGAAATGCAATCATCCTACGTGATGAAGAGGTTAAATAATTTAAATCTATCATTGGTAATCCAAAGATAGCAGTAATTGGATGAGGTTATAAGTCTACATTCGAGACCGTTGAAATAATATCAAAAATATCTTTCCAATATTTTTCCAGCAAAAGACATGAACAAAACATGTGGGTTAAAGAAGCTATCTCGGAATGACATCTGTCACATATTGGATTAATATAAGAGTAATAACGAGATAGTTTATCTTTGGACATATGAGCCCTGTGCACTACTTTAAGCTGTATCAACATATGTTTAGCACATACAGAGGATGAATTAACCAACTGAAGAATTTTTTCCCATTTTTCAATCGGTATATTAATCTTAAGTTCTCTTTCCCAGTCAGCTTTAATTTTATTAGAAGCATCAGGACATAAATGCATAATTATATTATATATAATTGCTACTACACTTTTCTGAGAAAGATTTAAATCTAAAATTTTTTCCAAAGTGTCCGTTGGATATGGGTGTGGAAAATTAGGAGAGACAGTAATTAAAAAGTTTCTAATCTGTAGATATCTAAAAAAAGTGAGATCTGAGTAAGTTAGGTTTATTAGAGAGTTGATCAAAAGACATAAAACAATTATCCAAAAATAAATCGCGAAAAGATGTTATACCTTTGGTTTTCCAATCAAAGTAAGCTTGATCCATAGTGGAAGGTTGAAAAAGGAAATTTGATATAATGGGACTTGCTAGAATAAATTGATTAAACCCAAAAAATCTCCAAAATTGAAACCATATACGTAAAGTATGCTTAACTATTGGATTATTCATTTGTTTATACAATTTAAAAGAAGTAAAAGGAAGCGAAGTTCCTAAAACTGAACCCAAGGAAAGCCCATGTAATGAATTACATTTAAGATTTGCCCAATGTGGGTTTAAAGATACATCCAAATCTCGTAACCAAAATTTTAAATATTGAATATTAATTGCCCAATAATAGAATCTAAAATTCGGGGGGCAAGCCCTCCCTCCTTTTTAGATTTCTGTAGATACCTTTTACCTAACCTAGGATTTTTGTTCTGCCAAATATATGAGGAAATTTTTGAGTCAACGTTATCAAAAAAAGATTTTGGGATAAAAATTGGAACTGATTGAAATATATACAAAAATTTGGGCAAAATGATCATCTTAATAGCATTAATCCGGCCAATCAAAGACAAAGAGATTGGTGACCATTTAGTAAACAAAAGTTTAATCTGATCAATTAAAGGTAAAAAAATTAGCTTTAAATAAATCTTTATATTTTTTCGTAATTGTTATCCCTAAATATATAAATGAATCAGTAACCAATTTAAATGGTAAACGTCCATAAATAGGTACCTGCTTATTTAAAGGGAATAATTCGCTCTTATTAAGATTCAATTTGTAACCAGAGAACTTACTAAATTGAGTCAACAAACCTAAAATAGCAGGAATTGACTTCTCCGGATTAGAGATGTATAACAACAAGTCATCTGCATATAATGATAATTTATGTATTTCGTTTCCACGGGTAATACCAAAAATATTTGGCGAGTCACGAATAGCAATTGCTAAAGGTTCAAAGGCAATATTGAATAGTAAAGGACTAAGAGGGCAACCTTGCCTCGTACCACGAAAAAGACGAAAAAAAGGAGATCTATGATTATTTGTACAAACCGAGGCTACTGGGGAGTATTATAACAGTTTAATCCAAGATATAAATGTCAAACTAAAATTAAATTTCTCAAGAACATTAAATAAATAAGCCATTCAACTCTGTCAAAGGCTTTCTCAGCATCTAATGAGATAACACATTCCGGGGTAGTGAGTGAGGGGGTATAAACAATATTCATTAACCTCCTAATATTGAAGGATGAATAGCAATTTTTAATAAATCCGGTTTGATCCATGGATATAATTTGAGGTAACGCCTTCTCTAACCTAGTTGCTAGAATTTTTGAAAAAATTTTTGAGTCTACATTCAAAAGAGATATCGGTCTGTATGATGCATAATCAGTAGGATCTTTATTCTTTTTAAGAATTAGAGAAATAGAGGCTTCATAAAACGATTGTGGTAATTTACCTAAACTGATTGCTTCCTTGAATATTCTAGACAACTTTGAAGACAGAATGGAGCAAAAGAATTTTAAAAATTCCACTGTAAACCCATCCGGACTGGATGCTTTACCAGAATTCAGTGATGAGATTGCAGTTATTATTTCTTCCTCTGAAATGGAAGTTTCTAATGATAAGCAATCTTCGGGTGATAGTTTCGGAAAATTCAACTTACTTAAAAAGTCATGCATGAAATTAGAATCATGAGGAAAATCGGAGTGATATAGAGAGGTATAAAATTCTTGAAAGGTTTGGTTTATCCCAGCATGATCAACTGTGAAAGTATCATCCTGTTTGCAAATCTTAGTAATTTGATGTTTAACCATATCAAATTTCAATTGGTTAGCCAGTAATTTACCGGATTTATCGCTATGAATATGAAAATCACTTCTAGTTCTCATTAATTGATTTTCGATCGAGGGTGTTAATAATAAGCTATGTTCCAATTGAAGTTCAACTCTGTGGTTGTACAGCTCCTTACTGGGAGAAATAGCATATTTTTTATCGACTTCTTTAATTTTATCAACCAACAGAAATATTTCATTGTTAACATGTCTTTTCAAACCAGCCATATAGGAAATAATCTGACCACGGATATAAGCTTTAAAGGCGTCCCAAACAGTTCCATCGGAAACTTCTTCTGTAGTATTAGTTGAAAAGAAGAAATCAATCTGCTCCTTTATAAACTTGACAAAGTCCGGATCTTGAAGCAAAATAGGGTGAAATCGCCATTGTCTGTTAGTACAAGAGGTGTCCATTAACTTGATGGAAAGTTTCATTGGAGCATGATCTGAAATAGCAATAATGTCATAATTACAATCAACTACATAAGGAATCAAATGAGAGTCAATAGAGAAATAATCAATTCGGGAATAAGAACGATGAACATGTGAAAAAAAAGAGAATTCCTTGTCATTTGGATGTAGAAATCTCCAAATTTCTGAAATCCCAGAATCCAACATAAAAGAGTTAATAATAGTAGCCGACTTATTCGGTAAAGCTGGACTACGTATGGATCTGTCCAACATGGGATTCAAACATAAATTAAAGTCACCGGCCATTATCAACATATACTCGTTTAAGTTAAGAAAGGAAGTGAATAGGTGTTTAAAAAATTCAGGATAATCCACATTCGGAGCGTAAATATTAACCATAGCAACCTTTTTATTAAAAAGTACCCCAGTAATTAACAGAAATCTGCCATTAGGATCTGAAATAATGTCTTGATGAATAAATGTAATTGAGGGATCAATAAAAATTGAAACACCTTTAATTTTGGCTTGAGCATTTGAATGGTATTGTTCTTCTTTCCAAAACTTAAAGAAGCATTGATTGTCCTCTTTCCTTACATGAGTCTCTTGTGCAAAAATAATATGATCATTCAGCCTTTGAACACTTTGAAAACCTTTTTCCATTTTATTGGATGGTTTAAACCATTTGTATTCCAAGAGACAAAATTAATAGTATGAGCCATTATTTAAAATTAACCCTTTGGTAAGTAAGGGGTTAACCATAATGTGAGCTCATGAAATCGGAAGAGGAATACATGATCAGAGAGGAACTGGAAATCTCGACACTGCAGACATCTTTGTAGTTCTAAATCAGCCCAATAGAAAAAATTAAAAAAGAAAAAGACTACCCCACAGCCCAACCCCAAGAACCCCGAACTAAGCCAGAGAAGGCTGAAGAAAGCAGTAACTAAGACTAACTCTAACCCCATTTCTGCAGGAGGCAACTCCAAAAATACATGTTAAATAGGTGATCCCCCTGGAGACTAATATATGTAAAAAATAAACACTATAGTAAAATAGTCTACATAGTATAATTACTAAAATATATGAAATAAAAAAAATTTAATGTCAATACGTATAATTAGTTAATTATAAACGAGTAAGTAAAAAAATCGCTTCCAAAAAAGAATTATGGGAAGAAGAAGCATAAGAACATGGCGTCCCAAAAAGAACAAAGGAGGTTATGCAAAAAGAAAGACGAGTCGACATTTTAATTATACGGAAACCAAAAATAGGAAACATATAACTAAAAATGATCGTCAGATCAAATCATTAATAATAATAACGAAAAACGAAAAGTTAAAAAAAAAAGGTTAACTAAAGGAAAATGATGTTACTCACAAGAAATAAGTATTCTATACAGGTTATAGAGTAATAACTATAGTAATAAGCAAAGAACAAAAATCTTGAGCTTATAAAAAACCTTCATCGTACGGTAATAGAAGGTTTATTTTAAAGAAAAACACCAGAAAAAAAAATTGGTGCTGAAAGCACCGGACATTAATTAAGAGAGGATGTCTGTGTCAGATGGGTAATTATCATCCAAAAAGCTTCGAGCGGCGGTTATAGAATGGAAGACACGACGATTTCCATCAGGAAGAGAGATTCTGAGACGTGCAGGATACAGTAGTGCCGGTTTGAGATTTTTTTGATAGCATTCCGACATTAGAGGTTTAAAAGTCAGTCGCTCCTTCATCACTTCGGGACAATAATCTTGAACTATCCTGAAGGAATACTGGCGATACTTGATCATCCCTTGTCGACGAGCAGTCTGGAGAAGCTGTTCTTTAACATTGACATAATGGAAATGAAGAATAACTGGTCTGGGTTTGGATACAGCCGATGCCGACTTCATCTACGGTATACGATGGGCGCGGTCGAGTAATGGAGGATCATTAGGAAAAACTGAACTGAACGAACCCTTTAAAAGTTGAGCAAAGAATATTGCAGGGTCTCCAACCTCAACATCCTCGGGTAAGCCAATTAAATGTAAGTTTTGTCTTCTCGATCGATTTTCAAGATCGATAACTTTGGATTTAAGGTGTTGGAGTTGTTTAGTAGTCGAAGCTAAATTCTTCTCTGAGTTCTCAACTTTTGTATCCGTCTTCTGAGATTTAGTATCCAGTTCAGAAATTTTATCATTGTGTTTTTGAACTTCAGAATTCAGGGATTTCAAAGAATCTGTGATTGATTTTAAATCTTCATTAAGACTTTGGCGATGTTGTTCAAATTGAGCAGATAAACTTTCAGATAATTTTATCCGATGTTCCTCAAACATTTCCTCCAGACACTTCATCATAACCTCATAAGTTAATTCCGTTTCTTTGGAATCACCTTTCTGCTTTCTTCCGTTCCCGTCAGAGTCTTTCCCATCTTTGGCTTTGGATCTTGTACTCATTTCTTTAAGCTCCAGAGTTACAGTTTACAAAAAAAAAATCCATTAATCAGTAAATCAGTAAGATAAAATAAATCTTCTGGTGTAAATAAAGTTGATTAGATCAAGGAGATCATAGGTCAAAAAAGATAACGGGAATGGAGCGAAGCCAGAGACGACCTCACTCCATGAGCGCTCCCTGCAGAATCCGCTGCCTTGACTCTCAACTTTTTTTGAAATCTCATGGTATCAGGACAAACTCTCGTAAGGAATCCAATTGCTAATTACCACCAACCATCCTCTTCAGTTGACTTCCCCCTTATTAAAGAGAAGTTGGAAGAAGCAAGAACAAAAATGTGCTTAGGAAGGGTTAAAATGCTTGTTGCCGAGGGTTGTTTGGTAATTACCTAGGTTCTGAAAGACATAGTTGTCAGAGATGTGGTCTGTATCAGAGGATGAGAGAGCAAACAGTGTCCTCTTCAATGACACTATCAGAAGGAGTTACCACGATTCAATTCTTGTGGAGGCCAAGTGGCATAGTTTTTCAGATGATGCCTTCCAGTGTAATATCTAACATCATCTTTAAGATGAATGAGATAGCTTGAGCCATCATCAGCAGAATTGTCTCCTTTTTAACATGTAACTTGTGTAGTGTAGTCCTCACTGTATCATTACTATCAAGCCAAGGGTTTAAGCTGTGACCAGACTATATATGTTACATGTACCAAAATCTGGTGGCAATAAACAAGATGAAAGTAATCCTACAGCCACCGGATCATATCAAAGTTTGGTCATCTAGCCAGTTGCAGGCATGAATTGTGAACAGCTGACTTCTAAGAAAATCCACATCCTCACTTGTTGTGGACCTGATCATGTGATACAAGAGGTTGAGGTATTTGGAATTTATCTGTTTAGAGGTACAGTAGGGAAGAGGTTGAGGTATTTGGAATTTATTTGTTTAGAGGTACAGTAGGGAAGAGGCCCTTATGGCCCATTGAGCTGTGCTGCCAAGTAGCCCATCTATTTAACTCTGCCCTAATCACAGGTCAATTTGCAAAGAACAATTAACCTAACCGGTACATCTTTGGACTGTAAGAGGAAACCAGAGCACCCAGAGGAAACCCATGTGTTCATGGAGAGGTATGTACAAACTCCATAGGACGCTCAAAGCTGCTGTGCAGGTTGATTGTGTGGTTAAGAAGGCATACGGTGCATTGGGCTTCATTAGCCATGGGATTGAGTTCAAGAGCTGAGAGGTAATGTTACAGCCATATAGGGCCCTGGTCAGACCCCACTTGGAGTACTGTGCTCAGTTCTGGTCACCTCACTACAGGAAGCGTAAACACGAGGAAATGTGCAGATGCTGGAAATTCAAGCAACACACACAAAATGCTGGTGGAACGCCAGACAGCATCCATAGGAAGAAGCACAGTCGACGTTTCGGGCCGAGACCCTTCGTCAGGATAGTACAAGATGGAGCTGACTAAATTTACAACCCTCTGCAGCTTCTTTCAGTCCTGTGCAGTAGCCCCTTCCCATACCAGACAGTGATGCAGCATGTCAGAGTGCTCTCCACAGTACGTCTATAGAAGTTCTTGAGTATATTTGTTGGCATACCAAATCTCTTCAAACTCTTAATAAAGTATAGTTGTCGTCTTGCCTTCTTTATAACTGCACTGATATGTTGGGACCAGAGATCTTGACACCCAGGAACTTGAAACTGCTCACTGTTTCCACTTCTGATCCCTCTATGAGGATTGGTATGTGTTCTTTCGTCTTATAGATGTTGAGTGCCAGGTTGTTGCTGCGGCACCATTCCACTAGTTGGCGTATCTCGCTCCTGTATGCCCCCTTGTCACCATTTGAGATTCTACCAACAATGGTATCATCAGCAAATTTATAGATGGCATTTGAGCTATGCCTAGCCACACAGTCATGTGTATAGAGAGAGTAGAGCAGTGTGCTATGCACACACCCCTGAGGTGCACCAGTGTTGATCGTCAGCGAGGAGGAGATATTATCACCAATCTGCACAGACTGTAGTCTTCCGGTTAGGAAGTCGAGGATCCAATTGCAGAGGGAGGTACAGTGGCCCAGGTTCTATAACTTCTTAATCAGGATTGTGGGAATGATGGTGTTAAATGCTGAGCTATAGTCGATGAACAGCATCCTGATGTAGGTGTTTGTGTTGTCCAGGTGGTCTTAAGCCATATGAAGAACCATTGAGATTGCATCTGCGGTTGACCTATTGTGGCAATAGGCAAATAGGTCCAGGTCCTATTGCACTGGGTCCAGGTCCTTGCTGAGGCAGGAGTTCAGTCAGGTCATGACCAACTTCTCAAACCATTTCAGAATCAGAATCAAGTTTATTATCACTGGCATGTGACATGAAATTTGTTAACTTAGCAGCAGCAGTTCAATGCAATACGTAATCTAGCGGAGAGAGAAAAAAAATAAAACATAATAAATAAACAAATCAATTACATATATTGAACAGATTATTAAAAAATGTGCAAAAACAGAAATACTGTATATTAAAAAAAGTGAGGTAGTGTCCACAGCTTTAGGAATTGGATGGCAGAGGGAAAGAAGCTGTTCCTGAATCACTGAGTGTGTACCTTCAGGCTTCTGTATCTCCTACCTGTATCTCATTGTAGATGTGAGTGCTACCATGCAATAGTCATTATGGCAGCTCACATTATTTTTCTTAGGCACTGGTATAATTGTTGCCTTTTTGAAGCAAGTGGGAACTTCTGATGAGGCAGTGAGAGGTTGAAAATGTCTGTGAATACTCCTGCCAGTTGGTTGGCACAGGTTTTCAGAGCCTTACCAGGTACTCCATCGGGACCTTCTGCCTTGCAAGAGTTCACTCTCTTTAAAGGCAGATTAACATCGGCCTCTGAGACAGAGATCACAGGGCATCAGGTGCAGCAGGGATCTTCACAGCTGTAGTTATATTCTCCCTTTCAAAGTGGGCATCGAAGGTGTTGAGTTTATCTGGTGGTGAAGCATTGCTGCCAGTCATGCCAAATCTTCGCATACTCCTAAGAGGCACTGCTGTGCTTTCTTCGTAATTGCTGTTGTGTTCTGGGCCCGGGTCAGGTCCTCAGAAATAATAAACACCTGTAAACTTAAGGTTGCTAACCCTCTCCACTTTGATCCTGCAATGCGGGCTGGCTCATGGCCCTCTAGTTCCCTCTCCTGAAGTCTATAATCAGCTCTTGGTCTTGCTGACATTGAGTAAGAGATTGTTGTTTTGACACAATTCAGCCAGATTTTCATGAGAGTAAAGTGGAGGGCTAAGCACACAGCCTTGTGGTGCACCTGTGCTAATGGAGATCATGGAAGAAGTGTTGTTGTCAATATGTCTGCATGTGTGGAAATCCAGGATTCAATTACACTTGGAAGTATTGAAGCCGAAGTCTTAGAGCTTATTGATTAGTTTTGAGGTGATGATGGTACTGAATACTGAGAAGTAGCTGATAAAACGCTTTCTGATGTATGTACCTCTGCTGTTCAGATGTTCCAGGGTTGAGTGAAGAGCAAATGAAATGGCATCTGTTGTGGACCTATTTCTCCGGTAGGCAAATTGGAGTGGATCTAAGTCACTTCTCAGGCTGGAGTTTATATGTTTCATCACCATTGACATTCCTTTCATGGCTCAAACTTAACTCTTGGATTTCAACTACAGAAAGTAGTGTTTCTGCTATAAATTTATACCAATCTTTCTATCTGAAATAAGCTTCAATAAAAAGTGGACAAAAAAACATGTTTTCCTCTCTGAGCCATCAGATAATGCTAACCACATGGTCAATAATTTATTCTCTCTGATTCTGCAAAGACATGATAATCTCTGAAGCAGTTTTCTAACAATAAAGACATTACCTAATCTATTGGCTGCTAAGGAGCAGGCTGTATTCACACAATCTGAATGTTTAGATGTCTCAGCAATTCAAAATTAGCTTTTCTATTAGGCTGTTTCCCAGCACTCCACTTTATAATTACAAGATTTTAATTACTTACCTACTCATACACCCACCATGATTAAGTTGGTACTTGAGATATTTGCTGCTGATTGTATGATACCCAATTCTCTTCATTGCTCAGGTAACAAACCTATCCATGTCTGAATATAGCAAAACCTGGGCAATGTACACGTGTGGCCTGATAAGTAGCAAGTGCCATTATGAAATACAGTTATCAATCAATAGCTATGCTGTAGGATATAGACAGAAGAAGTTTGTTTTTTTGGCCAACAACACTCTAATAATCACTGAGGGTTAGCTAGATTTCACTACTTTTATTATTCATATTTTTTCCTAATGTACCACATGGACCATCCCAATCCCTTCATTAGATTAAATGCCAAGACTCAACACATATCTATTTATCACTTCTCTTCTCATTTTCAGAACTCAAGCATTCTTCCAAGATGAAGCAGCTATACACTTGCACATTATTCAATCTCTTCTCTCTATTTTATGTTTTCCTCTGTGGTAGAAACTAAGCACAGATTGGCTGATTGTTTTTATTGCTTTATGGGATACCTGTGGTCAGACTACAGATGTAACCCCGAGCCTCTCTAACTCACAATACCATTCCTCTCAAATCTATTGGCAGTGGTATAAACAGGCATATTGCAGACCTGAGGAAAAACGTATTACCTTTCACGTAAGGACGTGTAGCATTCAGTACTCAATATCAAGTTATATAACTTTAGGTAACTCACTTTCTCTGTCTGAGGTAAGACTGAGTATTTCTTTTGTAAATGATTCACTTTTCCCTGTCCATTAGCATAGCTTAACCTGCTGGATATAGCCTGCAACCATGCATTTTGCAATTTTTTTCTGCATCTTTGTTTGTATTTTCACTTTTGTATCGCTCCCATTAATCCATTAACTGGCTGACCACTACAAATGATCCCCATGGCAATCCTGGTCTCACCCTGTCACAGATATTCTATGTCAGAGTTTTTTTTTTTACGTAGAGTGGGTGCGTGAAATGCTCTGGCGGGGGTGGTGGTTAAGGCAGATACATTATGGACATTTAAGAAACTCTTAGATAGGCACATGAATGATAGAAAATTGGAAGTTATGTCGGAGGGAAAGTTTGGATTGGTCTTCGAGTAGGTTATAATGTTGGCACAACATCATGGGTAGAAGGGTCTGTACTGTGCTGTAGTGTTCTAAAGTATGTTCTATATTCCATTTGTCTATCCAGCTCTCCCCTATTTGCTTTTCAACTTAAAATCTAACTTTTTTTATTTGCATGTTCCGATGAACAGTCTTTGAATAATAAACAATGTGTATCTTTGGGCAGATGCTGCTTACCTGCTGAATATTTCCAACATCTTGTTTTTATTTCAGAACTTCCAGCATCTGCAATTTATGAATTGCCACTGGTGTGATTTAATTCACAGTAGGTCACCTCTTTTTTCACAATTTCTAGTACTTTATTTCTATCCAGTCTCACTTGGTGTCTCAGTTAAGTTTTTTGAAGCATCCTTTGTGCAGTTACTTCATCCATAAATCTGAAACATTGATGTTTAATTTAGGAAAAACAAGTGGAATGTAACTGCTGTGTAATGGCTGGGTGCACCTGGTGAACTCGCTTGGAGCTCCTCCAGCGTGTTGTGAGTGTTGCTTGATTGTTATTTCATCAAAGTGGTTATCTCTCAACTCGTACAAATGTTATTCAGATATTATATTTTAATATTCCTTTGAAGATTAGTAGATTTCTTACTAAGGTTGTTTTGCATTTCTAAATATTATCTACAAGCAGGAATGATTTTTCTGATTTAATCATCTAGTTTAAACTTCATGGCATTGTGCCAGTGACAAAACTGAGATTGCTTCATTGTTTAATTGGATGGTTTGCCAATAGTTTTTATAAAGTTTTCTATCTTGGCTAATTCTAGACAGAAGTAATGGCAGAAATGCAATACTTTAATTTCTGAGTGCCTCATAGCTTGTAAATGATTTGGGGTAAAACTCCTAGGTCAAATCCAGAATAATCTACCAATAGTTCAAGTTATTTTTATTTAATTGCCTTAATTCAAGATATTGTGTGGAATAGGCCCTTTCGGCTCTTTGAACCACACTGCTCAGCAACCCCAATTTAACCCTAACCTGATCACAGGACAATTTACAATGATCAGTTAACCTATGGACTATGGGAGGAAAGCGGAGGATCCAGAGGAAACCCACACATTCCATGGGGCGAATGTACAGAGACCGAGACATCTCTTTCTCCCTTATTAGAGAGAGAGAGAGAGCCTGTGGTATGTGGAATACCGGGTGAGCATGTAGTCTTTGGAGTACTGCAGTTCTGTGTCTTTGCTGTTGCATTTGCTGCACGTTTGAGTGCTCGGCGCGGGTGCAGATGCTTTTTGGTTACCGGGGGGAGGGGAAGGGGGAAATCGTTGCTTGCTGCTGCTTACGTGTGGGAGGGAGGGGAGCTGGGGTCCTAACATTTAACTGTCATTCATTCTTTGGGGCACTCCTCTGTTTTCGTGGATGGTTGCGAAGAAAAGCATTTCAGTCTGTATATTTTATACATTTCTCTGACGTTAAATATATCTCTAAATGTACTTTTGAAACCTTTGACTCCCTGGAGAGGATGTACTGACTCCTGACAGAGGATGCCACAATGGGAATCTGAATTCCGACACCCCGAGCTGCAATGCTTTTTTTTCCATTTAATCTTCTGAGTTGGAATTGCATTTTGCCATGAGTATGTTTAGATAAATTCAATGGTTTTTGATTTTAGGCTGGTGTCATTGCCAATGTGCAAAGTGAGAAATTCCTTTTTATCTCAGTATTTCTTTTGGAATTGGTTTGTTCTGGTACTAATTAATAGTGATTTTGAAGAGATGTTACCTCTTACTTAACCGAAGACTAAACGTATTGAATTTTTGTGCTGCAAAAGAATATAGATTGTACCTTATTGTTTCAAAACTTCTTGGCATTCAATAAGCAAGTATGTGTCAGGATTGTTAATTTAATGAGTTGACTTCCATTAGTTATGTTGACTTCCCCTCCCCCTTCAGGCATGTTAAGTAGATTAAGTAGATTAAATGTACTATGTTCATAATATATGTATTAACCAATATTGGCAGTTTCTCTAGGTTGTGTTCAATAAACTGAATACTTTTTCCAGCAATGTGTCGAAACCACTCATGATTTTCTCTTAAACAATGCACTAGTGATGCATTTGAGAGGACGTAACAGAGGATCAATCCCTTTAGTATCCCTTGTCATGATTTATATTTGCATATTAAAAAACAAAGGATCTTTTCAGACAACACCGTCTAATTTTTTATTTCAAAACTAAATTTCATTCATAAAAATATAGAAGTACAAAATTTGTGTGTTCACAGTGTTGTTCAGAGTATACATTCCTAGTGTAAGCAGCTTTTATGTACAATTCACTGTTGCCACTTGCAGCCTCCTTGGTCAATAAGTTCAGGTGTTTGAGAGGCTTTTACACGCAGGGCTGTAGACTGCGCAAAGTTTTTGCATTGGCTATACCAAGCTCCAGTGCGTGTCTTAACAATTACTTCTGCAGCCCGGAATATCGCAGTCAACAGCATGCCCTTATGGACAACTTATCTTTCTGGAAGACCGACAAATTCTGGGCACACCAAAGTGCGTCTTTTACCATGTGAATGATCTTTCAGCAGCACTTGATGTTTGTTTCAGCATGTGTCCCTGTGAACAACTCATAGATCAAACTGTCGTGAGTCGTAAGAACAGAACCCACCATTCCATCGTGGCTGATTTATTTTCCCTCCCAATCTTATTGTCCCCATGACTTTTGACACCCTTGGAGCAAGGTCCTAATGGATGGAACATTGTGCTGCAATGAGGCCGGAGCCATCTTTTGTAACACTAGGTACAGGAAGGACATGTGCATTGTGGTCTCTCAGACCTAGTCCCATTTTCAATCTACAAATGAAATGGAAGATGGCTCTGGTGACTGACACAGTGGGCAAATGAAGTTTGGGCCACACCTGTACCAAACACAGTTGTATCGAGAGCACCTGATAACGAGATTCTTACCAGTCATTGAGAGGGAGTGCCCCCTACCCCAACAGTCTTAATTTTTGTTCAGCTTTGACCATCTGCTCCAGTCAATTTTTGTTACACACTTTGTCCCCTCTAAACCAGATCCCCAGCATCTTCACATGTTCAGATGTGCCAGTGAAGGGGGACTGTTGGACCAGTTATGAAAGATCATGGCCTTTCTATTGTGGCTGTTGACTCCAGCTGCCTAGGCCAATTCAATCTGGTGGGAGGTGCTGATCCATCTGTGGACTGGCCTAAGATCTGAGCAGAAGTTGTTGTCCATGGAAAGGAAGTTCTTGTTCTGAATTACTCCACTGCCTGGCAGTGTTACCCTTCATTCGCCTGTCCTTCTTTATGGATTTGCCAAACGATTCTGTGCAGCACATAGACAAGGCAGAATAGTGAGCAACTCTGCCTTACTCCAGATTTCATGAGGAAGCTATCTGGCTACCACTCATTGGTTTGGACTGTACTACTGTTGTCTGTGTATAGTGTGACGAAAGTACACGTAGACTAAGATGTTGACTGTCCTGTGCTATCACCAGTGGGATCAACAGTTGATCTGCCACCTGTCTTCAGGAGAGAGATAAGTAAGACAATGGAGCAGCATTTGGAAATGTTAATGAAGAGACGAGAGAGATTAACGGAAGGAGACACCGGTCTGGGTATTGTCAAGACTGGTTTGCTTTGAACCTGAACTGTTTGAAGTGATGGACAGGCGATACCCCAACAGGGGGATAAAAAGGGACGGGTTCGCTAAGGCAACAGACACCACACGAGACACCACTCACGACACCACAAGGTATCGAGACCCTGGAAGCGGTGCGCCCCCACAAGTCGGTGGGAATTTTGGAGGACTGGTCACGGGACCAGCCATAGACGCACAGGGTGGAAAGATTTGGTCGGCGGGAACCTGGTGTGTGTGTCCACCCTTGCCTGGGTGCCGGGTTCACCGCAGAGGAACGAGCGTATCTGAAAACGGAGGGGTCACAGTCGGTGACCTCAGAAGACATTACAAAGGGCTTGCCCGAAAGCTAACTGCGAGAAATATCAAAGGTCTGTTGAATCCGATTTTGAATATCAGCATTCATTCATTCATTCTCTCTCTCTCTCTCTCTCTCTCTCTCTCTCTCTCCCTCCTCTCCCTCCTCTCCCTCCTCTCCCTCCTCTCCCTCCTCTCCCTCCTCTCCCTCCTCTCTCTCCTCTCTCTCCTCTCTCTCCTCCCCCCCCCCCCCAACGGCACAACAACGATTGCTGCGAACTGAACTCTGTCACTTGTGATTGAACATGTTACCCCTAGACTGCGATAGAGCTTGATTGATCCTATTATCCTGGTTCTGTGTATATGTGTGTTTATTCAGTGCTAACCTGTTGCATTTATATCCTTACTATTAGAGTACTGTGTTGCTTATTTCTTTAATAAAACTTTCTTAGTTCCAGTAATCCAGACTCCAACTGAGTGATCCACTTTTGCTGGTTTGGCAACCCAGTTACGGGGTACGTAACAAGAGCAATACCATCCAACTTCTGTTGAGCTCCCCAAAGCCAATATTGGAGCAAATCAATCGTGTCTGTGTACAATAGACTTGTCAATGAGTTGCAAATCAATCACTCCTATTTTACAATCCTACGTATAGGGGAGGTGCGTAGGCACGTGATTCTTCACCTTAAATGGTGTCCGATTGTTGGAAGAGAAGCTAGTCCTCTACCTTCTGATGTGGTACCTATGGCTAAATGGGTAGCAGTAAGCTGTAGTTTGTTATTCGGTCCGGAGATGTGAGCACAAAAAATAGCCCAACTCAAGGTGTTCTGTCTTTCAAACAAGATGCTAAATCATGTTTTATTGATTGGTGTAAACCAAATTCCCATTGTCTCAAATAATAGTAAAAAAGTTGCAGGACTATACTACATGATAGCATCTGCAGAATTCCTGTTGTTTTCAAATAGTTGTTTGTAGTTTTATGCAAATTGGTTGCTTTGTTTCAGTTAGTACACTTCAAAAGTATGTTCAGGGCTAAAAATCATCATCTTGACATCATGGAAAGGATGTGCAAGGCATCCTATAAATGAAATCCTAATAATAAGGTGTATTCTGTTAATTCACATAATTTGGTGATTAAAGCAATAATGAGATAGAGATGATGCCGTGAAAGGCATAGTTGGAATAACCGATTCTGAGTTTCCAAAATACTGATTTTGATTATATCATCTTGCTGGATCAGCTAAACTGAAACAAGTATTGAGGGGAGTAGTTTCCTTCCAGGAAGAAATGAAAACCTTAGACAATTCAAAGTTTCCATTCAAATGTCTGTAAAGCAATAATTGTTGAGGATCTCTGTCCAGCAAAAGTAATATCGTTAAATTGTGAAAGGACAGGTTTCAAATATGTTGGTCTGAATCTTACTCCAGATAGTTGGCAGCTTTCTGTGAATTCTTCTTGCAGTCTCTCAGATCCTGGGTCTGAAAAGCCCTGACTGTGGTCACTGAAGCAGAATGAACTGCAAGCTGTGGTTGAAGCTGAGGGCATGCTCCCACTGGTGGTGACAAAGAAGTTTTCAGGTGTCCCAGCTGTAATTTTAAACATGGTGTAACAAATTGTAGTGAAATGGGAGTTTAGCTTATGTACTCTGAATTCAGGAGTTGAGCTTGGTGGCATGTTAGAAAAATGAGCAAATTATTCAGGTCCTTAAATCTGTTCTACCATCCAGCTAAATCATGGCTTATAAGTTGTTACTGCAGCCATTAAAATTTATCATTCAGTATTCATATTAGCATTTATCTTCATATTCTCTCTTGCCTGCCACCATTTTTGTAACATATAAATGATCTTCCATCAAGTTTGTTTTCACCATCCTTGGTTTCTCTTTGGCATTTTGCAGGTCAGTTAACACTTTTTACAATGATTGGTGTTAACTGTACCTTTTCAAGTTCAAGTTTATTGTTATCACACTGTAGATATGTATACTGCCAAAGAAACAACGTTCTTCCAGACCAAGGTGCACAACATAGTACATATAACTCTCACACAACACCAAGTAATATTACCAGAAATAAATTAACAAATATGTTCCAGAAGAATATATTCCTCCTCCTGCCCTCTTTTTACCAGTTTTACAGAACAGCCACTTTAACCTCATGGCAATTCTGCTGATTGTTTTTTTTCCTTTGCTCACTGACCAGCTTCTGTCCAATGTTTTGTTTTTTTTCAGCAATTTCTGTTTTATTTTGGATCCTTTCTTTATGTTACTTTGAATTATTTTTGCTTAACCAATGTCATTTGACATACTCTGTGCCATTAAACTTTATTTTTAATTCTATGATTCAGCAAGATTAGGTTACGTAATATTAAATTACTTTCTACACTCCACCTGTGAACATTGTGAAAGGACAATACATCTTGATGTGACACTCCCTGCTTTATCTTACCTTACAAGAATGATCTATTCTTCAAATTGTGGGGTTGCAGATTACTTTCTAATCACTTTGTGAATTTCTTCTTGGATTACTAGTATGCTTGCATTATGACTCCTCAAATAACTGGAAACATAATTTCCACCTCTTGTTAATTAAACATTTTTTGTAATTATAAAGACTTCTGTAATACATTGACTTAGTTTGCAGTAAAAAAAAACATTGAGACTATCAATATAATGATCCAGAATCAAATTCTTGTAGTACTGGGGTGCAATCTGGTATCAGAAGTTAAAATGAGTCTATGAAATTTATGTGATTCTAAGGGTAATGCAGAGGACACTGGAATCTGAAGTATTTTTAGAATTAAATTAATGGAATTATTCATGTTGTAGATTAAATGGTCTGTTTGTTACAATCCTTCAGTTGATCAAATATTATCTGCAATTTGGAGGTGTGACCATAAGTAGTTGTCATTTATTAGGGTAAATTTTGATTGAAATCATAGCGGTAAAATTGGGAAAACTGTTCTCATTGTCTGATATTGTGGGTGTGTCTGTTTCCCTTATTCCAGATTCTTGGCTGATCACTCAAGCATTGGATTGGTTTGATATCAGCGGCATATGTTGTGAAATTTGTCGTCTTTGCGCTGTGGTACATAGCAATACATAATAATAGAGAAAATATGTGAATATTTAAGTGTGTATATAATATATTAAAAAGTTAAATAAGCAGTACAAAAATAAATTTTACAAAAAAGTAGTGAAGTAGTGTTCATGGGTTCAATGTCTATTCAGAAATCAGATGCCAGTGGGAAGGAAGCTGTTCCTGAATCATTGAGTCTGTGCCTTCAGGCTTCTGTATATCCTTCCCGATGGCAGCAATGAGAACAGGCCGTATCCTGGGTGATGGGTGCTAGCTTTTTGAAGCTTTGCTTCTTGAAGATGTTCTGGATACTACAGAGGCTAGTGCCCATGATGGAGCTAAGTTTTCAACTTTCTGCAGCTTTTTTCGGTCTTGTGAAGTAGCCTCCTCATACCAGATGGTGATGCAGCCAGTTAGAATGCTGTCCAAGGTACATCTGTAGAAATTTGCAAGTGATTTTGTTGACATACCAAATGTCCTCAACTCTCAATGAAATAAAGCCACAGTCATGCTTTCTTTGTAGCTGCATCGATAGGTTGGGCTCAGAGATGGTAATGCTCAGGAACCCGAAATTGCTCACTCTTTCCACTTCTGATCCCTCTATGAGGACTGGTGTGTGTTCCCTCTCCTTCTGAAGTCCAGAATCAGTTCTTTAGTCTCACTGACACTGAGTGCAAGGTTGTTGCTCTAACACCACTGAGCTAGCTGATATATCTCCCTCCTGTATGCCCTCTGGTCATCATCTGAAAATTTTGCCAACAATGGTTATGTCAATTTTGATTATATTGTCCAGGTGATCCAAGGCTGCGTGAAGAGCCAATGAGATCACATCTGCCATAGATTTATAGTGGGGAAAAGCAAATTAGATACAGGTCCTTGCTGAGACAGGAGTTAACTCTAGCTATAACCAACCCCTCAAAGCACTTCATCACTGTAGATGTGAGCGCTACTGGATGATAATCGTTGAGGCAGCTGACTGTGTTCTTCTTGGACAATGGTATATTTGTTTTCAAAGCAGGTGGGAACTTCTGACTGTAGCAATGAGAGATTGAAACTGTCTTTGAACACACATGCCAGTTGGTTGGCATAGGTTTTCAGAGCCCTACCAGGTACTCCATTGATGCCTGTTGCCTTGCGGTTCACAAGGCAATGATACTCAGACAGTCAGACATTGGCCTCAGAGACAGAGATCATAGGGTCACCAGGTGCTGTAGGGATCCTCATAGCTGTAGCTCATTCTCCCTTTCAAAGCGTGCATAAAAAACATTGAGCTCATCTGGGAGTGAAGCATCATTCCCATTCATGCCTTTAGGTTTTGCTTTGTAATGGCCTGCAAACCCTGTGCATCTGACTCCTCCAACCTCATTAAGAATTGTTCCTTTGCTCTTGAGATAGCCCTCTGTAAGTTACCTAGTTTTCTAAGATAGTCCTGGGTCGCCAGACTTGAATGCCACAGATCTAACCCACAGCAGATTACCATTTTGTTAGCGAATGTACAGTCACTTAAAAATAAGATTGACAATCTCAGGGCAAGGCTGCTGTATCAGAGGCAGATGAGGTAGATCTCAGTTGTTAACAAACGAGAAAATCTGCAGATGCTGGAAATCCAAAGAACACACACAAAATGCTGGAGGAACTCAGCAGGCCAGCATCTAGGAAGAGTACAGTTGACGTTTTGGGCCGAAACTCTGCAGCAGGACTGAAGAAAAATAGTTCAGTAGATTTAGAAGGTGGGGGGGGTGGAGGGGAGAGAGAGACACACACTCGGTGATAGGTGAAACCTGGAGGGGGAAGGGATGAAGTAAAGAACTCTGAAGTAAATTAGTAAAAAAGACAGAAGGCTGTGGAAGAAAGAGAAGTGGGGGGAGGGAGGATCAGAACGAGGCGATGGGCGGGCAAGGAGATAGGTGGGAGAGGGAAAAGGGAATGGGAAATGGTGAAGGAGAGGGGGTTGGGGGACATTACCGGAAGTCAGAGGAATCGATGTTCAAGCCATCAGGTTGGGGGCTACCCAAACAGAATATAAGGTATTTTCCTCCAACCTAAGTGTGGCCTCATCACGACAGTGGAGGAGGCCATGGTTAGACATACCAGAATGGGAATGGGAAGTGGAAATAAAATGGGTGGCCTCTGGGAGATCCCACTTTTTCGGGTAAGTTCTCGGCGAAGCGGTCTCCCAGTTTATGTCAAGTCTCACTGATTATACAGGAGGCCACACTGGGAGCACCAGACACAGTCTATGACCCTAACAGACTCACAGGTGAAATGCTTCCTCATCTGGAAGAACTGGTTGGGGCCCTGATTGGTAGTGAATGAGGGGTGTAGCACTTGTCCTGCTTGCAAGGGTAAGTGCCAGGAGGGAGATCAGTGGGGAGGGGTGAATAGACAAGGGAGTCGTATAGGGAGCGATCCCTGCAGAAAGCTGGGGGGGGGGTGGGAGGGAAAGATCTGCTTGGTGGTGGGATCCAGTTGGAGATTGTGGACATTACAGAGAATTATGTACTGGATGCAGAGGCTGGTGGGGTGGTAGGTGAGGACAAGAGGAAGCCTATAACTGGTAGAGTGGTGGGAGGATGGGGTAAGAACAGATGTGCATGAAATGGAAGAGATGCAGTTGAGGAGAGCATTGATGGTGGAGGAAGGGAAGCCCTTTTTTTGAAAAAGGAGGACATATCCTTCGTTCTAGAATGAAAAGCCTCACCCTGAAAGCAGACGCAGCAGAGGTGAAGGAATTGGAGAGAAGGGGATGGCATTTTTACAAGTAACAGGGTGGGAGGAGGTATAATCCATGTAGCTGTGAGCGCCTGTGGGTTTATAATGGACATCAGTGGATAGGCTGTCTCCAGAGATTGAGACAGTGAGAATGATAAAGGGGAGAGAGGTTTTGGGAATGGACCAGATAAATTTGAGGACGGGGTGGAAGTTGGAGGCAAATTGGATGAAGTCATCAAGTTTAGCATGGGTGCAGAAAGCAGCACCAATGCAGTCATCGACGTAGTGCAGGAAGAGTGGGGGGCGGTCACTAGTGTAGGCTTGGAATGTAGCCGACAAACAGACAGGCAAAGCTAGGACCCATGTGAGTGCCCATGGCTATACCTTTTGTTTGAAGGAAGTGGGAGGAGCCGATGGGGAAATTATTTAGAGTGAGGACACGTTCCACTAGGAGGAGGAGAGTGGTGGTGGAGGGGAACTGGTTAGGTCTAGTATCCAGGAAAAAATGGAGGGCTTTGAGGCCTTCCTGGTGGGGGATGGAGGTGTATAGGGACTGGACACTATAGTGAAAATAAGGTGATGGGGGCCAGGGAACTTGAAATTATTGGAAAGCCAAGAGCGTGTGAAGTGTCATGGATGTAGGTAGGAAGCGACTGAACTAGGGGGGGTTAAAACAGAGTCGAGGTATGCAGGTATAAGTTCAGTGGGGCAGGAACAGGCTGAAACAATGGGTCTACGTAAACAAGCGGGTTTGTGGATCTTGGGTAAGAGGTAGAAACAGGAGGTGCGAGGTGTGGGAACAATGAGGTTGGTGGTGGTGGATGGGAGATCCCCAGATTCAATAAGATTGGTGATGGTTTGGAAGACAATGGACTGGTGTTCCTTAGTGGGATCTTGTTTGAGGGGTAAGTGAGAGGAGGTGTCTGAGAGTTGGCGCTGGGCCTCAGCAAGGTGGAGGTCAGTCTGCCGGACTACTACAGCACCTCCTTTATCTGCTGGTATGATGGTGATATTAGGATTGGTGCGGAGGGAGTGAAGTGTCAAGAATGAGGTTGGAATAGGAGAGAGGAGTGTCTAGGTGGTTGATGCCCCATCCGCAATTGATAATGAAAAGGTCCCGAGCGGGCCAAGGATCAAGGCAGGGTGTCCAGCAAGAGGAGGAGGGTTGAAAATGGGAGGTGGGGTCAGTGGTGTGGGGTGGAGAGTCCTTGCCAAAGAAATGGGCTCTGAGATGGAGGTGGTGGAAGAAGAGCTCAGTGTTGTGGTGGGTGCGGATCTCACTGAGCTGTGGACGCAGTGGGACAAGGGTGAGGCCCTTACTGAGGACAGAATGTTCTGCCTCAGAGAGGGTAAGGTAGGAAGGTTTGGTGAAAACCCAGCATGGATGAGAGCTGGGATCAGAGAGGGGAAGAGGATTGGTTGTGTCTGAGGAGAAGGGAGGTTTAGGTGTTCAGGCAGGGTGGGGTGAGACGAAGATGGAGTCTCCGAGGACCCAAGAGTTGGCAGTGGGACCTGAGAGAGACGGGATTGCAGTGTGGTGGTGGGGGAAGGGGAGATGGGAATTCCAGTGGCAACGTGGAAAGACCCGGCCTGGAGGTCAAGGCCGGATTTGGAGCTGGAGGTTGTGCAATTGGCACTTTGGAGGTGTCCAAAGTTGTTGCAACCCACATTGATAGCAGTGGAGTCCAGATTTAGAATCTGCTCTGCATTGTTGGAGCTGTTGCGTTCGGTAGCAGGGATCACAGTCTGGAGACGTCCAGGCCGACCGGTGTTGGAGTCAGCAGGATCTGTGGTTTGTAGATGGGCAATCTTCCGATTCTTGCAGGAGTACTGAATACCTTTGCTGATCAACTGGTTGGTGTATTCACGGATATCTTCAACCATTTACTCCAGCAGTATGTGGCACCCACCTGCTTCAAGCAGGCTTCAATTGTACCAGTGCCCAAGAAGAGCTTGGTGACCTGTCTAAACAACTATCGCCCAGTGGCACTTACATTCACAGTGATGAAGTGTGTTGAGAGGCTGGTGTTGAAGCATTTCAGCTCCAGTCTGAATGGTGACTTGGATCTGCTCCAATTTGCCTACCAAAGCAGCAGGTTTACAGCAGATGCCATCTCGTTGGTTCTTCACACAACCTCAGAACATCTGTACAGCAAAGATGCATACATCGGGATGCTTTTTATCGATTATAGCTTGGCATTTAACACCGTCATCCTGTCAAATCCAATCAGTAAACTCCAAGACCCAGGCCTCAATACCCCCTTGTGCAATTGGATCCTGGATTTCCTCACTCGTAGACCCCAGTCAGTTTGGATTGGCAAAATCATCTCCTCCACAATCTCCATCAGCACAGGAGCACCACAGGGATGTATACTTAGTCCCTTGCTCGACTTGCTGTGTGGCTAAGTACTGCTCCAACACCATGTATAAGTTTGCTGATGACACAACTGTTGTGGGCTGTATCAGCATACAAGAGGTAGTTTGAAAACTTGACTGAGTAGTGTGATAACGACAGCCTCTCACTTAATGTCATTGAGACCAAGGAACTGATTGTAGACTTCAGGAGAGGGAAACCAGGGGTCCATGAGCCAGTCCTCGTAGGAGAATCAGAGGTAGAGAGGTCAGTAACATTAAATTCCTGTCTATCTCTATCTCAGAGTACCTGTCCTGGATCCATCATATAAATATTATTGCGAAGAAAGCATGACAATACTTCTGCTTCCTCTGGAGTCTGCGGAGGTTGGCATGTCATCAAAAACCTTGGCAAACTTCTACAGATGTGTGGTGGAATGTGTGCTGACTGGCTGCATTATGGCCTGGTATGGGAACACCAATGCTTTTGAGTGAAAAATCCTACAAAAGGTAGTGGATTCGGCCCAGTACGTCAGGGGTAAAGCCCTCCCAACTATTGAGTACATCTACATGCAATGTTGCTGTAGAAAAGCAGCATCCATCATCAAAGATCCTTGCCACCCAGGCTATGCTTTTGTTCTTGCTGCTGTCATCAGGTAATAGGTACAGGTGCCTTAGGGCTTGCACCACCAGGTTCAACCATCAACCCCTCAACCATCATGCTCTTGAACAAAAAGGGAGAGCTACACTCATTTAAGCACTCTGTTATATTGTTACTTCATGCTCATTATTTATTGCTATTTATTTATGTAACACCCTGATTAAGATTTTTACTGCTATGCTGTAGGTATTTCATTTTAGCAGTTCTGTAAGAGCAGTCTGTTCTGCTTTCAGCCTGTTTGGGTTTGAGCTAAGGTAAGGGGCTTTTATTATTCAACTTAGGAATGTTGTGTCAGCCAATCAGGATGGAGGAATTGGGAGAAGGTTCTAGAGAAAACTGGGCAGAGAGGTTTTTGTGATGGACACTGATGTGTGTCGAGGTTTTTTTGGCAGGAGCTGGGACAAGACAGGAGGGAAGATGGCTGAGGTTGCACAAGGTGCTTTGTGCAGATGAATGGCTTCAAGGAGGAAGGACCAATGCTCACGTCGGGGAGCCTGTTGAGATGGATTTTGAATGACATTTGGAAGGTGGTGCGTGCTTTCATGCAGACCTAGGGTCCAGTGTGTGAGTTAAAGACAACTTCAAGATGAGCTACAACATATGTGCACATTTAATCATGATTGGCTGTTCAATCATGACGGACCCTTTTGTTTTTTCTTTTCTTTAATAACTGTTTGGTTAAGTTAACATTTTTAAATATGCTTATAATTGAATGCAGTGTTATTTCTTGCTGATGGGCGATTGTATAGGAGCAGTTCTTCTTCTCTCCGGTTGTCCATCAGAATCTGATGATGACGTCCACTCCTTTAACGGTGAGATCTTTGATGACTATACAGTCCTATCCTGGACGCACAAGCTCTATTACCGGTGGGACATGTATATGTAGTAGTGGTGGCAACCATGGCTGCATTTCTCCTGGCTGTCTTCTGCTGTCTTCTGGTTGTTCTTTCCATCTCCTGAATACGAACCCTGTCCCTACACAGCTGTTGCCACGTGGTGTGGTCAGCAGCAACCTCCTCCAGGTCCTCGGGTTTGATCTTGCACTTCCTTAAAGCATTCTTCATCTGATCTTATAGCGCTTCTTTGGCCCTCCAGCTGAGCGTCGACCGTGATGTAGCTGGCCGTATAACACTCTGCAGGGTAGCCGACATGGGGGCATCCTTATCACGTGCCCCAGCCACTGCAGCTGACGCTGGGTGATCATGGCCTCAATACTCCTGCAGTTGGTCTTTACAAGTATTTCAGTGTGAGGAACCTGCTCACACCAAATAATTCCCAGGATGCGCTGGAGGCAGCTTATGTGGAAGCGCTCCAAGGACTTGATGTGACGGCTGTAGGTTACCCAAGCTTCACAGCTATAAAGGAGGGTGGTGACACAGACCGCTTGGTATACGGCGACCTCTGTGGAGGGACGAAGGCTTCTGTTCTGAAAGACTCTACGCCGAAGTCTCCCAAAGGCAGCTGATGCCTGTTTAATGCGGCTGTGGATGTCGTTGTCAATGCCGCTATCCTCAGAGAGAATGTCCTCAGATGTTTGAAAGATGGCACTACTGACAGCTTTTCATCACCAACAGTGAAGGCAGGTAGAGTGGGTGGGACACTGGTACTCCATTGGCAAACCACTTATGTCTGGTGGTATTGACAGTCAGCCCCATCCTGCTGTACGCTCTCACCGCCACAGCAAGGACAGTCTGAAGATCCTCCGGCCACAAAGAGCACAGTCATCTGCATACTGCAGCTCCAGGACCCGCTCTCTATGGAGTTTGGTGGTTGCACGGAGCCTCCTGATGTCAGAGAGGTTGCGATCTAATCTGACATCCACTGTCACACCGCTGCTGTCTTCAATCTCATTGTGGAGAAGCTTGGTAACACAGAAGAGGAAGATGTTAAAGAACACTGGTGCTAGTACACACCCCTGCCTCACCCCTGTGTGTACAAGGAAGGGCTCGGACTCTTGTCCTCCTATGGTCACCCGAGCAGTCATCCCATCGTGGAACTGGCGGAGGATGTTAACAAATTTATTGGGACAGCCAAACCTGAGGATAACATCCCATAAGAGCTCTCTTTGCACAGTGTCGAATGCTTTGGAGAGGTCGACAAAGGCCATAAACAGGTCCTGATGTTGCTCCCGGCACTTTTCCTGAAGCTGCCGGGCTGTGAAGATCATGTCGATTGTGCTCCTGTTCTTCCTAAATCCACACTGCGATTTAGGCAGCATTGACTTGGTGATGTTGCTAATGAGTCCCTGAAGCACCACCTTGGCCAGGACCTTTCCAGCAACAGAAAGGAGTGATATGCTTTTACTATTGCCGCAGATGGCTTTGTCACCCTTGACAACGATGTTTGTATTTCTCCATTGCTGTGGGATGTTCTCATCAGTCCAGGCCTTGGTAGAGGGTGTGCATACACATGTACCCTCTGTTTTTCAGTAACTCAGCAGGGATATTGTCAGTGCCGGGGGACTTGTTGTTCTTAAGGGAATGGAGGGCTGATAGAACCTCCTGGAAGGTTGGTGGTGGACTGAGGTTGTGGATAAGAGGACGTTCAGGCAGTTCATCCAGGATGGTGGGGTTTGTGTCAGAGTCCTGATTAAGCAGGGTGTTAAAATGCTCAGCCCACCTCAGCAGAATGGTATTCTGATTCTTCAGAAGAGTTAGACCATCTACTGTTTTCGGGGAGTAACGCATCGATTTATTGGGCCGTAGGTGGTTTTGACAGCATTGTAAAAATTATGCATGTCATTATTATTGGCAAAGGACTGGATTTCATGTACCTTTTCAGTCCACCACTCATTTTGTATGGCCCGTATTGCCTTTTGCACTTTCCTCCGAGCTGCCTGCCAATGCTGTCTGATGCTGGTGGATGACGGGTTGTCTAAAGTTGCCCGGTGTGCTTTGTGCATGTCCTTAAGCACGTTGTGGATGGTGTCTGAGTTATTGTCAAACCAGTCTTGGTGGTCCCTGCTCTTATGGCCGATGGATTAGCTCAGAGCTGATATAGGTCCACTGTTGTTCCATAGTATTTTCTGAGCTCAGACAAGGTTCCAACTCCCTTAGTTTCTCAGCTAGGATGCGTCGAAACTCATTTCTTGCTTCTGTGTTTCTCAGGCAGTTGCGACTCAGCCGCTTTTTATTGGGTTTTTGCAGCCGCAAGGGGGGACACACTTTCATATGGAGCTTGGCCACAATCATATGGTGGTCAGTCCAGCACTCAGCACCTCTCATGGCACGGGTGAAGAGAACATCCTTGATGTCACTACGTCTCACAATGATGAAGTCGATCGTGCCAATGTTTTGAGTGAGGATGCATCCATGAGGTCTTATATTTTGCCTTCTGTTGGAAGACGGCGTTGGTTATGGTAAGGTTATGCTCAGAACAAAGAGTAAGTAGCCTCATGCCATTTGCATTCACCTTGCCAATACCATGCCTACGTAGCACTTCACTCCAAATCCTGTTGTTCTGTCCCAGCCTAGTGCTGAAGTCCGCAAGCAAAAGGATCTTATGATTCTTAGGGATCCGGCAAAGAACTTCATCCAATGTCTGATAAAAGCATTCCTTGGCCTCATTCTCAGATGGCAAAGTTGGTGCATAGGCACTGAGAAGCGTGGCATAACGTTTCTTTGCCAGGGGGATACCGAGGGTCATTAGTCTTTCATTAATGCCAACAGGTGTTTCTGTGAGACTTGGTAGAAAGGTGTTCTTGATGGCCAATCCTACTCCGTGGAGATAGAAACATAGAAAATAGGTGCAGGAGTAGGCCATTCAGCCCTTCGAGCCTGCATCGCTATTTATTATGATCATGGCTGATCATCCAACTCAGAACCCTGCACCAGCCTTCCCTCCATACCCCCTGATCCCCGTAGCCACAAGGGCCATACCTAACTCCCTCTTAAATATAACCAATGAACCGGCCTCAACTGTTTCCTGTGGCAGAGAATTCCACAGACTCACCACTCTCTCTGTGAAAAAGTTTTTCCTAATCTCAGTCCTAAAAGGCTTCCCCTTTATCCTCAAATTGTGACCCCTCGTTCTGGACTTCCCCAACATCGGGAACAATCTTCCTGCATCTAGCCTGTCCAATCCCTTTAGGATTTTATACGTTTCAATCAGATCCTCCCTCAATCTTCTAAATTCCAACGAGTACAAGCCTAGTTCATCCAGTCTTTCTTCATATGAAAGTCCTGCCATCCCAGGAATCAATCTGGTGAACCTTCTTTGTATTCCCTCTATGGCAAGGATGTCTTTCCTCAGATTAGGGGACCAAAACTGCACACAATACTCCAGGTGTGGTCTCACCAAGGCCTTGTACAACTGCAGTAGTACCTCCCTGCTCCTGTACTCGAATCCTCTCGCTATAAATGCCAGCATACCATTCGCCTTTTTCACCGCCTGCTGTACCTGCATGCCCACTTTCCATGACTGGTGTATAATAACACCCAGGTCTCGTTGTACCTCCCCTTTTCCTAATCGGCCACCATTCAGATAATAATCTGTTTTCCTATTTTTGCCACCAAAGTGGATAACTTCACATTTATCCACATTAAATTGCATCTGCCATGAACTTGCCCACTCACCCAACCTATCCAAGTCACCCTGCATCCTCTTAGCATCCTCCTCACAGCTAACACTGCAGCCCAGCTTCGTGTCATCCGCAAACTTGGAGATGCTGCACTTAATTCCCTCATCCAAGTCATTAATATATATTGTAAACAACTGGGGTCCCAGCACTGAGCCTTGCAGTACCCCACTAGTCACTGCCTGCCATTCTGAAAAGGTCCCGTTTATTCCCACTCTTTGCTTCCTGTCTGCTAACCAATTCTCTATCCACATCAATACCTTACCCCCAATACCGTGTGCTTTAAGTTTGCACACTAATCTCCTGTGTGGGACCTTGTCAAAAGCCTTTTGAAAATCCAAATATACCACATCCACTGGTTCTCCCCTATCCACTCTACTAGTTACATCCTCAAAAAATTCTATGAGATTCGTCAGACATGATTTTCCTTTCACAAATCCATGCTGACTTTGTCCGATGATTTCACCGCTTTCCAAATGTGCTGTTATCACATCTTTGATAACTGAGTCCAGCAGTTTCCCCACCACCGACGTTAGGCTAACCGGTCTATAATTCCCCGGTTTCTCTCTCCCTCCTTTTTTAAAAAGTGGGGTTACATTAGCCACCCTCCAATCCTCAAGAACTAGTCCAGAATCTAACGAGTTTTGAAAAATTATCACTAATGCATCCACTATTTCTTGGGCTACTTCCTTAAGCACTCTGGGATGCAGACCATCTGGCCCTGGGGATTTATCTACCTTTAATCCCTTCAATTTACCTAACACCACTTCCCTACTAACATGTATTTCACTCAGTTCCTCCATCTCACTGGACCCTCTGTCCCCTACTATTTCCGGAAGATTATTTATGTCCTCCTTAGTGAAGACAGAACCAAAGTAATTATTTAATTGGTCTGCCATGTCCTTGCTTCCCATAATCAATTCACCTGTTTCTGTCTGTAGGGGACCTACATTTGTCTTTACCAGTCTTTTCCTTTTTACATATCTATAAAAGCTTTTACAGTCAGTTTTCATGTTCCCTGCCAGTTTTCTCTCATAATCTTTTTTCCCCTTCCTAATTAAGCCCTTTGTCCTCCTCTGCTGAACTCTGAATTTCTCCCAGTCCTCAGGTGAGCCACTTTTTCTGGCTAATTTGTATGCTGCTTCTTTGGAATTGATACTATCCCTAATTTCTCTTGTCAGCCACGGGTGCACTACCTTCCTTGATTTATTCTTTTGCCAAACTGGGATGAACAATTGTTGTAGTTCATCCATGCAATCTTTAAATGCTTGCCATTGCATATTCACCGTCAATCCTTTAAGTGTCATTTGCCAGTCTATCTTAGCTAATTCACGACTCATACCTTCAAAGTTACCCCTCTTTAAGTTCAGAACCTTTGTTTCTGAATTAACTATGTCACTCTTCATCTTAATGAAGAATTCCACCATATTATGGTCACACTTACCCAAGGGGCCTCTCACGACAAGATTGCTAATTAACCCTTCCTCATTGCTCAAACCCCAGTCTAGAATAGCCTGCTCTCTAGTTGGTTCCTCGACATGTTGGTTCAAAAAACCATCCCACATACATTCCAAGAAATCCTCTTCCTCAGCACCTTTACCAATTTGGTTCACCCAATCTACATGTAGATTGAAGTCACCCATTATAACTGCTGTTCCTTTATTGCACACATTTCTAATTTCCTGTTTAATACCATCTCCGACCTCACTACTACTGTTAGGTGGCCTGTACACAACTCCCACCAGCATTTTCTGCCCCTTAGTGTTATGCAGCTCTACCCATATCGATTCCACACCTTCCCGGCTTATGTCCTTCCTTTCTATTGCGTTAATCTCATCTTTAACCAGCAACGCCACCCCACCTTCTTTTCTTTCATGTCTATCCCTCCTGAATATTGAATATCCCTGAACGTTGAGCTCCCATCCTTGGTCACCCTGGAGCCATGTCTCTGTGATCCCAACTATATAATCATTAATAAAAATCTGCACTTTCAGTTCAACCACCTTGTTACGAATGCTCCTTGCATTGACACACAAAACCTTCAGGTGCTCTTTTACAACTCTCTTAGCCCTTATACAATTATGTGGAAAAGTGGCCCTTTTTGATGCTTGCCCTGGATTTGTCGGCCTGCCACTTTTACTTTTCTCCATAGTACTTTTTGCTTCTAACCTCACTTTACACCCCTCTGTCTCTCTGCACTGGTTCCCATCCCCCTGTTGTGAACTAACCTCCTCTCGCCTAGCCTCTTTAATTTGATTCCCACCCCCCAACCATTCTAGTTTAAAGTCACCTCAGTAGCCCTCGCTAATCTCCCTGCCAGGATATTGGTCCCCCTAGGATTCAAGTGTAACCCGTCCTTTTTGTACAGGTCACGCCTGCGCCAAAAGAGGTCCCAATGATCCAAAAACTTGAATCCTTGCCTCCTGCTCCAATCCCTCAGCCACGCATTTATCCTCCACCTCATCGCATTCCTACTCTCACTGTCGCGTGGCACAGGCAGTAATCCCGAGATTACTACCTTTGCGGTCCTTTTTCTCAACTCCCTTCCTAGCTCCCTATATTCTCCTTTCAGGACCTCTTCCCTTTTCCTACCTATGTCATTGGTACCTATATGTACCACGACCTCTGGCTCCTCACCCTCCCACTTCAGGATATATTGAACACGATCAGAAATATCCCGGACCCTGGCACCAGGGAGGCAAACTACCATCCGGGTCTCTGGACTGCGTCCACAGAATCGCCTATCTGACCCCCTTACTATCGAGTCCCCTATCACAACTGCCCTCCTCTTTCTTTCCCTACCCTTCTGAGCTACAGGGCCGGACTCTGTGCCGGAGGCACGGCCACCGTCGCTTCTCCCGGGTAAGCTGTCCCCCCCAACAGTACTCAAACAGGAGTACCTATTGTTAAGGGGCACAGCCACTGGGGTGCTCTCTATTACCTGACTCTTCCCCTTCCCCCTCCTAACCTTGACCAACTTATCTGCGTCCCGTGGCCCCGGTGTGACCACCTGCCTGTAACTCCTCTCTATCAACTCTTCACTCTCCCTGACCAGACGAAGGTCATCGAGCTGCAGCTCCAGTTCCGTAACACGGTCCCTTAGGAGCTGCATCTCGATGCACTTGGCGCAGATGTAGACGTCCGGGAGACTTGGAGACTCCAGGGCCTCCCACATCCGACACCAAGAACAACAAACTGCCCTCACACTCATACTGCCCCTCTCCTCAAATAACAACAGAAAATGAATACCAAACCTTCTTCGCCTCGCCCGTTTCCGCCTAAGCCCGTTGAGCCGAAGTCCTTAAGCCTTCACTCTGCTCCCGGCTCACTCCGCCGCCCGCAAACTACGCTGCCCGCTGTATGAGGCTCTGTTCCTTTTAAATCTGCCGCGCTGCACTGCCCGACGTCACATGCCTGCGCAGTCCCGCCTCTCTGAACACTGTTGGAGAAAAAAACCAGAAAATTTCAAAAATGTCTTCCTCCGCACTCCCGCTCCGACTCTCAGACTTCCGTCTTCGAGATGTTGTCCACCTGGGGGGAAACCTTTCCAGAAGAAGGTGTAACCCATCCCTTCCTCTGTTAAAGAGCCTTCATCCAGGAGTCTGATCTCACTCAGGGCAGCAATGTCGATGTTGTAGCGCCTCAGCTCAGCAGCGATTAAGGCTGTTCTCTGGTGAGGTCTGTCAGAGATGCCATATGAGTCCAGGAGAGTCCTTACATTCCATGTTGTCAGTTTTAGGTTGTATTGTTTCTTATTTCGACCGCCGTAGTGGAATAACCCGATAGGCGCAGTAACCTATCCAGGGGAGTGATTGACTGGACAATTTTTAGGCCACCTTTTCTAGGCCCTTCCCCAATTGGGGTGAGCAGTGTGGTCCCTAAATAGGGCTGCTCAGTCACACAGAGGTCTGCCAAAAACAGCTGCCACTCAGTCCCAGCTGCTAGCGACCAAATACCCTGTGCCGCTGCTGTGCAGGGTTCTGACTCGGAGCTCCCAGTCCATTCGTACCTGCTCCTGTTGCCAGTCGCCCCATCGCCATCAGACTTCAACCATGGTCAGAAGTGGAGACCTGCGCAAGGAAGATTTTAAAGTGCCACGGGGGTGTGCCATCCCCAGTAGCACTTTCTTCACTATGATGAAGTAAATCCCAGTGGCAAGGGTGATCCCAGGACAACCAGTCCCACATCTTGGCTGCTTGAGGCTGCCGAGTCCTTGGTCTGTTAAGGCCCGTCTATTGCGCGCTGCCAGCACATTGCTTTTCTGTCAGGGTGTGCTCCCTTAGCCTTGTCTCAGCAGACTTACCACAAGGCAGTGGGGCTATTTGCGCATAGCTGGGACAGTGGTTGACGGGCGCCAGGCATGTCCACACAGTGGTGGGCCTGCACGCCATGTCTCTGGGGCCCACTGCTGCTCCAAGATCCCCTGCAGTTTAGCCTGGGATCGTAAGATACCCAGTCTCCGTGTGTGGCCCCGAGGAGGCACTGCAGGAGTCTTGGTGGTGGAGAGGCTCTGTACTGGCAGGAGGAGGCTTACACACTCGGCGCTTCTTTTTACCCTCTATTAAGAAGGCTAGCCAGCGGCAATAGCTGTAAGCAGAGAGCACTATGTGGCATGCAGCATGCACAAACTACAAGCACTACTACACTACTGCACTAGACGCTTCACACACACCCTGTGAGCAAATACTATGGGAGCAGTAAGTTACACAGCATTCACATAAATCGGGGTTCGGGTGGGCGAGACATCCCAACCTCACAGGTTTGGCGGGACCCAGGCCATATCTACCCTAGGCATATGGAGTCTGAGAATGGTAGTTTTCTCCCAGCTAAGTCTGGTGTCTGTTAGCAAGGGCTGAATGAGCCGCATTCCTAGAGACAGCCAGTGAAAAGGAGTATAATAAATTTTACTTTGACCTTTAAAGCTCCTGGTCATCCAGGGTTTTTGATTTGGGTATGTACAGTATGTTCTTGTAGGCACACACTCATCCACACAGATTTTAATGAAGTCAGTGACAGCTGTGGTGTACTCATTCAGACTCGATATGAATCCCTGAATTCAGTCCAGTACACCAAATTAAAGCAACCCTGTAAGCACTCCTGTGCCTCCCTTGGCCATACCTTCTTGTTTCTCACTACTGGTGCTGCGTCTTTAGCCTTTGCCTGTACTAATGGAGTAGAGGTACAGCCAGGTGATCGGACTTTTCAAAGTGTGAGCATGGGATAGCATGGTAAGCACTCCTGATGGTGAAGTAACATTGGCCCAGTGTTAAGGGATTTTTTTGGTAATAATTATTTAGAGAATTTTTCAAGCTGGCCTGGTTAAAATCCCATAAAATGATAGGGAAGGCATCAGGATGGGCTGTTTCATGCCTGTTTATTACATCGCTCAGTTCATCTAGAGCCTGTTTGACACTGGCCTGATGTGGGGTGTACACCGCTACTAAGATGATTGCTGAAATCTCCCATGGCATATTGAATAGGTGGAACTTGTTTGTGGGGTGTTCCAGGTCGGGTGAGCAGGACTGGGACAGCATCACAACATTTGTACACCATAAGGAGTTGATCATAAAGCAAACTCTACCTCCTCTGCCTTGAAATACTCAGCAGTCCTACCTTGGTGGTGAATTGTGAAGCCATTGAGCTGTGTCGCTGCATCCAGAATGGTGGGGGACACCCAAGGCTCCTTGAAACATAAAAACACAACAGGTCTTAATATTTCTCTGGTACAGCAACCTTGCTCTGAGATCTTCGATTTCATTTATTCGTGACTGTCCGTTTGCCAGTAAGATGGTCAGTATTGGTAAAGCCACATTTCCCTAGGTGAACTTTCAAACCAGAGCGGCATATCCTCCTCTGCTGTTTTAAAGGCAAACTGCACCAGCAAACTGGACTGTAATACTAAATTTCCTTTGCAAAATTACAGTTTCAAAAATAGTGGAGAAGCTATTTCCTTTAAATCAAATTCCCAGTTACCAAATTGACTTGAAGGTCCTGCTAATAAAATTGCTGCATATGCTTAAAAAGTTAGATTTGAAATTGCATATTGTAGTATAAATTTTGTCTTTGTAATGGAATGGATATAGTTAGCTTCTAGCATTGATTCCATGCAATATAATTCATCATAAAATGGCACATTAGATGATGAAATCTCGCTATTTATCATTACATAACTGACAAAATAGTGCATTCTGTTAAAAACTTTAATAAGAAGATTCCTTCTGGCTTTTTATCATATTGTTGTTTACTAATGTTAAGTAACATATTATAAACCAATTAATAAAGTCATATATTGCAGGATCATTGCCTGATCACCCATATTTTCAGATTCCCCTATGAGTAGTGCATGAATTAATTATGCTGCAAAATTGACTACAAATTGCTGTAATAAAAATCTAAATAACATTTACAGATTTGACTGTAATAAAAACATTGAGATGCTGTTATACATTTGTTATACTGCACTGAAATCGTTACAATGAAGTAATTGTCATTGTAGATTGCTTGCTACCTTTATTTGTACTTTTAAAATAAGACATGCATGGTAATTTAATTTCTCCCAGAATTCTTTATAAGGAAAGTGTTTCTTTTGATTATAATGCCTTCTTTCAGTGTCCAGTGCACCTTACTGTTCATTCAAATGTAATTTCTAAATTTGTCCTGTGATGTTATTAAAATACTAAAAATTACTTTGGAAACTCTTTATATGGCTTATTGTTCCCCGAACTGTTCACATCACGTCCTGAAGGTGTTTGTAACGCTGATTTTTGATTCACTTTAAGAAAATGTGTTAATAGCTAATACAGGAAACTGACCAGTATTTCTTAAGAATATTGCATAAAGTTTGCTGTTCTTTTCAGAAAAGAAATATTATTTTGTCCTAACATTATGTTTTGCATGTAGCGATTGGTTCCTGTCCATATAATATACAATTCTCAATTATGAGATTTTCTTGAGCTACCTGCAGTCATCTCCCTTGATATTTTTTAGGGATCTATGGAAATATCTTGAAATCAGCATTTTTTTTAGATCAATTTCATCTGCAAACTGTGGCCTTCTGAGATTTGTAAACTAATGGAAAAACAGATGATTTAAAAAAAATATTTCTGCATGTTACAGTTTTTGTAAAAATATTTCTGATAACAAACACTAATAATCATTGGGAAACTGATTGGAAGGCAAATTTGAATTCTTTTGTGAAGAAGCTGAGTCAATACTGGGAGCCAGCATGATTATACAACTTCATTGATTGTCATTTTAGCCCTCTGTGTGAATTCATTTCTTTCAACTCTTTCAAGTTATTGCTTATTGTCTGATATTACTGTTTAAATTTGCACAAATGTCATTATTGATTTCAGTCTTTAGGACATTGCAAAAAATTCCAGTATGTTTGTTAATTCACAATGAATTAATCATGGACATAATATCTCATGCTCTATTTTGTAGCATACAACTTATTATGTCCTTATTCTCATAGAAAGTTATTCCTACAGAAAGACACGAGCAATTTACTGATTTCTATGTATGATTCTGGTTTACATGGTTTACTGTGACTTAATAGTATATCATCGTTTTTGTATGATGTGTAGTGTAGTACAGAATTATACTTTTTTTTAATATTTATGGTATCTTGGGGTTCAAATAACATGGCTGCATGCTTACTTGAATTAATCAGTGATCTTTATGACTACTAAATATTTCTTGTATTATAAGTTCATCTTATGGCCATTTTAAAGACCAGAATACTTAAATGATACAGCATTCATTTAACTACAAACATGTATGACACAATGTATTGCAGAAGAAAATAAAAGTGGAGTAGGCAATTTAAAAAAAATATTGGAGAAAGAGTAAGCATACTGCTTAATGTCCTCATTGTCTGCAGATAGCCTCAAAACAAAAGAAAAACCCCAAAGAATGAATGAGAGAAAAAACGCAAGAACCCCAAAACCCTCTGCCCCCTCACATGCACAAGCAGCATCAACCCTCCCCCTCCTCTTCCCCTACTTATTCTAGCAGAAAGCATCAGCAATCCTACCACCCACCATGCAAGCAACAACAAAACCCCTAAAGAGAGACCATGGTCTGCAATACCTCAAAAACGAACTGTTCACTCCAACAATTGGACATTCCTCAGACTCTCCCTCTCACTAACAAGGGGGAGACAGATATCACTCCTTCCACAGCGAGAGGGGAGACAAACAGTCACAATCTGCAGCAACACTTTTTACTTCGAGTTCCCCGACTGAGAATCTGCAGCAAACTCTCACTCACCATCGAGAGCGAGCTATCACCCAAGTGCAGAAGCCTCTGACAACCGCTGTCAGTGGCCTGATGTTCCAACTTTTGTGATGATTCAGTTCGCGACACTGACGAGAATTCATGTCACACCCCAAAGGTGCCTGACTTTAGTCCACACCTAGGGATATCGAAAACAGGGCTGATCAGTGAACAACAAGAATGGAAATGCCGCTGTGCAGAACTGTTGTTTGAGTGCAGATTCCAACAGAATGCCAGCCCAGCTACGTTGAAAAGGAAAATATTAGAAGTGTAGCAACTAATACTATTCAAGAGGTATCACACAGGAAGAAGCAGTTGACTTGATTTGCGCTCCTTTCAACACTGACAGATCATGGCTGCAGAGTTTGCCAATTATAAAAGCACTACAGCTACTCAAACAGGCTACTCTAATAGCAATTTTCCAAATACCTAACCTCTATCAACAAGAAAGATAAGGGAATTGAAATATGAGAACAGGACAACCCTCCTCCCCCTCCCACCCCCCATCTTTCCGCACTCTCACCAGATTTGTCTCATGCTGACTTGAAAATAAATCTTACAAACGTTTGTACATTGTTGCTTGGTCTGGAATCCTTATCCAGCTACAATGTGGGATGCCATCATCAATTGGATGGCACCACACCACCACTGCTGGTCTTGTTGAATGGCCCTATGTTTATTTACATTACTTTGCAGTATAGAGCAAGAAAATGTCCAGTAACTTTAATAAGGTTTGTGCTTGCAATATATAGGTACTGGTCTTGCTGAATGGTTGTCATTTTATATATGCATCACTGATCTTGAGTATGAAGTGCATCAGTAATGTGATTGTTAATGTTGAAGAGTGCCAGGGTTTTGTCATGTTATCATTCAAAATGTAGATAATGTTTGCCATATGGCCATGGGTATGGATTTTTAAATAGCATTCCTAATATCATTAATTAATTTTGCTTCCTTCTAAAATCAGTTTGTCGCCTTTGGATTGTAATCTGTCCTCCCTCGCTCTACATGCAATTCTACTTTAATATTACATGGCCAATGTAATATTGTACAATTCTTTGCCAGTGGAGCAATCAGTCAAGTGCAAATTTCAGTTTTTTCTTTAGTTAATACAAAGGCTGATTATGGGTCTGCACACCCATTAAGTGAAATCTCAATCTTTATAAGTGTGTTTTTGGCAAGAATTTACCTAGTTGTGCCTGATTTTTGAGGTGTTTTATTTTAGAGTGGCATTAAATGACAGTTCTTTACCAATCAAATGAGACTATAATGTTAAGGTAGGACGGCATATACTGCATGAGGCTGAGTGGATTGTAGATCAAACAGAACAGTGCCATTTTGGAAATAAGACCATACTCCAACCAGGAAGACTTTTGTTTTGATATAACTGCAGCATATTTCTTTATAGAGCAGGGGAAATTCTGTAGTTGTGGACACTATGTCTTGTATCTGAAATAACTTTTTTTTAAAGCAAATCAAATGTGGTGACCAGCTGCAGCATTTTTCACTGGGGGAGGAAAAGATGTTGTCACCTAAGAGCAAGATTATAGTTTGTTGTTGATGGTGAGGTAAGGAAATAAACTTTATTTGTTTTGAAAAGTCAAAGGAGAAATGAATGTAGGCAGATGTACTCAGCTAAAGATATTGCACTTTTTTCTAGATTTGTATTAGCTGGAAATTGGGTATTGTCACATGTCACCACTAGCTGGGAAGGAATGAGTTAGGGTAATTGTGATTAATGGTTTGAGCGAAGTGGTCTGTATCTGATAACAGACCCATTTGTCTGCCTTGATAAGCTGTTGCTATTTTCATCCAAGTACTGTCATGCATTCTGCAGGGTTTGTTTGATTAAATATATGGGCCGACCTACAACCACTTGTTAATGCACCAGTCCTTGTCTGTTTATTAACCATGGTAGTTATTTTAATCAGGAATGATTTAACAGTTTACATCTGTAATACTGCTTACTCTTTGCAAGAAAATTGACTATTATCTCTAGTGATCCTTATTCTCTGTTACCTGTATAATTTTTGTTAGCTATTTATCTTGATTCAGTTTGTCTAATTGCAATCTGATGTGTAAGTAGGGATTGTTTAAACCTTAATGGGCTTAAATTGTCCATTTTTACACATTCCTTCATAATGTAGCATGTACTTTAGTGACTTGTATATATAGGTGTAAGTTAACAATACAGTAGAATTTTTCTAATATTCTTTAGTGAAAATTCATTCTGGTTACCACATTAAATGCATTAATGTTGTATAAGTAATATGAAAATATCCTTGGTGAAATCTTCCCAAGTGTCCCCAAAATCAATGAGCAATTAGCAGTATTATATTCCATCTTTTTATTCGGTAACAACAATTTTACAATAGTAATCTTTACAATTAGCTATACTAGTAAATGTGTACTTGAGCTTAATAATATAGCTCTTGTTATATTGTTTGAGAGTTTGGTCATCTTTAAATAGAATCATAATCAGGTTTATTGTCACTGACATATGATGTGAATTTTATTGTTTTGCGGCAGAAGTTCACATAGAAAACCAGATGGATACAAGTGAGGCCACCATTCTATAATACTTGAAACTTTTATTGTATATGGTAGGTTGTGCTTTAGAAAATATATATTATAGATATATAATTTTATACTACTCAGAACCATCCAGGAGTCTGGATGAGAGTTTTATTGAGGTGGTCACACCTAGCATGCAGGCTTTAGATAGGAGATAGGTGACCACCAGGAAAAGTAAGGGGAGTAAGCAGTCAGTACAGGGGTCCCCTGTGTCTACACCACTCAATAACAAGGAGAGCGTGCCTTATGAGAATAGCTTGAGTGAACTTGGCCTTTTCTCCTTGGAGCAACAGAGGATGAGAGGTGATCTGATAGAAATGTATAAGATGATGAGAGGCATTAATCATGTAGATAGTCAGATGCTTTTTCCCCAGGGCTGGAATGGCTATCACGAGGGGGCATAGTTTTAAGGTGCTTGGAAGTTGTACAAAGGAGATGTCAGAGGTAATTTTTTTATACAGAGAGTGGTGAGTGTGTGGATTTCACTGCCAGTGAAGCTGGTAGAGGTGGATACAATAGGGTTTTTTAAAAGACATGGAGGGCTCTATGGTAGGGAAATTCTTGGCAGCTTCTTGAGTAGGTTACATGGTCGGCACAGCATTGTGGGCTGAAGGCCCTGTAGTGTGCTGTTGATTTCTATATTTCTAAGTATACCCTTTTGGATATTGCTGGGGGTTGGGGGGAGAGATTACCTATCAGGGAACAGTAGCAGCAGGCTGACCAGTGGCACTGCGGACAGCTCTGAGGCAGAGTGACAGTGATAGGACACTTGATAGTTAGGGCAATGGACAGCAGTTTCTTTGACCATGAAAGCGAAGCCACCGATCACATAGAAAGGTGGAAGAGGTCCTCCGCACTGAGGATAGGGAAAAGGCGGAAGAGCAGGATCTCCAAGATAGTAATCTCTGGATTACTCCCAGTACCATATTCTACTGTGAGCAGGATTAGGATGATAGTACAGATGAATAAGAGGTTGAGCAAGTGGTGCAGGGGCAGAGTTTCAGATTTCTGGATCATTGGAATCTCTTTTAGGGAAGGTATGATGTGTGCAAAAAGAATGGCTTACATCTGAACCAGAGGGGAAGCGATATCCTTGTGAACAGGTTTGCTGGCACTGTTGGGGAAGACTTAACCTAAGTTGGTAAGGGTATGGGAAGCGGAGTGATAAGGCTGAGGATGGTGTCATTGTTATAGAAATTGATGCAGTGTGTAGTGAGTCTGAGGAAGGACGGGTAGACGACTGGGCAAAATAGCAGTCAGTTGGATGAGGTGAAGTATAACATGGGGGAGACAAAATCAAAAAGAATGATGAATACAAGACTGAAGGTAAAGAAACCCTGTGCCAATGATCCATAATATGATAGAATTCTTATAATGTAACATATGAAGTCAGCATGGTTTCTTTAAGACGAAATATTGTCTGAAACATCCGTTGGAATTCTTTGAGAAAATAACAGGCAGGATAGACAAAGGAGAGTCAGTGGATGTTATTTACTTGGATTTTCAGTGGACCTTTGAAAAGGTGCTTCACATGAGGTTGCTTAATAAGATAAGAGCCTGTGGTATTACAGGAAATATACGAGCATGGAAAGAAGATTGGCTGACTGGCTGGAGGCAAAGAGTTGGCTTCCTGTGGTATAGGGACAGGTTGGGTTGACGAAGCAGGGAGTCTGCAGAAGGAAATGGACAGATTGGAGAATGGGCAAAGAAGTGGCAGATGATGCTCCTTGGTAGAGGAATACAGGAGTAGACTATTTCCTAACTGGGGAGTATATTCTAAAATCAAATGTGCAAAGGGACTTTTGGGTCCTTGTGCAGCATTCCCTAAAAGTTAATTTGCAGGTTGAGTGGTTGGTAAGGAAGGAAAATATAATGTTAGCTTACAGTTTAAAAGCAAGGATGTAATGCAGAGGCTTTGCAAGGGATTGATCAGCTCGCACTTGGAGTATTGTGAGCAGTTTTGGGCCCCTTATCTAAGAAAAGGTGTGGGGACAGTATGGGGAGTGTTTGATGGCACTGGGCCTGTACTCACTAGTGTCTAGATCAGGGGTAGGCAACCTTAAGCACAGAAGATTTTCTAGTATGCGTTATTCATTAATTTGAGGCAAAACATAACTAGATGTATTTAAATGGATAATTCCCATATTTCAAGTTTTTTATGGCATTTATCTGGCCCATCGTCTGCTCATTAATAGCGATCCGACCCACAGAGGCAAAAAGGTTGCTGACCCCTGGTTTAGATGAATGAGGAAGGATCTCGAAACCTAATAAATATTGAAAGGCCTGGACAGAATGGATGTGGTAAGGATGCTTCCTATGGTGGGTGAGTGTAAGATCAGAGAGCACAGCCTCAGAATAGTGGCATGTCTATTTAGAACAAAGATAAGGAAGATTTTCTTTAGCCAGAGCATGGTGAATCTGTGGAATTCATTGCAATGGACGGCTATGAAGGCCAAGGTATTGAGTATATTGAAAACGGGGTTGATAGGTTCCTGGTTAGTCAGGGCATGAAGAGTTATGGGGTAAAGGCAGGAGAACATAGTTGAGAGGGATAATATATCAGCCATGATGGAATCTTGCAGCAGAATTAATGGGCCGAGTGGTCTATTTCTGCTCCTATTTCTTATGGTCTTATTTTTTTTACAATATAGTTTTGTTCAGTGTTACCAATATCTTCCATTTATTTTTCATAACAATTTTAGTACAGTTTATTTGACACTTTTTGAATCAAGGCAGAAATATTACAGAACTTTATGAAAATCTTATGGAAGACACACCCAAATAATGAGAAATCATATGTTAGATCAATGCAGGGTTTATCTCATTTATTGAGAAACATCAGCAAAAGTCCTAGAATCATAACACAGGGCACCATGAAGGCTGTGATAACACAGAAGCTAGTGCAGCTGATGAAGTAGTGCATTGGCAACTGCAGTCCTCAATTCTAAAAGCTTTAAGATGACTAGAAGGTGCAGAAAGGAAAGCGAGGGAACAGTTTTGATGCCCTAAGAAAGGCTGAGTTTGTGAGCTTTTCTGCTTGATTTCAACACAGTAACCATGTTTGGCAATGGGTAGTGAGAGACATAAAGCAACTTCTTTTGAAGATTTAGAATAAACAATATATCAGTTGCACTTGTACTTATGAACTTGTGAATTGAAGATGTACCTTTTTAGAACTGGAGTTAATTTTGAAGCAGATGTTAATTTACCTTTCCTGGTTACATCATGTTAATATATTTGAATGATGAAGAGACCTGGAATAATACATTAATTATTAATAGAAATCAATTGCAAAGGAAACCTAGGGAAGTACTTTCCATTTGGAACCACCTTCCATTCTATTTTCTTGAAAAAGTAGGACTTCTTAATTCAAATTCTAAGTTAAGTTTATTGTCATAAGCCCAAGTACATGTATGCACAGTGTGACAAGAATACACATAGATTAAGATGTAGCTGGCCTGGCCTGGCACCAGTGGAATCAGCAGCTGGTCTGCCACCTGTCTTCAGGAGAGAGAGAGATAAGGAAAACAATGGAGCAGCTTTTGGAGATGTTAATGAAGGAAGGAGAGCTGGCAAGATCGGCTCCCCCTTTGAACCCTGAACTGTTTGAAGTGATGGACAGGTGATACCCCAGCAGGGGGATAAAAAGGGACAGGTTCACTAAGGCAGGACACACACGACACCGGAGGTAACAAGACCCTGGAAGCGGTGCGTCTCTCACAAGTCGGTGGGAAGTTTTGAAAGGCACGATCGGCAGGAACCTGGTGTGTGTCCACCCTTGCCTGGGTGCCAGGTTCACTGCAGGGAAACGATTCGTATCTGGAAACGGAGGGGTCACGGTCGGTGACCTCAGATGACATCACAAAGGACTCGCCCGACAGCTGACTGCGAAGGTCTGTGTGGAAGTCGTTTTGAATATTCATTCGTTTTGCTCTCTCTCTCCTTCCCCCCACTGTCCATCGCCACGGCAGCGATTATTGCGAACTGAACTGAACTAAATTGAACTGAACTTTGCGTCACTTTGAAACTGATCATTTACCCCTAGACAACTATAGAGCTTGATTGATCCTGTTATCTTAATTCTGTGTACATGTATGTTTATCATTGCTGTACTGTTGCATTCATTACCCTTTTGATTAGAGTACTGTGTTGCTTGTTTCTTTAATAAAACCTTCTTAGTTCTAGTAATCCAGACTCCAACTGAGTGATCCATTTCTGCTGGTTTGGCAACCCAGTTACGGGGTACGTAACAACAGGTTCAATGAAAAAAAAACTTACTTGTGCAGTATCACAGGCACATAGTATTATATAACCAGTTTTGTCCAGAAAAATTTTAATTAAGCATAAATTCTACCCAGTGTTTACAAGAGAAAAGCACAATTTCAACAGGAATCAGAATGATTAATATCATAGAAACATAGAAAACCTACAGCACAATACAGGCCCTTTGACCTACAAAGCTGTGCTGAACATGTCCTTACCTTAGAAATTACCGAGGGTTACCCATAGCCCTCTATTTTTCTAACCTCCATGTACCCATGCAGGAATCTCTTAAAAGACCTTATCGTACCCACCTCCACCACTGTCATCGGCAGCTATTCCACGCTCTCAACACTCTCTGCGTAAAAAAACTTACCCCTGACATCTCCTCTGTATCTGCTTCCAAGCACCTTAAAATTACAGCCCTGGGAAAAAAGCCTCTGACTATCCACACAATCAGTGCCTCTCATCATCTGATACAGCTCCATCAGGTCACCTCTCATCCTCCGTCGCTCTAAGGAGAAAAGGCCAAGTTCACTCAACCTATTCTCATAAGGCATGCTCCCCAATCCAGGCAACATCCTTATAAACCTCTGCACCTTTTCTACGGTTTCCATATCCTTCCTGTAGTGAAGCGACCAGAACTGAGCACAGTACTCCAAGTGGCATCTGACTTTGGTCCTATATAGCTGCAACATTACCTCTCAGCTCCTAAGCTCAGTCCCACAATTGATGAAGGCTAGTGAACGGTATGCTTTCTTAACCACAGAGTCAACCTGCGTAGCAGCTTTGTGTGTCCTATGGACTCAGACCCCAAGATCCCTCTGATCCTCCACACTGCCAAGAGTCTTACCATTAATGCTATACTCTGCCATCATATTTGACTTAACAAAATGAACCACCTCACATTTATCTAGGTTGAACTCCATTTGCCACTTTTCAGCCCAGTTTTGCATCCTATCAATGTCTTGTTGTAACCCCTGACAGCCCTCCTCACTAGCCACAACACCCCTAACCTTTGTGTTATCAGCAAATTTACTAACCCCTCCCTCCACTTCCTCATCCAGGTCACTTATAAAAATCACAACGAGTAGGGGTCCCAGAACAGATCCCTGAGGCACACCACTGGTCATCGACTTCCATGCAGAATATGACCTGTTTACAAGCACTCTTTGCCTTCTGTGGGCAAGCCAGTTCTGGATCCACAAAGCAATGCCTCCTTGGATCCCATGCCTCCTTACTTTCTCAATAAGCCTTTCATGGGTACCTTTTTAAATGCCTTGCTGAAATCCATATACACTACATCTACTGCTCTACCTTCATCAATGTGTTTGGTTACATCCTCAAAAAACTCATTCAGGCTCATAAGGCACGACCTGCATTTGACAAAGCCATGCTGACTCTTCCTTTTTCTTTTCTTTTTAAATCTTTTTATTGAATAAGTATACAAAAGGTAAACCATATAAGCACTAATACACTGTTAGAAATTACAGGAGATATTAATACAGAAAAAAAAATTGATACAAACAGTGCAATTTAAACATAAAATAATAAGGTAAAATAATGGTATACTAATTATATATATATATATATATATATATATATATATATATATATCAGTAGAGAAAAGGAAAAAAACCCCCCCAAAAAAACCCACCGTGCAACTGACTAAAAGCAAAGCAAAGCAATGGGCTAACTTGGAAACAGGTAGAGTTAAAGAACTTAAAATCACGTCCTCAAACCCGACCTCCATTAAAAACAGTTAAAAAAGGCAAGAAGGGAATATAAATATGGAACAAAAGAGAAAAAAAATTACATTAAATGAAAATATTGAATAAAAGATCTCCAGGTCTGTTCAAATTTAAGTGAAGAATCATAAAGATTGCTTCTAATTTTCTCCAAATTTAAGCATAATATCGTCTGGGAAAACCAAAAAAAGGTAGTTGGAGCATTAGGCTCTTGCCAATGTTGTAAGATACATCTTTTCGCCATTAAAGTAAGAAATGCAATCATTCTACGGGCTGAAGGGGAAAGATTACTGGAAATTTTAGGTAAACCAAAGATAGCAGTAATAGGATGAGGAGAGATATCTATATTCAATACCTTTGAGATAATATTAAAAATGTCTCTCCAAAAAATTTCCAGAGTAGGACAAGACCAAAACATATTAGTTAAAGAGGCTATCTGCCCTGGGCATCTATCACAAAATTAATATGAGAATAAAAACGAGCTAATTTATCTTTGGACATATATGCTCTATGAACAACTTTAAATTGAATTAGGGAATCTTTAGCACAGATAGAGGAAGTATTGACTAACTGTAAAATCTGCCCCCAGTCATCCACGGAAATAATAGAACCCAATTCTTGTTCCCAATCTGACCTAATCTTATCAAATGGAGCGTTCCTAAGTTTCATAATAATATTATAAATAATAGCCGTTGCACCTTTCTGACATGGATTAAGGTTAATTATAGTATCTAAAATATATGTAGGAGGGAGCATTGGAAAGGAAGAAAGTATAGTACTTAGGAAATTTCTAACTTGAAGATATCTAAAAAAATGTATTCTTGGTAAATTATATTTATTAGATAATTGTTCAAAAGACATAAGGGGCTGACTCTTCCTAATCGTATTATGCCTCTCCAAATGTTCATAAATCCTGCCTCTCAGGATCTTTTCCATCAACTTGCCAACCACTGAAGTAAGACTCATTGGTCTATAATTTCCTGAGCTATCTGTACTCCCTTTCATGAATAATGGAACAACATCCGCAACCCTCCAGTCCTCCGGAACCTCTCCCGTTCCCATTGATGATGCAAAGATCATCGCCAAGGCTCAGCATTCTTGTCCTTTGTTTCCCAGCGCATCCTGGATTACATCTCATCCGGTCCTGGTGACTTATCCAACTTGATACTTTTCAAAAGCTCCAGCACATCCTCTTTCTTAATATCTACATACTCAAGCTTTTCAGTCCGCTGTAAACCATCCCTACAATCGCCAAGATCCTTTTTCTGTAGTGAATACTGAAGCAAAGTATTCATTAAGTACCTTTTCTATCTCCTCTGGTTCCATACACACTTTTCCACTGTCACACTTGATTGGTCCTTTTCTCTCACGTGTTATCCTCTTGCTCTTCACATACTTGTAGGATCCCTTGGGGTTGTCCTTAATCCTGTCCTCCAAGACCTTCTCATGGCCCCTTCTGGCTCTCCTAATTTCATTCTTAAACTCATTCCTGCTAGCTTTATAATCTTCTAGATTACCTAGTTTTTTTGAACCTTTTGTAAGCTCTTCTTTTCTTCTTGACTAGATTTACAACAGCCTTTGTACATCATGATTCCTGTACCCTACCATCCTTTCCCAGTCTCATTGGAACATACCTATGCAGAACTCCACGCAAATATCTCCTGAACATTTGCCACATTTCTTCCATACATTTCCCTGAGAACATCTGTTCCCAACTTATGTTTCCAAGTTCCTGCCTGATAGCCTCATTTTTCCCCTTACTCCAATTAAACACTTTCCCGACTTGTTTGTTCCAATCCCTCTCCAATGCTATGGTAAAGGAGCTATCTCTGGCATATGTCATGAAATCTATTGTTTTGTGGTGGCAGTACAGTGCAATACATAATTAAAATATGAATTTCAGTAAGAAATAAAGATTAAAATTTAAATGACATAAGTAGTGCCATAAGAGCAAAAAAAAGTGAGGTAGTGTATATGGGTTTATTGTCCATTCATAAATATGATGGAAGAGGGGAAGAAGCTGCTCCTGAAATGTTGAGTGTATATCTTCAGGCTCCTGTATCTCCTCCTTGATGGTAGCAATGAGAAGAAGGCATGTTCTGGGCAATGGGGGTCCTTCATGATGGATGCCTTCTTTTTAAGGCATTACCTTTTGAAGATGTCCTCAATGCCATGAAGGCTGGTGCCCTTGATGGAGCTAGCTGAGTTTGCAACTTTCTGTAACTTTTTCTGATCCTATCTCGTGGCCCCTGCATAATAGGTAGTGATGTAACCAGCTAGAATGCTCCCCATGGAACGTCTGCAAAAAATTTGCTGGAGCCTCTGGTGACATATCAATCACCTCAAACTTCAAGTAAAATATAGTCGCTGTCTTTGTAATTGCACCAATATGTTGTGCCCAGGATCTTAAGAGATATTGACACCCGGGAACTTGAAACTGCTGATACCTCAGTGAAGACTGATGTGTGTTCCTTTGACTTTCCCTTCCTGAAATCCACAATCAATTCCTTCATCTTACTGACATTAAATGTAAGGTTGTTTTGCAGCACCACTCAACCAGCTTATCTATGTCATTTTTGTACGCCACCTCATCACCATCTCAAATTCTGCCAGCAATAGTTTCATTGGCAAATTTCTGCCATCATATTTCCTTGTGTCCCCTTTCAATGAACTTTGACCAGCTCCTCTTTCATGCCTCTGTCATTTCCTCTTACTCCACTGTAATATTGATGCATTTGATTTTTAGCTTCTTTTTAAACTGCTGGGTGAATTCTATCATATTATGATCACTGTCTCCTGAGGGTTCCTTTACCTTAAATACCTCATCAAATTTGGTGGTTAAACAACATATAAGTGACAATTGCTTTTTCCCTAGTGGACAGCCACAAGCTGCTCTAAAAAGCCATCTCTTAACTGGTCTACAAATTCCCTCTATTGGGCTCCACCTCCAACCTGATTTTCCTAATTACCTGCATATTGATATCTACCATGACTATCATAACATTGCCCTTTTTTCTTACTATCTCCCTTTGTAATATGTATCCCACATCTTGGTTACTGTTTGGAGATCTATATATGACTCTCATCAGGGTCTTTTTACCCTTTCAGTTTAAGTGAACCCACAGTGATTCTCCATTTTCCATCCTATGTCACCTCTTTTTATAGATTTGATTTCATTTTTTACCAACAGAGCCACCTGCTCCACCTACCTGCCTGTCCTTTCAATTCAAAGTGTATCATTGGATGTTAAACTCCCAACGATAACTCAGACAACTTCATACCTGCCAATCTCTAACTGTGCTATAAGATCATCTGCTTTATTCCACATACTGTGTGCATTCAAGTACAACAGTATTCATCATTCTTTTCGATTTTGCCCCCTGGTTACACTGCAACTCATCTGACTGACTGGCTGCAATTTTGCTTTATCATCTGCTTGGCCTTTCTCATGGTATCTCTTCATCTTGAATCTATTTATATACCAGCTGCCCCATCCTCAGCCCTAACACTCCAGTTCCCAATCACCAGCCGAACCAGTTTAAATCCTCCCCAACAGCTCTAGCACACCTGCCTACAAGGAGATCGGTCCCAAATTATGTACTCTGGTGCCTCCATGATCCTTTTACTAGAAACTTGTGTTAAACTTATTAAAGAACTTCACTATTTTGTCAAGATGCTTCCTGTATGTCACAGCTGGTCATCTCCTATTCTGAAAATATGTCAGAGTAGAAAATAAGTAGTAGGAAAATATGTCAATTTTGTATTTTGCAAGCTCCAATGCAAATTTATTCACCGAAGAGTGATGTGGTTTATCTTTATATTAAGCAAATTGTCTTCAGGTATTTGGTCCAAGTATGAAAAATCAGAAACCGAAAAGGCCTGTATTTATCTAAGTCAGATGATAGCTATTTAAAGTTCATAAATGCAAATGTTATTGATGGCTACACGTAAATGAGTTTTATGTGACTTTCATTGACTCTTCATTATTGTAACTTGAATTGAACTTGCTGTGAGCAATTTCTATGTCACCATGCAAGGTCATCAAAGGTTTTATAGCAGTAAATGTATGCCACAATTAAATGATTTGAGAATGAGGTCTAATGTGAAGAAATTATAGTTGACATGCATGATTGCTGTTTTTGGGTGTATTGCAAAGCATTGTAATTTTATGTCCCCATCCGTTTTTCATTATTTTGTCTTTTTGTCTCATTCTCCAAAATCTTGTGTTAAGGAAAGGTGAAGTACGAAGACTGATCAATGCTAATTCTAGAACAAACTGAAATTTAAATATGAGGAGCTTGTTGAGAGCTGAATTATTATTCCCCACTCCTCTCCATTCCCACTCTGATCTCAGAAGGTACAGCTGATATTTTTTAACCATGGGATTCTGATGAAATCATTAACATCTACATAATTATGTATTTTCCTTGTAAACTTAAGTTTGATTAATTTATTTTTATCATTTCTGATTGGTTTAGCTAACTATTATGTATAAAGTACATAGAGATGGTTATACAGCTATGGATTTAGTAAAGCTCTTTGTTTTCAATATATTCATTTCTTGTGATGTAGGAATTGTTGGCAATGCCTGCATACATTGCGTATTCCTAATTGGCCTTTCAAATGCTGTAGCTATTTTAAAGTTGATCCCACAGCAATGTTGCAAAAAGAGATCAAGCCATTAAATCCAATGATGATGAAGGAGCAGCAGCATATTTCTATAAGTAGCAGTGTTCCTTCTCTTCCTCTTCTTGGTCTATGTAGAGATTGTTAGTTTGGGTGTTACTGATACAGTAGAACAACATGGCATTATGTTCATAACATAATTTAATAGAATGGAGCAACAGGCTTGGGGGTCTGATTACCACCTTCTCCTTCAATATTGGTTTCCTTTCCTTTCCAATGCAGAGGGAAGAATGCAGGATATACCCAAAGACCCATAAGGCGAAACAGGCCCTTTTGACCCATTTACCACTCGTCTAATCACAGCACAATTTACAATAGCCAGTTAAGCTGATAACCAGTATATGTTTTGGACTCTGAGAGGAAACTGGATCACCCGGAGGAAACCATGTAGTCATGCCTTGCAGGTGACGCCGGAACTGAACTCGTAATACCTGGAGTTGAAATAAGACCATAAGACTTAGGAGCAGAATTAGGCCACTCAGCCCAATGAATCTGCTACACTCTTCCATCATGGCTGATTTATTTTCCCTCCCAACTCCATTCTCCTGCCTTATCCTCCCTTCGCCTCATAATATTTGACGCCGTGACTAACCAAAAACCTATCAACCTCTGCTTTAATTATACTCAAAGACTTAGCCTCCACAGATTCACCACACTTTGCTAAAGAAATTCCTTCTAATCTCTGTTCTAAATGGACATCCCTCTTTTCTGAGGCTGTGCCATTTGCTCCTAGACTCTTCCATTAAAGAAAACATCCTCTCCACATCCACACTGTCTCGGCCTTTCAATAGGTTCAGTAGGTTTCAATGAGATTCCCCCCTCATTCTTCTGAACTTAATTGAGTACAGGCCCAGAACCATCAAATGCTTTTCATACATTAACCCTTTCATTCCTGCAATTATTCTCATGAACTTCCTCTGGATTCTCTCCAATGCCAGCAAATCATCTTCGATAAGGAGCCCAATACTCTAAAAACGGTCTGACCAATATCTTATAAAGCCTCAGCATTACGTTCTTGCTAATATAGTCTAATCGTCCTGAAATGAATGTAACATTGCATTTATCTTCCTTACCACTGGCTCAAACTGCAAGTTAACCATTAGAGAGTCTTGCACAAGTACTCCCAAGCCCCTGTGTATCTCTGATTTTTAAAATTTTCTCCTTTTTTAGAAAATAGTGTATGCCTTTCTTCCACCAAAGTGTATTATCATATTCCATCTGCCACTTTGCACATTCTCCCATTTGTCCAAGTCCTTCTACAGACTTTCTGCTTTCTCAAACAATACCTGCTCCACCACCTATCTTTGTATTATCTGCAAACTTTACCACAACGCCATCAATTCTGTTATCCAAATCATTGACATATAACCTGAAAAGAAGCAGTCCCAATACCGACCCCTGTGGAACACAACCAGAATAGCTTACCTTAATTCCTACTTTTACCTCCTGCCAGCAGCTAATGTTGTATCCATACTAGTATCTTTCCTGTTATACCATAGGCTCTTATCTTGTTAAGCAGCCTCTTGTGCAGCACCTTGTCAAAGGCCATCTGAAAATCCAGGTAAGCAACAGCCACCGATTCTCCTATGTGTATCCTGCATGTTATTTCCTCAAAGAATTCCAACAGATTTGTCAGATAAGATTTCCCTTTAAAGAAACCAGGCTGACTTTGGCCTACTTTATCATGAGTCTCCAAGTACCCTGAAACCTCATAATTAATAATAGACTCCAACATCTTCCCAACCACTAAAGTCAGGTTAACTGGCCTATAATTTCCTTTCTACTGCATCCCACCCTTCTAAATGAGTGGAGTGATATTTGCAATTTTTCAGTCCTCCAAAACAATTCCAGAATATAGTGACTCTTGAAAGATCATTACTAATGCCACAATCTTTTCAGCTACCTCTTTCGGAACCCTGGGGTATAATCCAGCAGGTGACTTATTTACCTTGTGACCTTTCAGCTTCTCAGATATTTTCTCCTTAATAATAGCGTCACGCTAACTGTGGTGTATCGCGGTTTTTAGGTTGATTCTAAAATATCATTTAGATGATTTTCAAATCTACATTTTGAGCCTGAACAATAAAAAATTACATGGAAGTTTAAATATTATCACAGAAAAGTTTGTACTTAATAAAAACATCAAGATTTTTTAATATTGAAATGCAATTTGCCATGTAAAACAAAGTAATCGTTTTGCAAAAAGTACCAAATACTGGACTTAAGGTGTTATACTCAAATGCACGCAGCATAAGGAATAAGGTGGATGACATTGTCGTACAGCTACAGATTGGCAGGTATGATATTGTGGCCATCACTGAGACGTGACTAAAGGATGCATGTCTCTGGGAGCTGAACATCCAAGGATACACGGTGTATTGGAAGGATAGGCAGGTAGGCAGAGGGAGTGGCATGGCTTTATTGGTAAGAAATGATATTAAATCATTAGAAAGAGGTGACATAGGAATCGGAAGGTGCAGAATCTTTATGGGTTGAGCTAAGAAATCACAGGGGTAAGAGGACCCTGATGGCAGTTATATACAGGCCTCCTAACAGCTGCAGTGATATGGACTACAAATTACAACAGGAAATAGAAAAGGCTTGTTAGAAGGGCAGTGTTATAATAATTGTGGGGGATTTTAACATGCGAGTGGATTGGGAAAATCAGGTCGGCACTGGATCTCAAGAGAGAGAATTTGTAGAATGTCTGCGAGATGGCTTTTTAGAACAGCTTGTTGTTGAACCCACTAGGGGATTGACTGTACTGGATTGGGTATTGTGTAATGAACCAGAGGTGATTAGAGAGATTGAGGTGAAGGAACCCTGAGGAGGCAGTGATCATAACATGATTGAGTTCACTGTGAAATTTGAGAAAGAGAAACCGAAATCCGATGTATCGGTATTTCAGTGGAGTAAAGGAAATTACGGTGGCATGAGAGAGGAACTGGCCAAAGTTGACTGGAAGAGGACACTAGCGGGAAGGACGGCAGAGCAGCAGTGGCTGGAGTTTACGCAAGAAGTGAGGAAGGTACAAGACAGGTATATTCTAAAAAATAAGAAATTTTCAAATGGAAGAAGGATGGAACCGTAGCTGACAAGAGAAGTCAAAGCCAAAGTAAAAGCAAAGGAGAGGGCAAAAATTAGGGAAGACAGAGGATTGGGAAGTTTTTAAAAGCTTACAAAAGGAAACTAAGAAGGTCATTAAGAGAGAAAGGATGAACTATGAAAGGAGGCTAGCAAATAATATCAAAGAGGATACTAAAAGCTTTTTCAAGTATATAAAAAGTAAAAGACAGGTGAGAGTAGATATAGGACCGATAGAAAATGATGCTGAAGAAATTGTAATGGGAGATAAGGAGGAACTGAACAAGTATTTTGCATCAGTCTTCACTGAGGAAGACATCAGCAGTATACTGGACACTCAAGGGTGTCAGGGAAGAGAAGTGTGCGCAGTCACAATTACGACAGAGAAAGTACTCAGGAAGCTGAATAGTCTAAGGGTAGATAAATCTCCGGGACCAGTTGGAATGCACCCTCGTGTTCTGAAGGAAGTAGCTGTGGAAATTGCGGAGGCATTAGTGATGATCTTTCAAAAATCGATAGATTCTGGCATGGTTCCAGAGGACTGGAAGATTGCAAATGTCACTCCGCTATTTAAGAAGGGGGCAAGGAAGCAAAAAGGAACTTATAGACCTGTTAGCTTGACATCGGTGGTTGGGAAGTTGTTGGAGTCGATTGTCAAGGATGAGGTTACGGAGTACCTGGAGGCATATGACAAGATAGGCAGAACTCAGCATGGTTTCCTTAAAGGAAAATCCTGCCTGACAAACCTATTGCAATTTTTTGAGGAAATTACAAGTAGGCTAGACAAGGGAGATACAATGGATGTTGTGTATTTGGATTTTCAGAAGGCCTTTGACAAGGTGCCGCACATAAGGCTGCTAAACAAGATAAGAGCCTGTGGAATTACAGGGAAGTTACATACGTGGATAGAGCATTGGCTGATTGGCAGGAAACTAGAGAGTGGGAATAAAGGGATCCCATTCTGGTTGGCTGCCGGTTACCAGTGGTGTTCCACAGGGGTTCGTGTTGGGGCCTCTTCTTTTTACGTTGTACATCAACGATTTGGATTATGGATAAGTGACTTTGTGACTAAATTTGCTGATGATACAAAGATAGGTGGAGGGGCCGGTAGTGCTGAGGAAGCAGAAAGTCTGCATAAAGACTTGGATAAATTGGGAGAATGGGCAAAGAAGTGGCAAATGAAATACAATGTTGGAAAGTGTATGGTCATGCACTTTGGTAGAAGAAATAAATGGGCAGACTATTATTTAAATGGAGAGAGAATTCAAAGTTCTGAGATGCAACAGGACTTGGGAGTCCTCGTGCAGGATACCTCCAGGTTGAGTCGGTGGCGAAGAAGGTGAATGCAATGTTGGTATTCATTTCTAGAGGAATAGAGTATAGGAGCAGTGATGTGATGTTGAGGCTCTATAACAGGGGTCCCCAACCGTTTTTGCACTGCGGACCAGTTTCATATTGACAATATTCTTGTGGACCGGCCAACCCGGGGTGGGGGGGGGGTGTGGGTAGGGTTGCCAACAGACAAGAGTAGCAGTCAAATACGTTGTTTACCCGGAGAGACTACAATGACCATGAAGCCTTGCGCGGGCACCAGTGCGCATGCGTGTATGTGCCGATCGTTCCTACAAATCGTTTTTGGTGATTCTGTATGGGGGTGGGGTGTGTTAATCACGACCAGAATATAGGTGATAAGTGGCTAATACACTCAATTTCGTTTCTAAATGGGTTTATTTAACAAATTTAATATTAAACACACAGCGCATATTTTCCTCGCGTGAATATAGCGATAAGTCAATTATCAGGGGAGGACAGGGGAGCTTGAATTAAGTGTTGAACTAACTTCCAGTAGAAGTGGTAGAGGCAGGTTTGGTATTATCATTTAAAGAAAAATTGGATAGGTATATGGACAGGAAAGGAATGGAGGGTTATGGGCTGAGTGCAGGTCGGTGGGACTAGGTGAGAGTAGCGTTCGGCACGGATTAGAAGGGCAGAGATGGCCTGTTTCTGTGCTGTAATTGTTATATGGTTATATAAGTAAGTCAATAGCATCATAACATTTTAAGTACCGTTTGGATATTAAACACACAGCACATATTTTCCTCATATGAACATATAAAATCATTGCAACGCACCAATATCGCTGAATCAGTGGGAAGCCTGGGCTTGTTTCTCTGCAACAAGACGGTGCCATCGAAGGGTGACGGGAGACAGCCATGCTCGAAGGGGGTTCCTTATGTCCAGTCTATTCCGCAATTTGGTTTTCGTTGCATTCATTGCAGAGATATGTTGGAAATGGAAGCAAAGTTTTCAGTGCTTTCGTGGCTATCTCAGGATATTTAGCCTTGACTTTGATCCGGAATGCCGGCAGAGGTGTTATGTCAAACATACTTTTCAGCCCGCCATCATTTGCAAGCTCGAGGAGTTGATCTTCTTCCCGTACTGACATGGATGACGCGTGTGTAATGACCTCGCGTGCGTTCAAGCTCAACAGTGGGCATGACAGGGAATGAGGAAAGGTGCAGCTGACTCATATCGCCAAATCAGATCATTTCCTTGAGGCCCGGTAGCGCATGCTTTACGGCCCGGTACCGGTCCGTGGCCTGGTGGTTGGGGATCACTGCTCTATAAGACCCCACTCAGAGTACTGTGTGCAGTTTTGGTCTCCTTATTTAAGAAAGGATGTGCTGACATAGGAGAGGGTTCAGAGAAGATTCACTAGAATGATTCCGGGAATGAGAGGGTTAACACATGAATGTTTGACCGCTCTTGGACTGTACTCCTCGGAGTTTAGAAGAATGAGGGGGGACATCATAGAAACATTTCGAATGTTGAAAGGCATGGACAGGGTGTATGTGGCAAAGTTGTTTCCCATGGTGGGGGAGTCTAGTACGAGAGGACATGACTTAAGGATTGAAGGGCGCCCATTGAGAACAGAGATGCAAAGAAATTTTTTTAGTCAGAGGGTGGTGAATCTGTGGAATTTGTTGCCACGGGCAGCAGTGGAGGTCAAGTCATTGGGTGTATTTAAGGCAGAGATTGATAGGTATCTGAGTAGCCAGGGCATCAAAGGTTATGGTGAGAAGGCAGGGGAGTGGGACTGAATGGGAGAATGGATCAGCTCATAATAAAATGGCGGAGCAGACTTGATGGGCCGAATGGCCGACTTCTGCTCCTTTGTCTTATGGTCTAATCAATGAAATTTTGCACTGTTTTCATTTTTAGTATTACCCTTGAGTTCAATTAGATGTAGGAAAGCATTCATTGTAATACATCTAAAATTGTGTTGTTCTGTTCGGATCTCCATTTATAGAAATATTCAAAAGATGCAGTAATTGATTGGTTTATATGCTGAATAGCCTAATTTACATTTTTTTTTACAGTAGCCAATGTGAGAAAGTGTGTTGTAAGTTGATGACAAGTAGATCTCCTGCCATGCAGATATGATCTACTTGCCATGGGCAGGCAAAGGGTGTTACATAAAATACTCTGCAGAGCTGGGGTCAAAGCAACACTCACAACACGCTGGAGGAACTCAGCAGGTCGGGCAGAATCCGTGGAAACGATCAGTCAATGTTTTGGGCCGGAACCCTTCATCAGGACTGAAGAGGGAAGGGGCAGAGTCCCTATGAAGAAGGTGGGGGGAGGGTGGGAAGAAGGCTGGTAGGTTCCAGGTGAAAAACCAGTAAGGGGAAAGATAAAGGGGTGGGGGAGGGGAACAGGGAGGTGATAGGCAGGAAAGGTGAAGAAAGAATAGGGGAAAACACAATGGGTAGTAGAAGGAGGCGGGACCATGAGGGAGGTGATAGGCAGCTGCGGGAGGGGGCCGAGTGACATGGGGTAGGGGAAGGGATGGGGGATGGAATTACCGGAAGTTAGAGAATTCTTTGTTCATACCAAGGGGCTGGAGACTACCTAGACGGTATATGAGGTGATGCTCCTCCAACCTGAGTTTAGCCTCATCACGGCAGTAGAGGAGGCCATGTATGGACATATCTGAATGGGAATGTGAAGCGGAGTTGAAGTGGGTGGCAACCGGGAGATCCTGTCTGTTGTGGCGGATGGAGCGGAGGTGCTTGACGAAGCAGTCCCCCAATCTGTGTCAGGTTTCACCGATTTAGAGAGGCCGCACCGGGAGCACCGGATGCAATAGATGACCCCAACAGTCTCACAAGTGAAGTGTTGCCTCACCTGGAAGGACTGTTTGGGGCCCTGACTGGTGGCAAGAGAGGAGGTGTAGGGACAGGTGTAGCGCTTACGCTTACAGGGATAAGTGCCGGGTGGGAGATCCGTGGGGAGGGACGTGTGGATCAGGGAGTCGCGGAGGAACCGATCCCTGCGGAAAGCGGAGAGGGATGGAGAGGGAAAGATGTGGTTAGTGGTGGGGTCCTGTTGAAGGTGGTGGAAGTTGCGGAGGATAATGTGCTCAATCCAGAAGCTGGTGGGGTGGTGGGTGAGGACAAGGGGAACTCCGTGCCTGTTGTGGTGGTGGGAGGATGGGGTGAGGGCCGAAGTGCGGGAAATGGAGGAGATGCGGGTGAGGGCATCATTGATGACGGCAGAAGGGAAACCATAATCCTTAAAGAAAGAGGACATTTGAGATGTCCTGGAACGGAAAGCCTCATCCGGGGAGCTGATGTGGCGGAGATGGAGGAACTGGGAATAGGGAATGGCATTTTTGCAATTGGCAGGGTGGGAAGAGGTATAGTCAAAGTAGTCAGTGGGCTTGAAGAAGATGTCAGTGGGCTTGAAGAAGATGTCAGTGGACAGTCTGTCTCCAGAGATGGAGACCGAGAGATCGAGAAAGGGGAGAGAAGTGTCCGAGAGAGACCAAGTGAATTTGAGGGTGGAGGTCCCTTCCCCTATCCCTATTTCACTCTGCCCCCTCCCCCAGCTGCCTACTACCTCCCTCATGGTTCCACCTCCTTCTACTACCCATTGTGTTTTCCCCTATTCCTTCTTCACCTTTCCTGCCTATCACCTCCCTGCTTCCCCTCCACTACCCCTTTATCTTTCCCCTTACTGGTTTTTCACCTGGAACCTACCAGCCTTCTCCTTCCCACCCTCCCCCCAACTTCTTTATAGGGCCTCTGCCCCTTCCCTCTTCAGTCCTGACGAAGGGTTCCAGCCTGAAACGTTGACTGATCGTTTCCACGGATGCTACCCGACCTGCTGAGTTCCTCCAGTGTGTTGTGAAGGGTGTTACATGGTTTGATACTCAACTTTGTCACCTGTCTCAAGTCTGCTTTCGTATTCCTACTTTGTCTTCTTGATTTTAGGCCTGGTGTGTTTATTGCCTTCTTACTAGTCTGTCTCCTTCAAGTCACTGCAGAAATGTTGCTTAGTTACCTTGATGTCCATATTCACTATAATTCCAACTCTCTAAGTCTAATGTGAATCAAGGGATGATAAAAGAATGAGTTGCATGATAAGCCATGATGTAAAAATGTTGGATAGGTGTTGATTGATTCAAAAGGGAAGTTATTTGGGACTGGGTGTGATGAAGATGAGAAGTAAACTCCCTGATCTCAATTATTTTAGGGAGAGTATGAGTTAGATGTGTGATTCATTATACAGAGTTATTAAGGTATGTAAGAAAGAGGGAAAATGAATCTCAGAGGTGACGTGAGAAATTCTTTTAAGAAGTTTGGGTCATGTGTGTTAGGTTACCGTAGTGCTTGTGCTTAAGACTTCTGCTAAATGCAAATTGGAACAGAAGATTGAATAAATAGCCTGCAGGGGCAAAATGGTTTTGGGTAAAGGATGCCTGTTGGATTAGTTAGTTTGATAATTTTATGCTGTTCTTTTAGAATGTGCAGGCAGTTGTTGTCCCAGGGTTCTACCCATCCTTTTGCTCAGAAAACTGCCTAATTTGATGGTAGGAATTACTGTTTTTTTTATTTCTTGGTTGACAGGATTATATAAAGTTCATGTTCAAGTGCATTGTCATTCAACTATACACAAGTACACAACTAAATGAAACGTCGCACACAGTTACACAGAGCACATACGGTCACACACTGCACATATAGTTACGATCCAGCACATACAGTCACAAAACAATGTTAACACAAGCCCCTGAGTGGAATGGCCTGTTAATGTTGAAAGCATCTACAAAATGTAATATAAGGTAACTCTTTTAGATTTCCTTAAATCTTTATGATGGGAGGTATAACATACAAGCAAATTGAAGGGTTTGTGTTCAACCACTGAACTTCAAACTCTGTTCTTAGGTGGAGCATTGTTTTTAGAAATAAATGTTTTAGTATTAAGATGATGGATGTTTAAATTAGTGTTAGCATCAGATCAGAAATACCTTACTGGCATTCTGATAAAACCTTTTCAACCCTGTCATATCAATTTACCTTAGCCTCAGAAGCCTTCACTAAAGGAGTGTTCTCATTTGCCACTTCAGTCCTTCGACACCAACTGAGTATGGTCCACAGTTTAGTGCCATTTAAGAGTTAACTAAGATTAAGTATGTGCTGTGAGCTAATACTTAAGATGAACTTCTAAACTTATTTCACTTAGAAGATTATGGAAGACTACAGGTTGGGAACTTCACTGAATTCTGTGTGGGATAATTGGAACCCAGGCCCGCAAGGTAAAATTGTGTTCTTATCTGTTGTGCCATAAAGACAAGATGATCTAGGTTTCCATTTTGACCTGATGCAAAAATATAATTTATCAACTGTTTTGGACCACTTAAGCCACTTGTGTGCAGTTCTTCAGTCTGAGAGCAAGGACTAGTCCTGCCATTCATTATTGTTTCCTACACTGCGAATTGCTAACGCAAACACGAGGAAATCTGCAGATGCTGGAAATTCAAGCAACACACACAAAAAATGCTGGTGAATGCACCGAGCCCTTCTGGATCTTGGCCCGAAGTGTCGACAGTACCTCTTCCTATAGATGCTGCCTGGCCTGCTGTGTTCACCAGCATTTTTTGTGTGTGTTGTTGAGAATTGCTAAGTTGGTTTTCAGTCAATGGCTCTGATGTTGATTGCGTGCACTGTAATGGAATTTTTTTTGTAATGTATGTTAGCCAGGAGATGTCATGTCTAATAAATGTAGATTTTAAAGAAAATAACATATAAAGACAGGAGAACAAGAGTATAACATCTGCACAGGTCATCAATGTCCAAGCATTGACAAGAAGCAGAAAGATTCTGCATGTTCTGGATTCTAAAAACATGGTTCTTAAAATAATTTTTTCAACATTAGCCCTATTTGCCAGGTGAGCATCAAAACACACAGTGAAATGGATTGCTTTGTGTTGATGACCAATACAGTCTGATGATTGTGCTGGGGACAGCCTGTGAGTATCGTCACATTTCCCACATCAACATAGCATGCTCATTACTCACTAATCCTAACTGTACATCTTTGGTATGTGGGAGGAAACTGGAGCATCCAGAGCGAGTCTCGGAGAATGTACAGACTCCTTACAGACAGCGACAGGAATCAAATCCAGATTGGTGATCACTGGCGCAGTAAAGCAATTGCACTGACCACCACACATTTCAATAGTTTAGCAAATAATTCGAAATAATGGTGACTGTGTGTAGCCTGATGTGACATTAGGACACCTATCTTTGAATAATCTCATTTTATGAAAAGGGAAATACTGAAAGATATAGTTGTTTCAAAAAATGAAAAGTAATAGAGCTTCAAGCAATAGCTAGGGTTAGATTACTGTCTTTACTTCTTTTTGCACAAGAACAAAATGAAAGTTGGAATGAACTCGGAAAAACTGATATAGAATAATCTTAAAACCCCTATGTCATTCCTTCTGAATAGGATGTTTGTAAGACAAGTTATTTCCTAATTGTCATTTTTCAAGAATTTAAGAGCTTCAGATTCCTGTGATTGCATTTAGTTATTATTCTCTTTCATGTGATACCTGATAGCATTTCAGTAGCTCATTTAGCAATTTGATAAAGGAATGCTTTAAACACTGTCAATAAAATTACAGTAAGTATTCTTTTTCTCCTCTAGATCAATATTAACTACCTACCTTGATGCATTGTGGAAGATGCATTTCTGTAGTCCGTTTATTTCACTGCCTACTGCATCAGAATATTAATTTCAAAGAGTAGTAGTAGGCCACCTGGCCAACTGAGCTTGCTTCGCCACTCAATAAAATTTGCCTGAGCTGACTGTGGACTGAGATCCACTTACCTAAAGAAAGATATTAACACAATGATTTAGTTAGAGACTGCCATATATTTCTATTAATGTAGAACAAGAGATTCAAATGTGATATTTGCAGGGTGCTTGAACAGACCTTGAAATGGATTTCATGCTCCACTTCAATTGATAGACTTGATTTTTCAAGCAAAATAAACTTGGTGAATTTTATGTGCAAAACTCTACAAAGTCCATTTATCTTGGAATCACTTAATTCAGACTAAAATTGTGTTAAATAAGCATGTGATCTGTTTTCATCAAATTCAAGTATTTGCTCCGATTCTATTTGCAACAAACTCTTCAGCTCAGACTTAATGATCTGGAGTCCAAGCATAATATCAGAAAGCAGGGCTATGCCATTTAGCCCTTGAACCTGCCCCACTATTCAACAAAGTCATGTATGGTTGAATTTTTCAGTAACGGAAGACAAAAGTAAAATTGCCAATATTGTTTAATAGCAGTAAAATTATTCTGTTGGCAGTTCAAATAATCTTGCAGCCCTGGTATATGAGAAATGCCACGGTTAGTCCTTTGATGTCATGGGCCTAATATTGGAGGGCCTCATGAATCCTAACACAGCATCAAAGGGCCTAGGGTCCAGGAGCAAGTGAATGAACTAGGACATTACACTACAGCTTCTTATAGTCTCTGGGGGTAAGCTTGAGATTATATCACAATTTGATCCTTTTAAGGAGTTGCAATTGTCCTAAGTTATCCTGGATTGTAGTTCTTGCACTTGTCCAACAGTTGTGAAGTTCTTGTAGCTTGGGAGCCAAGGCAAACTGGCTGTAGCACTGTGGCACATAGAGCCATTCCAGTTGAGGAAGTGAAAAAAAAGTAGTTTTATGATTAGGGATAGTAACCACTGCAACTTTCCTTTTTACTCCCATGCTTTGGAAAGCAGAGACTGAGGACTGCAGCTTCAAAGTTCAAAGTAAATTTATTATCAAAGTACACGTACGACACCATATACAACCTTGAGATTAATTTTTCTGCAGGTGTACTGAGCAAATCTATAGAATAGTAACTATAACAGGATCAATGAAAGATCAATTAGAACATAGAAACACAGAAAACATACAGCACAATACAGGCCCTTCAGCCCACAAAGCTGTGCCGAACATGTCCCTACCTTAGAACTACCTAGGCTTTACCCATAGCCCTCTATTTTTCTAAGCTCCAAGTAGCCATCCAGGAGTCTCTTAAAAGACCCTATCTTTTCCGCCTCCACCGCCGCCGCCGGCAGCCCATTCCACACACTTGCCACTCTCTGCGTAAAAAAAACGTACCCCTGACATCTCCTCTCTACCTACTTCCAAGCACTTTAAAACTATGCCCTCTTGTGCTAGCCACTTCAGCCCTGGGGAAAAGCCTCTGACTATCCACACGATCAATGCCTCTCATTATCTTGTACACCTCTCATCCTCTGTTGCTCCAAGGAAAAAAGGCCAAGTTCACTCAGCCTATTCTCATAAGGCATGCTCCCCAATCTAGGCAACATCTTTGTAAATCTCCTCTGCACCCTTTCTGTAGTTTCCACGTCCTTCCGATAGTGAGGCAACCAGAATTGAGCACAGTACTCCAAGTGGCGTCTGACCAGGGTCCTATATAGCTGCAACATTACCTCTTGGCTCTTAAACTCAAACCCACAATTGATGAAAGCCAATGCACCATATGCCTTCTTAACCACAGAGTCAACCTGTGTAGCAGCTTAGAGTGTCCTGTGGACTCGGACCCCAAGACCCCTCTGATCCTCCACACTGCCAAGAATCTTGCCATTAATACTATATTCTGCCATCATATTTGACCTACCAAAATGAACCACCTCACACTTATCTGGGTTGAACTCCATCTGCCACTTCTCAGCCCAGTTTTGCATCCTATCAATGTCCCGCTGTAACCTATGACAGCCCTCCTCACTATCCACAACACCACTAACCTTTGTGTCGTCAGCAAATTTACTAACCCATCCCTCCACTTCCTCATCCCGGTCATTTATAAAACCACAAAGAGTAGGGGTCCCAGACGGATTCCTGAGGCACACCACTGGTCACCGTTCTCCATGCAGAATATGACCCGTTTACATCCACTCTTTGCCTTTTGTGGGCAAGCCAGTTCTGGATCCACAAAGAAATGTTCCCTTGGATCCCATGCCTCCTTACTTTCTCAATAAGCCTTGCATGGGGTACCTGATCAAATGCCTTGCTAAAATCCATATACAGGTGTTCCCCGCTTTTTGAACGTTCGCTTTACGAAACCTCACTGTTACGAAAGACCTACATTAGTTACCTGTTTTTGCTAACAGAAGGTGGTTTCACTGTTACGAAAAAAGGCAGCGCGCGCCCCGAGCAGCCGCTCCTCCACTGGATTCGGAACTGCATTCTAGCCGGCATTGCTTAAGCATGTGCCTGTGAGCATCTGTTTGCAAGATGAGTTCTAAGGTATCGGAAAAGCCTGAAGGAGCTCATAAGGGTGTTACACTTAGCGTAAAACTAGACATAATTAAGTGATTTGAGCGTGGTAAACGAAGCAAGGACAAAGTGAGTTTGGCTTGTGGAAGTTGACGAAGATGATGTTGAAGAGGTTTTGGCATCCCATGACCAAGAACTGATAGATGAAGAGCTGATGCAATTGACAGAGGAAAGGATAACAATCGAAAATGAATGCAGTAGCAAATGGACCGAAAGTGAAGTTGTCCAGGAACTGAATGTGAAGCAACTGCATGAGATTTTCGCTGCAATGATAAAGTACGACTTTAATTTTGAAAGGGTATGTCAGTTTAGGGCATATTTGCAGGATGGTTTGAGTGTTTACAAAGAAAAGTATGATAGAAAAATGCGCGAGGCTAAGCAGTCAAGCAAGCCTTCCAATCAGTCACAGTAGACGACGGACCTCGACCTTCGACATTGAGACGTGCAGACATAGAAGAAGATGGCCTGCCTGCCCTGATTGACGATGAGATGACACCCCAGTGTCCCACCATCCCGATCCCCGGGCCGCGGACAGATACCGATTCGTAAAGAATGCAGCAGTAGCTGGGACGCACCCAGCACATCTTTAAGAGAAAAGCCGAAATAAACAAGCTAATTAATTAGGTGCCGCCCGGCACGTAAATGTCAGCCCAGATCAGAGGCGATTGCCGATTGCATCGCCTCTGATCTGGGCTGACATTTACGTGCCAGGCGGCACCTAATTAATTGGCTTGTTTATTTCGGCTTTTCTCTTAAAGATGTGCTGGGTGTGTTCCGGCCACCGCTGCACTCCTGCATTCTTTGCGGATTGGTATTGGTCAGCGGCCCGGAGGGTGAGGGCCACTGCATCACCCCAACCTCCGACAACTCAGCCTAACACACCATCATCAGTGTGCTCGGCGCTGTCTTCCCGATTCCCGTAAGTGATACTACACTGTACATACATTATTTCTACTTTATATAGGCTGAGTATTTTTATGCGTTATTTGGTATGATTTGGCAGCTTCATAGCTTAAAGGTTACTGGAGAGAGTGTTTTTGCTGAGAGCGCTTACGTGAGATTTTCGCTACGGAGAACAGTGCAGGCAAGGATTGCAGAGAAGTATTTCTAATTTATATAGGCTGTGTATTTATCATATTATTCCTGCTTTTACGCAAACAACAGGAATTCTGCAGATGCTGGAAATTCAAGCAACACACATCAAAGTTGCTGGTGAACGCAGCAGGCCAGGCAGCATCTCTAGGAAGAGGTACAGTCGACGTTTCAGGCCGATACCCTTCGTCAGGACTAACTGAAGGAAGAGTTAATAAGAGATTTGAAAGTTGGAGGGGGAGGGGAAGATCCAAAATGATAGGAGAAGACAGGAGGGGGAGGGATGGAGCCAAGAGCTGGACAGGTGGACTGATGGCATGAACATCGACTTCTCTAACTTCCGCTAATGCCCCACCTCCCCTTTGTACCCCATCTGTTATTTATTTTTATACACACATTCTTTCTCTCACTCTCCTTTTTCTCCCTCTGTTCCTCTGACTATACCCCTTGCCCATCCTCTGGGTTCCCCCCCCCCTTGTCTTTCTTCCCAGACCTCCTGTCCCATGATCCTCTGGTATCACTTTTGCCAATCACCTGTCCAGCTCTTGGCTCCATCCCTCCCCCTCCTGTCTTCTCCTATCACTTTGGATCTCCCCCTCCCCCTCCAACTTTCAAATCTCTTACTAACTCTTCCTTCGGTTAGTCCTGACGAAGGGTCTCGGCCTGAAACGTTGACTGTACCTCTTCCTAGAGATGCTGCCTGGCCTGCTGCGTTCACCAGCAACTTTGATGTGTGATTCCTGCTTTTACTATATGTTACTGTTATTTTAGGTTTTATGTGTTATTTGGCATGATTTGGTAGGTTATTTTTGGGTCTGCGAATGCTCACAAAGTTTTCCCATATAAATTAGTGGTAATTACTTCTTCGCTTTACGACATTCCGGCTTACGAACCGTTTCATAGGAATGCTCTACCTTTGGATGGCGGGGGAAACTTGTACACTACATCGGGGTCCCCAATCTTTTTTGCACTGCGGACCGGTTTAATATTGGCAATATTCTTGCGGACTGGCCAACTGGGGGTGGGGGGAGGGCGGGGGAGAGGTGTTCAAGTAGGGTTGCCAACTTTCTCACTCCCAAATAAGGGACAGAAGCAGTAGTCAAATACAGGACGCTTGTGTTTACCCTGAGAAAGACTACCATGACCATGAAGCCTTGCACGGGCACCTGTGTGTGCATGCATGTCGTGCGCATACATGATGTGGGCATGCGTGTACGTGCTGATTTTTTTTCTACAATTTGGTTTTGGCTTAATCTTCCCGATTCTGTTAAGTGAAACTACACTGTACATACATTATTGCTACTTTATATTGGCTGTGTATTTATCATATCATTCTTGCTTTTACTATATGTTAGTGTTATTTGAGGTTTTATGTGTTATTTGGTATGATTTGGTAGGTTATTTCAAGTTCAACAGTGCATGACAGGGAATGAGGAAAGGCGCAGCTGACTCATATTGTTTCATATTGCCAAATCATATCGTTTCCTCGTGGCACGGTAGCACATGCTTTGCGGCCTGGTACCAGTCCGGTGGTTGGGGACCACAGCACTACATCTACGGCTCTATCTTCATCAATGTGCTTAGTCACATCTTCAAAAAATTCAGTCAGGCTCGTAAGGCACGACCTGCCCTTGACAAAGCCATGCTGACTATTCCTAATCATATTATGCCTCTCCAAATGCTCATAAATCCTGCCTCTCAGGATCTTCTCCATCAGCTTACCAACCACTGAAGTAAGACTCACTGGCCTATAATTTCCTGGGCTATCCCTACTCCCTTTCTTAAATAAGGGAACAACATCTGCAACCTTCCCATCCTCATTGATGATGCCAAGATGATTGCCAGAGGCTCAGCAATCTCCTCCCTCACTTCCCACAGTAGCCTGGGGCACATCCTGTCTGGCCCCGGTGACTTATCCAACTTGAGCTTTCCAAAAGCTCCTGCACATCCTCTTCCTTAATATTAAGCTTTTTAGTCTGCTGTAAGTCATCCTGACAATCGCCAAGGTCCTTTTCCATGGTGGATACTGAAGCAAAGTATTCATTAACTATTTATTAATCTTTCCAGCTGCAAGGATCTATAGATTTGTGCTCTGAAGGCCCTCTGTTCCTTAGTTCTTCCTAAAATTGAGGTAAGTTGGGATTATTGGTCCACATTGGGTGTTCAGCATGGGTATGGTGAGCAGCTTTAAGTTTCTGTCTAAAATATCTCAGAGGATCTATCCAGTGCCCAACATATTGATGCAATCACAATGACAGCAAGCCAAAAGCAAATTTCTAAAATGTTGGAGAGCCTGTATCACAACCTGGTATGAAGGCTCCAATCTACAGGATCAAAAAAAGCTGCAAATGGATGCAAATTTAGCTAGCTTCATCAAGGGTACAACCCTCCTCACCATCAAGGGTATCTTCAAGATAAAGTGCCTCAAGACGGCAGCATCCATCACTGAGGATCCACACCATTGAAAACATCGTATGTCTTTTCACTGTACCGATGCTGCATTGATAATAAAACTGATTCTGAGGTACTCGTGGCCATGAGTCCTGGTGCTATGTCGCAGTCCAGAGACCCGGATGGTAGTTTGCCTCCCTGGTGCCAGGGTCCGGGATATTTCTGATCACGTCCAAGATATCCTGAAGTGGGAGGGTGAGGAGCCAGAGGTCGTGGTACATATAGGTACCAATGACATAGGTAGGAAAAGGGAAGAGGTCCTGAAAGAAGAATATAGCGAGTTAGGGAGGGAGTTGAGAAAAAGGACCGCAAAGGTAATAATCTCGGGATTACTGCCTGTGCTATGCGACAGTGAGAGTAGGAATGCAATGAGGTGGAGGATAAATGCGTGGCTGAGGGATTGGAGCAGGGGGCAGGGGTTCGGGTTTTTGGATCATTGGGACCTCTTTTGGCGCAGGTGTGACCTGTACAAAAAGGACGGGTTACACTTGAATCCTAGGGGGACCAATACCCTGGTGGGGAGATTTGCGAGGGCTACTGAGGTGACTTTAAACTAGAATAGTTGGGGGGAGGGAATCAAATTAAAGAGACTAGGAGAGAGGAGGTTAGTTCACAGCAGGGGGATGGGAACAAGTACAGAGAGACAGAGGGGTGTAAAATGAGGGTAGAAGCAAAAAGTTGTAAGGTGAAAAGTAAAAGTGGCAGGCCGGCAAATCCAGGGCAAAAATCAAAAAGGGCCACTTTTCAACATAATTGTATAGGGGCTAAGAGTGTTGTAAAAGCCGCCTGAAGGCTTTGTGTGTCAATGCAAGGAGCATTCATAACAAGGTGGATGAATTGAAAGTGCAGATTGTTATTAATGAATATGATAAAGTTGGGATCACAGAGACATGGCTCCAGGGTGACCAAGGATGGGAACTCAACATTCAGGGATATTCAATATTCAAGAGGGATAGACATGAAAGAAAAGGAGGTGGAGTAGTATTGCTGGTTAGAGAGGAGGTTAACGCAATAGAAAGGAAGGACATTAGCCGGGAAGATGTGGAATCGATATGGGTAGAGCTGCATAACACTAAGGGGCAGAAAAAGCTAGTGGGAGTTGTGTACAGGCCACTTAATAGTAGTAGTGAGGTTGGGGATGGCATTAAACAGGAAATTAGAAATGCGTGCAATAAAGGAACAGCAGTTATAATGGGTGACTTCAATCTACATATAGATTGGATGAACCAAATTGGTAAGGGTGCTGAGGAAGAGGATTTCTTGGAATGTATGTGGGATGGTTTTTTGAACCAACGTGTCGAGGAACCAAATAGAGAGCAGGCTATTCTAGACTGGGTATTGAGCAATGAGGAAGGGTTAATTAGCAATCTTGTCGTGAGAGGCCTCTTGGGTAAGAGTGACCATAATATGGAGGAATTCTTCATTAAGATGGAGAGTGACATAGTTAATTCAGAAACAAAGGTTCTGAACTTAAAGAAGGGTAACTTTGAAGGTATGAGATGTGAATTAGCTAAGATAGACTGGCAAATAATACTTAAAGGGTTGACGGTGGATATGCAATGGCAGGCATTTAAAGATCGCATGGATGAACTACAACAATTGTTCATCCCAGTTTGGCAAAAAAATAAATCAGGGAAGGTAGTGCACCCATGGCTGACAAGGGAAATTAGGAATAGTATCAATTCCAAAGAAGAAGCATACAAATTAGCCAGAAAAAGCGGCTCACCTGAGGACTGGGAGAAATTCAGAGTTCAGCAGAGAAGGACAAAGAGCTTAATTAGGAAAGGGAAAAAAGATTATGAGAGAAAACTGGCAGGGAACATAAAAACTGACTGTAAAAGCTTTTATAGATATGTGAAAAGAAAAAAGATTGGTTAAGACAAATGTAGGTCCCCTACAGACAGAAACAGGTGAATTGATTATGGGGAACAAGGACATGGCAGACCAATTGAATAACTACTTTGGTTCTGTCTTCACTAAGGAGGACATAAATAATCTTCCGGAAATAGTAGGGGACAGTGGGTCCAGTGAGATGGAGGAACTGAGGGAAATACATGTTAGTAGGGAAGTGGTGTTAGGTAAATTGAAGGGATTAAAGGCAGATAAATCCCCAGGGCCAGATGGTCTGCATCCCAGAGTGCTTAAGGAAGTAGCCCAAGAAATAGTGGATGCATTAGTGATAATTTTTCAAAACTCGTTAGATTCTGGACTAGTTCCTGAGGATTGGAGGATGGCTAATGTAACCCTGCTTTTTAAAAAAGGAGGGAGAGAGAAACTGGGGAATTATAGACCGGTTAGCCTGGCACCGGTGGTGGGGAAAATGCTAGAGTCAGTTATCAAAGATGTGATAACCGCACATTTGGAAAGTGGCAAAATCATCGGACAAAGTCAGCATGGATTTGTGAAAGGAAAATTATGTCTGACAAATCTCATAGAATTTTTTGAGGATGTAACTAGTAGAGTGGATAGGGGAGAACCAGTGGATGTGGTATATTTGGATTTTCAAAAGGCTTTTGACAAGGTCCCACACAGGAGATTAGTGTGCAAACTTAAAGCACACGGTATTGGGGGTAAGGTATTGATGTGGATAGAGAGTTGGTTGGCAGACAGGAAGCAAAGAGTGGGAATAAACGGGACCTTTTCAGAATGGCAGGCAGTGACTAGTGGGGTACCGCAAGGCTCAGTGCTGGGACCCCAGTTGTTTACAATATATATTAATGACTTGAATGAGGGAATTAAATGCAGCATCTTCAAGTTTGTGGATGATACGAAGCTGGACGGCAGTGTTAGCTGTAAGGAGGATGCAGGGTGACTTGGATAGGTTAGGTGAGTGGGCAAATTCATGGCAGAAGCAATTTAATGTGGATAAGTGTGAGGTTATCCACTTTGGTGGCAAAAACAGGAAAGCAGATTATTATCTGAATGGTGGCTGATTAGGAAAAGGGGAGGTGCAACGAGACCTGGGTGTCATTATACACCAGTCATTGAAAGTGGGCATGCAGGTACAGCAGGCGGTGAAAAAGGGGAATGGTATGATGGCATTCATAGCAAGAGGATTCGAATATAGGAGCTAGGAGCTACTACTGCAGTTGTACAAGGCCTTGGTGAGACCACACCTGGAGTATTGTGTGCAGTTTTGGTCCCCTAATCTGAGGAAAGACATTCTTGCCATAGAGGGAGTACAAAGAAGGTTTACCAGATTGATTCCTGGGATGGCAGGACTTTCATATGATGAAGGACTGGATCGACTAGGCTTATACTCATTAGAATTTAGAAGATTGAGGGGGGATCTTATTGAAACGTATAAAATCCTAAAGGGATTGGACAGGCTAGATGCAGGAAGATTGTTCCCGATGTTGGGGAAGTCTAGAACGAGAGGTCACAGTTTGAGGATAAAGGGGAAGCCTTTTAGGACCAAGATTATGAAAAACTTATTCACACAGAGAGTGGTGAATCTGTGGAATTCTCTGCCACAGGAAACAGTTGAGGCCAGTTCATTGGCTATATTTAAGAGGGAGTTAGATATGGCCCTTGTGGCTAAAGGGATCGGGGGTATGGAGAGAAGGCTGGTACAGGGTTCTGAGTTGGATGATCAGCCATGATCATACTGAATGGCGGTGCAGGCTCGAAGGGCCGAATGGCCTACTCCTGCACCTATTTTCTATGTTTCTGTGTTTCTATGTTTCCTGACTAGAGCCAGTGTTAAGGTCATTATATTTTAGGCAGGTGAGGAACTTGGAATGAGAGAGGAAAAAGTAAGTTGCTATGTGTGTAGTTACAAATGTTAAATCAGACCATAAAGTAGGCTCTGCTGAGAATGAATAAGCAGTTAGGGCCAAATTAGAAAGCAGGACCACATAGATAAGCCATGACCGAATTCCCACAAGGACAGGAAAATCAGAGATTGGTAGGAGAAAGTTGATTTCAATTTCTGGAGTCCTGGCAACAAAACTTTTCTTTTGGAAGCACTTGAAACAGGTTAGACCAGGGGTCCCCAACCTTTTTTGCGCTGCGGACCTGTTTAATATTGACAATATTCTTGCGGACCGGCCGACCCGGTGGGGGGGGGGGGTGGGGGGGCAGGTAGGGTTGCCAACGGACAAGAGTAGCAGTCAAAAAATACGTTGTGTTTACCCCGAGAAAGACTACAATGATCATGAAGCCTTGCGCGGGCACCAGTGCGCATGCGTGTACCTGCCGGTGATATTCTCTGCAAATCGTTTTTGGCGATTCTGTTCGGGGGTGGTGGGGGGTGTTAATCACGACTGGAATATTGGTAATAAAGAGTTAATGCACTCAATTTCGTTTCTAAGAGGGTTTATCTAACAAATTTAATATTAAACACACAGCGCATATTTTCCTCGCATGAATATAGTGATAAGTCAATCATCAGGAGAGGACGGGGAGCTTGAAGTAAGTGTTGAAGGAACCTCCAGTAGAAGTGGTAGAGGCAGATTCGATATTACTTAAAAGAAAAATTGGTTAGGTATATGGACTGGAAAGGAATGGAGGGTTATGGGCTGAGTGCAGGTCGGTGGGACTAGGTGAGAGTAGCTTTCGGCACGGACTAGAAGGGCTGAGATTGCCTATTTCTGGTCTGTAATTGTTATATGGTTATATAAGTCACTTATCAGTCAATAGCATCATAACATTTTAAGTAATGTTTGGATATTAAACACATGGCACATATTTTCCCCGTATGAACATATAAAATCATTGCAACACACCAATATTGGTGAATCAGTGGGAGCCCTGGGCTGGTTTTCCTGCAACCACACGGTGCCATCGAGGGGTGATGGGAGACAGCGATACTTGAAGGAGGTTCCTTATGTCCAGTCTATTCCACAACTTAGTTTTCGTTGCATTCATTGCAGAGATATGTTGGAAATGGAAGCAACGCTTTCAGTGCCTTTGTGGCCATCTCAGGATATTTAGCCTTGACTTTGATCCAGAATGCCAGCAGAGATGTTATGTCAAACATACTTTTCAGCCAGCCGTCATTTGCAAGGTCGAGGAGTTGATCTTCTTCCCGTGCTGACATGGATACGCTGTTAAAGACCTCGCGTGTGTTCAAGCTCAACAGTGGGCGTGACAGGGAATGAGGAAAAGTGCAGCTGACTCATATCGCCAAATCATATCGTTTCCTCGCAGCCTGGTAGCAAATGCTCTGCGGCCCGGTACCGGTCCGCGGCCCGGTTGTTGGGGACCACTGGGTTAGACCATTGGAGTTTAAGCTATAGGAGCAGAATTAGGCTATTCAGTCCATCAAATCTGCTCCACCATGCTATCATGGTTGGTTTATTATATCTCTCAACCCTATTCTCTTGGCTTCTCCCCATAATCTTTGGTGCCCATACTGATGAAGAACCTATCAACCTCTGTCTTAAATATACCTAATGACTTAGCTTCCACTGCTGTCTGGCAATGCATTCCACAGATTCACCACCCTCTGGCTGAAGAAATTCTTCCTCATCTCTGTTCTAAATGGACATCCTCGTATTTTGAGGCTGTGTCCTCTTTTCTGAAGACTCCCCCACTTTAGGAAACATCCTCTCCAGATCCACTCTGTCAAGACCTTTCTGTATTCTATAGGTTTCAATGAGATGCTTCCTCATTCTTCTAAACTCCAGTGAGAACAGAGCTAGAGCTATCAAACGCTCCTCTTCATACCTTTCATTTCCGGGATTGCTCTCGTGAATATTCCCAAGTATGCTCTGACCAATGCCTTGTAAACCCTCGGTATTATATCCTTTTATATCTTAGTCCTTTTGAAATGAATGCTAGCATTGCTTTTGCCTTATTTACCATAGACTCAACCTGCAAGTTAACCTTCAGGGAATCCTGCACGAAGACCCCCAAGTCCCTTTGCACCCCTGATTTCTCAATTAAGAAAGTAGTCTATGCCTTTACTCTGTCTACCAAAGTGCTTGACCATTCACTTCCCTATGCCTCCCCGCATTCCATCTGCCACATCTTTGCCCATTCTTGCTACCTGTCCAAGTCCTTTTCCAGACTTCCTGTTCCCTCAGCACCACCTGTCCTTTCACCCATATTTGTATTGTCCAGAAATTGGCTGCAAAGCCATCCATTTCGTCGATCAAATCATTGCCATATAATGTGAAAAAGAATGGTTCCAACACTGGCCCCTGCGAAACACCACCAATCACTGGCAGCCAACCAGAAAGGTCCCCTTTATTCTCACACTTTGCCTCCTGCCAGTCAGCCAATCTGCTATTTATGCCAGTATATTTCTTATAATACCATGGTCTTTCATCTTGTTTAGCATTCTTGTGTGTGGCATATTGTCAAAGGCTTTTTGAAAATCAGTGTTGTTTACACCGCATGTCAGACGGGAGGATCCCGAAAGACCTGCTGTACGGGGAACTGGTCTCCGGCAATAGAACAGAAGGGCGGCCCCATCTTCATTTCAAAGACATTTGCAAGAGAGACATGAAGTCACTGAAAATGAAGGTCGAGAGGTGGGAGGACATCGCAAGCGATCGCTGTCACAGGAGGCTGGAACTACGCAGAGGTCTAAAAAGAGGAGAAGAGAAGCTGAGGCTTGCTGCTGAAGAAAAGCGCACTTGTCGGAAAAACAGCACCAAGACAACAGTGGAGGACAGTGCCATCGCTGCAGCCGAGACTGTCACTCCCGTATGGGCCTCTACAGCCACAACAGATGCTGCTGTAACACAGACTGAAGCAAGACTTTCCAGGCACAGATCCATGGTCTCGCGAGACTAACGGATGCCACCTTGACATCCACAGACTTTCCATTGTTTATCCTGTCTACTATTTCCTCAATGAATTCCAAAGATTTGTCAAAGATTTCCCCTTGAAGAAACTATGCTGACTTCAGCCTTTTTTTATCATGTGCTTCTGAGTTCTCCAAAACTTATCCTTAATAAAGGACTCCACCAGCTTATCAGCCAACCACTGATGTCAGGCTAAGTGACCTACAATTTCCTGTTTTTGCTTCCCTTCCTTCTTAAACAGTGAATCAGAACAAAATGTTTAATATCATTGATATATGTTGTGAAATTTGTTGTTTTGCTGCAGCAGTACAGTGCAATGCATAAAATTTCTATATATTACAATAAGAAATATTTAAAAAAACTAAATTAAATACGTAGTGCTGAAAAGGTGCAAAAATAGTGAGTTGTAGTGTTCATGGATTGGTTCATCATCCATTTAGATATCTGATGGTGAAGGGGAAGAAGCTTTTCCTAAGACATTGAGTATGTGTTTTCAGGCTCCTGTACCTCCTCTCTGGTGATAGTAGTAAGAAGAGAGCATGTCCTGGGTGATGGCCCTTAATGATGGATGCTCGCTTTCTGAGGTATCTCCTCTTGAAAATGTCTTCAGTGCTGGGGAGGCTAGTGCTCATGATGGAGCTGGCTGTGTTTGCAACCCTCTGCAGCTATCTCCTATCCTGTGCATTGGCGCTGCATACCAGGTGGTGATGCAGTTGCATTAGATTGCTCTGCAGGACACATTTGTAGAAATTTGTTAAGAGTCTTTGATGGCATATTCAATCTCATCAAACTTCCTCCTTCTGATCCCAGTTCTCATCTCTGCCAGGTCTTCACCATTCTCTCTGATCTTCCCCTGTCTGAGGCAGAATGTTTTGTCCTCAGTAAGGGACTCACCTTTATTCTTCCTGCACCCACACCTCAGCGAGTTCCACTCTCGCCATAATGCTGAGCTCTTCTTCTGCCTCCTCCGCCTCCGTGCCTACTTTTTTGGTAGGGTCTCTCCACCCTGCACCAATGACCCCTTCTCCCTTCTTCAATCCTCCTCCTCTCCTTGGGCATCCCTGCTCTGGATCTGTTCATTGCCAGCTGCCGACGGAACATCAACCGTCTCAACTTCAACACTCCTCTCTTCAATTCCAACCTCATCATCAAACTCGCAGTTAAGGGGGGTGCTGTAGTAGTCTGGTGGACTGACCTCTACCTTGCTGACGCCCATCAACAGCTGTCAGACACCTCCTCTAACTTACCTCTCGATCAGGACCCCACTAAGAAGCACCAGGCCATTGTTACCACACCATCAACAACCTTATTAACTCTGAGGATCTTCCATCCACTGCCACCAACCTCATAGTTCCTTCACCCTGTTCCCCCCCTCTCCACTATACTTCACTACCTCCTTACCAATGATCCACAAACCTACCTGTCCAGCTAGACCCATTGTTTCTGCCCCACTGAACTCATATCTGCATACCTCGACTCAGTTTTATCCTCCTTGGTTCAGTCCCTTCCTACCTACATTTGTGGCGCTTCAAACACTCTTGATCTTTTCATTGATTTTAAGTTCCCTGGCCCCGAGCATCTTATTTTCACCATAGATGTCCAGTCCCTATACACCTCCACGCCCCTCTGGGAAGACCACAAAGCTTTTCATTTCTTTCTGGGCACCAGACCCAACCAGTTCCCCTCCACCATCACTCTCCTCCATTTGGTGGAACTTGTCCTGTCTCTCAGTAATTTCTGCTTTGGCTCCTCATTTCCTTCAAACAAAAGGTGTAGCCATGGGTTCTCGCAAGGGTTCTAGTTATGCCTGCCTTTTTGTCGACTATATGGAGCAGCCTACACTGGTATAACTCCCAACTTTTCCAATGCTACATCAACAACTGTAGTGGTGCTGCTTCCTGCACTCATGCGGAACTCATCGACTTCAACAACTTGCCTTTCCCATTTCCATTCCATCATGTCAGTCCCTAGCCTTCTCTACTGTTGCGATGAGGCCACGCTCAGGTTGGAGGAACAACACCTTATATTCTGTCTGGGTAACGTCCAACCTGATGGCATGGACATAGATTTCTTGAACTTCCAGCAATGCCCCCACCCCTCTTTCACCATTCTTCATACCCTTTTCCCTCTCTCACCTTATCTCCTTGCCTGTCCATTGACTCCCTCTGCTGCTCATCCCTCTTCTTCCATCATGGCCTTCTGTTCTTTCCCATCAGACTCCCCCTTCTCCAGCCCTGTACGTCTTTCACCAATCAACTTCCCAGCTCTTCACTTCATCTCCTCCCACTCTCCTGGTTTCACCTATCACCTTGTGTTTCTTCCTCCCCTCTCCCCACATTCTAGCCCTGACTGTTCATCTGTTTTTCTCCAGTCCTGATGAAGGGTCTCGGGCCAAAACATCAACTGTACTCTTTTCCATAGATGCTGCCTAGCCTGCTGAGTTCTTCCTGCATTTTGTGTGTGTCCCTTGGATTTCCGGCTTCTGCAGATTTTCTTTTGTTTCTAATGAATTATAGTGGAGTGACATTTGCAATTTTCAGTCTTCCAGAATTATTCCCGAATCTGATGATTCTTGACAGATCACCACTAATGGCTCCACAATCTCTTCAGCTACTTTTTTTTGAATACCCTGGGGTGTAGTCCGTCTAGTCCAGGTAACTTACCTGACTTTAGAACTTTCAGCTTGCCATGCATCTTCTTCTTAGTAAAAATGACACTTCTGCCCCCTAACCCTCTTGCATTTCTCAAAGTAAAGAGTGAGACAAAATACATAGAGTTTGCCTGCCTATTACTTTGTCCCCCATTACTTCCTGTCCAATGGTTAATTCCATTCTCGCCTCTCTTTTACTCTTTATATATCTGAAAAAAATCGTTTGGTATCATCTTTTAAATTATTGGGTATCTTATCTTCATATTTCATCTTTTTTTTCATTATTCCTTTTTTAATTTGTCTTTTGTTGGTTTTTACAAGCTTCCCAATCTCTTAGCCTTGCTATATTATATGCCTACTCTTTTGCTTTTCTGCTGTTTTTGACTTCCCTTTTTAGCCAAGGTTGCCTCATCCTTTCGAATACTTCTTTTTCTTAGGGATCAATCTATCCTGAGCCTTCTGATTGCTCTCAGATACTTCAGTCATTGCTGTTCTGCATTTATCCCTGATAGTGTCCCTTTCCAATCAACTTTGGCCATCTCCGCACTCATGCCTTCATGTTGCCCTTTACTTCACTGTAATATTGATACATCTGACTTTTTCTTCTCCCTCTCAAACTGCAGGGTGAATTCTATCATATTATTATTACTGCCACCGAGGGGTTCCTTTACGTTGAGCTCCCAAATCAAATCTGGTTCATTCCACAACACCCTATTCAGAGTTGCCTTTTCTCTGGTAGGCTCACCCATAAGCTGGTCTAAAAAGGCCATCTAATAGGGGTTCTACAAATTCTTTCTCTTGCATTCCAGCACCAACTTGATTTTTCCAATCTACCTGCATATTGAAATCCCCCATGACTATCATAACATTGCCCTTTTATGGCTAGGACCATCAAGGATGTAGATAACTAAATGTTGGAAGAAGAAGTTGAATGGGTCAAGTAATGGGAGACGCAAGAAAGTTTGGGCAAGGTGATAGCAATGTGGTTAGTGATAAACACAGCTTGTCAGGAAGAGATGGATCGTACAAACCTTAAGATAAATCATTAGATGATTTTTAAAAAAGTGCTAAATGTTATATGGCAAATTAGAAGTATTAATGATACAAGCAGAGAAACATGATTTTGTTGTCCTTATGAAGACATTGTTGCAAGGTGACTAAAGCAGGTAATTAACTATTTTGGGGTACTGTTCTTGCCATTTCAAGTGGATAGACAGAAAAGTAAAACAGATGGGACAGCTGTGTTAGTAAATTATGATATTACTGTAGGGAGAAATTATATCAGGTATCATGGAATATGAGGTATAGAAAATGGGTAGAGATGAGTAATTTGTAGGCTCCTAAAAAAGGAACTATACTGTCAAGTTGGGTATAAATCAAGAAGTTTGGAAGTTTCTCAGAAATGTTGCAGTAATTATGAGTAACATTTATGTAATAAACTGGAGAAAACTAAGTTAGCGAAGATAATCTTCAAGGCATATTCATAAAAGTATTTTTCCCCTATACACTTGCCTGCCAACCTGGTTTGGATAATCTTAATCTAAGGAGTCACAATTTATGAACTTTAAATTCTGCAGTGATGTAATTTGAGTTATGGTAGCAAATTTTCTTAAATTGCTAGATTATGCTAATTTTTTGACTGACAGTATTAGTATCAGGAGAGTGAGGAAGTGATTGATTTTTGGAAAGCAGTGTAGAACCTGTATTGCTTTTAGGTTTTGTCAGATAGCTATGGGATTGATTTGATAGCTTTTAAAATGATTTGCTCAGGATCATGTTATTATACCCATTGTGCATGTATCAAACCCAGTTAGTGCTTAGCAGGCACTCAGTGGGTCAGGTAGCATCAATGGAGGGAGATAAAAAATTTACATTTTGGGCCAAGGACGAGAAGGAGCCAGTAGGTGATAGACGAATCCAGCTGAGAGGGGCAAGGCAGGAGGGTGAGGGAGGGAGGCAAAACTAAATAATATGATATGCTGGGAGTTTATAGGTGGGCAAGGCCTAGCAGGTTTCTTGTTTCCCATATTAAGTCTGAGGATATTGGTTATGTACACAGTTTTGTGAAATTTGCCGCTTAGAAGTCTGCTATGATTGTAACATCACGAGCTTTTTCCCCATATTGCTCCATGTGACTGCATATGCATAGCTTTTTGTTCTTTTCTTCATTAAGTTCTTGCCTCAGACAACCAGGCTGTTCATCTCAAAACTATATACAGTATATTCTGATCAATGCTTGTGTAGTGAAATTACTCCTGAATTCTATGTTGGATTTATTAGTGGACATCTTTTTCAGTGTTTGGCAGTTTTGAATCATCCTTTCTTTACATGGAACCTTTGAAGCTTCCTTATTAAATGCCTCTATAGAATTATGTCCCAGCCTCTTTTGGAGAAAGTCTGATGCAAAAGGTGTGAAATTTCTTAGCATGAATGCACTGAATTGATGCATGTTCTTGTGCTCCTTTGTCTTTGTTATCTGTTGTTTCGACTCTAATAGTCCAAATAAATTGATTCTTTATTTTCTTCCATAATATTGATTTTTGATATGCTGAGTTCTTCCTGATCTATCTTCAAGCACATGCATTCTTTGACTGCCTTGATTAGGGACGATCGATTACCTGAATTCAGTAAAGACGCTCATGGATTGGCAAGTGTAATTTTAACAGTGATGTACTTGTTTATGGCAATGTAGGCTGAAATATAACTTTCCCTTTTAATATCATATCACCTACAATATTAAGGAAATTATAATGTAATAAGTGAAGTGTTTACAAGACTCACATTGGAGAAATAGCTGAGAACAGAGGTACTATCTCTGTAACAGTTCTTTTGTTCTCCCTCTCAGATAATCTTCAGCTACTCATTAGGTGGCACCAATTGATTCTATTCAGTTGAATTGATTAGGGTGCAAATTGAAAGTTTAAACCCTGAAGGATTCTCCCCTTTACCTGCTCTCAAGAAACTCAAGTAATAGTTCAACAAAAGAAAAATGCATACACGAAGTGAATTTCTCCAGCCTTCAGTTGCAGGTCCTGGAAATGGGTCTTTGCCAATCTTATGTTTGGGTAGAACATTTTCCAACCTATGACAGCTTGCTTGAAGCTCCTATTGGATTGTTTTGCTGAATTGTGGCTGAGATGAGCGGATACATAACTTCATAATGCACTTTTTAGGGCTAGAGTGATTTTCAACAAACTTCAATTTAATTCCCTTCATTTCTGAACTATTCTCTATACTATAAGGCTGAACATTGTTTTGCTTGTAATTAATTATATGAAACTAAAACTGTCTAAAAAGAAATATTAAATAACATTCAGTCTGTGGAGATGCAGTTGTCACTTTCTCTATTCTAACTGCTGATTTGCATATCAGACTTCATCATTTTAGTAGGGTATTTGAATTCTAACTCTAAATCTGCATTACACTTCACATAACACTTCAGAATTAATTCTTAATTTACATGAACAAAATGTCATTCAGGTAAGGAATAGGAAGTTTAGGACATGTAGTCCAGTCTAGCTGAAGCTATCTATTCTTCTATCACAAAATATTTTTTTGCAAAACTCAAGATTTTTTTCCACTTCTACAAGAGCTTGCTGATGATACTAAACTGGGTGGAAAAGCAAATTGTGCAGAGGATGAGGAGTATATTACCGCCGATAACCGGTCCTGTACCTGGTGGTATGGGACCTAAGGCTCATGTACCTCTTTCCTGATGGCAGCAATGAGAAGCGAGCATGGTCTGGATGGTGAGGTTCCTTGATGATGGATGCTGTTTTCTTGTGACAGTACTGCTTTTAGATGTGCTCGATGGAAGGGAGGGCTTTTCCTGTGATGGACTGGGCTGTATCCACTACTTTTTGCAGACTTTTCCCATCCTTGGGCACCGGAGTTTCCATATCTGGCTGTGATGCAACCAGTCAGTATACTCTGCACTGTACATTTCTATAGAAGTTTGTCACGAGTTTTAGATGACATGCGGAATCTTTACAAACTTCATAGAAAGTAGAGGTACTGTTGTGCCTTCTTTGTAATGGCACTTACAGTGGCATGCAAAAGTTTGGGCACCTCGGTCAAAATTTCTGTTACAATGAATAGCTAAGCGAGTAAAAGGTGACCTGATTTCCAATAGGCATAAAGTTAAAGATGACACATTTCTATAATACTTTAAGCAAGATTACTTTTTTATTTCCATCTTTTACAGTTTCAAAATAACTAAAAAGGAAAAGGGCCCAAAGCAAAAGTCAGTACTTAGTAACACCCCTTTGGCAAAAGTATCACAGCTTGTAAACGCTTTCTGTAGCCAGCTAAGAGTCTTTCAGTTTTTGTTTGGGGGATTTTCACCCACTCTTCCTTGCAAAAGGCTTCTAGTTCTGTGAGATTCTTGGGCTGTCTTGCATGCACTGCTCTTTTGCGGTCTATTCACAGATATTCAATGATGTTTAGGTCAGGGGACTGTAAGGGCCATGGCAAAACCTTCAGTTTGCACCTCTTGAGGTAGTCCATTGTGGTTTTTGAGGTGTGTTTAGGATCATCATTCTGTTGTAGAGACTATCCTCTTTTCATCTTCAGCTTTTTTACAGATGGTGTGATGTTTGCTTTTCGAACGTTCGCTTTACGAAGCCTCACTGTTACGAAGGACCTACATTAGTAACCTGTTCTCGCTTTCAGAAGGTGTTTTCATTGTTATGAAGAAAGGCAGCGTGCGATAAAAAATCAGCGCGTGAAAAAATCAGCGCGCGATAAAAGGCAGCGCGCGCCCCGAGCAACCACTCTCCCCTGGATTCTCGCTGGCATTGCTTAAACACATTGCATTGAGCAGCTGTTAGCAAGATGAGTTCTAAGGTGTTGGAAAAGCCTGAAGGAGCTCGTAAAGGTGTTACACTTAGCGTAAAACTAGACATAATTAAGCGTTTTGATCGTGGTGAACGAAGCAAGGACAAAGTGAGTTTGGCTTGTGGAAGCTGATGAAGATGATGTTGAAGAGGTTTTAGCATCCCATGACCAAGAACTGATAGATGAAGAGCTGATGCGATTGGAAGAGGAAAGGATAACAATTGAAACGGAATGCAGTAGCAAAAGTGAAGCAACTGCGTGAGATTTTCGCTGCAATGATAAAGTACGACTTTAATTTTGAAAGGGTACGTAGGTTTAGGGGATATTTGCAGGATGGTTTGAGTGCTTACAAAGAACTGTATGATAGAAAAATGTGCGAGGCTCAGCAGTCAAGCAAGCCTTCCACATCAGCCACAGCAGACGACGAACCTCGACCTCCGACATCGAGGCGGGCGTCATAGGAGAAGATGAGCTGCCTGCCCTGATCAACGATGAGATGACACCCCCATGTCCCACCACCCCAACCCCCAGCAATCGCCTCTGATCTGCACCGACATTTACGTGCCGAGCAGCACCTAATTAATTAGCATGTTTATTTCGGCTTTTTTCTTAAAGATATGCTGTGTGCTTCCTGGCTACCGCTGCGTTCTTCGCGGCAATGTATCAGGTCGGTGGCCCAGAGGGTGGGGGCCACTGCACCACCCAGCCTGCGACGACTCAGTCTAACACACCATCATCAGTGTGCTCGGTGCTGTTTTCCCAATTCCGGTAAGTGATACTACACTGTACATACAACACACATCAAAGTTGCTGGTGAACACTGTACGTACATTATTTCTACTTTATATTGGCTGTATATTTTTATGTGTTATTTGGTAGATTTGGCAGCTTCATAGTTTAAAGTTTACTGGAGAGCGTGTTTATGCCATGTGACGAAAGAGGGTTACAAAAAGTACACATAGACTAAGATGTTAACTGTCCTGTTCTGGCACCAGTGGGATCAACAGTTGATCTGCCACCTGTCTTCAGGAGAAAGTGAGATAAGGAAGACAATGGAGCAGCATTTGGAAATGTTAATGAAGAGACGAGAGAGTTTAACGGAAGGAGACACCGGTCTGTCAAGATCGGCTCCTTTTTGAACCCTGAACTGTTTGAAGTGTGATGAACAGGCGATACCCCAGCAGGGGGATAAAAAGGGACAGGTTCGCTAAGGCAAGACACACACGACACCACGAGGTAACGAGACCCTGGAAGCGGTGCGCCTCCCACAAGTCGGTGGGAGTTTTGGAGGGCTGGTCGCGGGACCAAGCCATGGATGCACAGGGTGGAAAGGTACGATCGGCGGGAACCCGGTGTGTGTCCGCCCTTGCCCGGGTGCCAGGTTCACTGCAGAGGAACGATCATATCTGAAACGGAGGGGTCACAGTCGGTGACCTCAGAAGACATTGCAAAGGGCTCGCTCGAAAGCTGACTGCGAGGAATATGGAAGGTCTGTGTGGAAGCCGTTTTGAATATTCATTCGCTTTTTCCCTCTCTCTCCTCCTCCCCCCGCCCCCCCGTCCACCAGTGATTACTGTGAACTGAACTGAACTCAATTGAACTGAACTTTGCGTCACTTTGAAACTGGTCATTTACCCCTAGACGACGATAGAGCTTGATTGATCCTATTATCCTAGTTCTGTGTACATGTGTGTTTATCATTGCTGAACTGTTGTATTTATTATCCTTTTGATTAGAGTACTGTGTTGCTTATTTCTTTAATAAAACTTTCTTAGTTCCAGTAATCCAGACTCCAACTGAGTGATCCATTTCTGCTGGTTTGGCAACCCAGTTACGGGGTACGTAACAGCCAAGAGCGCTTGCGTGAGATTTTCTGCCAAGAGCGCTTGCGTGAGATTTTTGCTACGGAGACCTGTGCAGGCAATCGTTGTAGAGAAGTATTTCTACTTTATATAGGCTGTACATTTATCATATCATTCCTGCTTTTACTATATGTTACTGTTGTTTTGGGTTTTACGTGTCATTTGGCATGATTTGGTAGGTTATTTTTGGGTCTGCGAACACTCACAAATTTTTCCCATATAAATTAATGGTATTTGCTTCTTCGCTTTACGACATTCTGGCTTACAAACTGTTTCATAGGAACGCTGTACCTTCGGATGGCGGGGGAAACCTGTATTTTATTGAATTAATTCTTCCCTCTACCAGTGAAATGTTCTCCGTGCCACTGGCTGCAACACAAGCCCAAAGCATGATCGATCCACCCCGTGCTCTACAGTTGGAGAGGTGTTCTTTTCATGAAATTCTGCACCCTTTTTTCTCCAAACATACCTTTGTTCATTGCAGCCAAAAAGTTGTACTTTAACTTCATCAGTCCACAGGACTTGTTTCCAAAGTGCATCAGGCTTGTTTAGATGTTGCTTTGCAAACTTCTGACGCTGAATTTTGTGTTGAGGACGCAGGAAAGGTTTTCTTCTGATGACTCTTCCATGAAGGTCATATTTGTGCAGGTGTCGCTGCACAGTAGAACAGTGCACCACCACTCCAAAGTCTGCTAAATCTTCGCGAGGGTCTTTTGTAGAGTCTAACGGGGGTTTTGATTTGCCTTTCTAGCAATCCTACAAGCAGTTCTCTTGGAAAGTTTTCTTGGTCTTCCAGACCTCAACTTGACCTCCACCGTTCCTGCTAACCGCCATTTCTTAATTACATTATGAACTGAGGAAACTGCTACCTGAAAACAATTTGCTATCTTCTTATAGCCTTCTCCTGCTTTGTGGGCATCATTTCTTTAATTTTCAGAGTGCTAGGCAGCTGCTTAGAGGAGCCCATGGCTGCTGATTGTTGGGACAAGGTTTGAGGAGTCGTGGTATTTATAAAGCTTTGAAATTTACATCACCTGAGAGACCTTAATAAAAGCTATCTGAGAGCTCAAATCTCTTGGGGTGCCCAAACTTTTGCATGGTGCTCCTTTCCTTTTTTTCACTCTAAAATTGTACAAAACAAAAATAATAACTAATCTTGCTTAAAATGTTGCAAAGAATGTTTCATCTTTAACTTTATGACTTTTGGAGATAAGTTCAGCTTCTACTCACTTAACTATTCACAGTAACAGAAATTTTGACCAGGGGTACCCAAACTTTTGCTTGCCAGTGTAGGTGCTGGTTCCATGACAGAGTCTCTGATATAATAATACTGAGGAATTTAAAGTTACTGACCCTGTCCACCTCTGATCCCCTAATGAGGACTGGCTCTTGGAGTCCCGGTTTCTCCCTCCTGTAGTCAACAACCAGCTCTTTGGTGTTGTTGGTGTTGAGTGAGATGTTGTTGTTGTGGCACCATTCAACCAGATTTTGAATCTCCCTTCCTCTATGCAGATTTGTGACTGCCTTTGATTTAGCCCAAACCAGTGGTCTCAACAGCAAACTTACATATGAAACATATATAAACTTAAATAAGAAATAATCACTCAGTGTCCACTTTATAAGGTACGTCTGTATACCACCCAATCATGTGGCAGCAACGTAATGCCTGAAAGCATGCAGATATAGTTAAGAGGTGCAGTTGTTGTTCAGTCCAATTATCAGAATGGGAAAGAAATGTGATCAAAGAGACATGGAATAATTGTTGCTTTGTCTCTAGAGTTTACAGAGAATGGGGTGATAAACAAAAAACGTCCATTGAGAGGCAGTTCTATGGGTGGAAACACCTTGATAATGAGAGAGGTGAGAGGAGATAGACCATACTGATTCAAGCTGACAGGAATACGGCAGTAACTAAAATAACCACGCATTAGAACATTAGAGTACAGAAGAGTATCTCTTGTCAAACGTGAAGTGGATGGGTGATAGCAACCGAGGACCATGAAAATACACTCAATGGTCACCTTATGAGGTGCTGGGTGTATATTAAATAAATTAAATAATGTGGTGCAGAAAGAGCCAAAATAGCGGGTTTATTGTCTGTTCAGAAATCTGATGTCAGGGTAAATCTGTCCTTAAAACATTCAGTCTTCAGGATCCTGTACCTCACTTCAGGTGGTAGTAATGAGAGGAGGGCATGTCCTGGGTAGTGGGGGTCCTTAATGGATGAGTCCTTTATGAGACAGCATATTTTGAAGATGTCTTGATGGTTGGTTGGTTAGTGCCTACGATGGAGCTGACGGAGTTTTACAACCCTCTGCAGCTTTTTCCCAATCTGTGCAGTGGCCCCTCCATACCAGACAGCGCTGTAACCAGTTAGAATGTTCTCAGTTGTTTATGGTGCAAGGGGACCATTCAAGAGTTTGATACATTAAAGCTTGCGGGGGAAAGGCAGGTAGGTGGAGTGACCAGATCAGTCACGATATCATTGAATGGCAGAGCAGGCTCGATGGGTAAGGTGGCCTAATCGTTCTCCTATTTCTTATTTTCTTATGTTCTTATTAGTTTAAGTAATTGAAAGTGTTATATTCTTAAATTGTAGGAGCCATCTTCTGCCTAAATGGTGGCAATTCTTTTCCTTACCTCACTGGTAGAAGTTCGGACTCTTGAGTGCAGGCAATAAATTCTGCCATCCATTTGCCCATTTGGGTAGCTGCATTTCACTACTGGACTCTGAGGAATTCAGTGAGATGGGTAGATTTCTGAGAATCAGACTGGGAAATCTTCCTGCCGAACCCACTGGAATTATCTCAATAGGAAGAAATGCCTCTGGGCAGAAAGGTGGATTGAAGGTTTTTTTGCTGAGATGCAAAAGCGGGAAAGCAAGTACCACCAGGATCAAGGACACCTATTCAACTGTTATCAGACTTTTGAGCGGTCCTCTTGTAGGATAAGATGAATTCTTCACCTGACAATCTACCCTGTTATGATCTTGCATTTAATTGTTTGTCTGCACTACACTTTATCTGTGGCTTTAGTCTGCATTGTTATTGTTTTACCTTTTTCCACCTCTGTGCACTGTGTAATGATTTTGATCTGTTCCTTTTCACTGTATCTTGGTTCATGTGGCAGTAATAAACCAGTACCAATCTAAGTGTATTTATTTTCAATTGGACTTTTAAAAATTAAAATTTAAAATTTTATGTTTTGTTTTCAGTGAGTGTTTTTGAAAGTTGTCAAAATCAAAGACCTTCCAAATAAATCAGATTAAGGGATGGGTTTGGCAGTCAGATTGGAGTGGGGATTATCACCTGCTAAGGGTATTATGAGGCTGGGCCTATCATGAGCTGAGAGACACTCTGTTGTTACACTGAGCCTTGCTTATTATCTGGGAGTTGTCTTCTCAGTGGGAGGCTCAGCTGGGGTAGGTGACTGGCTCTCTTGAATAGCTTGTCTATGCATGGATGATCCAGTTTATTATTTTTTAGTTATGTTACTCAGTGCATATTTTTATTTTAAGTAACTACAAATATTGTTCTGATTGTTTGGAATAAGTATTGTGGTTTGGTTCTGATTTCTACTTCAGATGGTGCAGAGGTTGTGTGAGGAGGAAAATCTTCAGATATAGGAAATGTGACATGTTATTAAAGATAAATTTAACGAAATAGCATTGTGAGGATATCAAATCAGTATATTTCATTCTTGAAGGTATACTACATCCTTCTTGATAAAAGGCTACGTCAGTCAGTCAACTGTTTATGCATTTTGCTAGAAATGTGCATAAATTATTTGCCAAATAATGCATATATTATGATGATTATCCTTATCAGAATTTCTATGAATTACAATTCCACTTACTCGCCTGTCTTTTAAGATTGTTATAGATTAAAATGAGAAAATGCTCATTAATTATACATTATCATGAATAAGCCTTTTTGTAAGGTGTTTTGTTTTAATGGATCGTCTTCGGATGAAATATGGTAGTGAATTTTAAACATGCAGGAAGCTATTAAAGTACTTGAGGTACTCCCCTTTGATAGGTTAGTTGCGAAATGCATTGCTCATCGTTGAATTGAGTCATGCATATTAAAAGTGTCTGGGATATGAACTGTTCAATAGAATTAGTTGCATTCTCTTGCATGACATGAAGATCATATTTATTCTTTTCGCCTTGTCACTTTGAGATATTGCCATCTCAAATATCTCTAGTTTGTTTGTTAAGATCCAGTCTTTGTTTGCCTATTTTCCATTCAGTGTTTTATTTTAATCAGTCTTTTGTTTATTGCAATGAGACTAGCATTCATGACTTGCCTCGTATGTTTCTAAAACTTTTAGTATACTGGAACTAAAGCTGTACATTTTTCAATGTTTTGCAACTGTTTATTAACACTAAATTAGGCTTCCTCTGAAGGCTTGTTATGACTTTGCTTCTGTATTCTTGGGGCTTGGGTTTGCCAAGGATTGTGCTTGTTGGTCATTGATGCAGAGCCATGGATTTTACTGTGTGATTTGATGAACGTGAAGAACACAGCTAATCCCTTTTATCTCTTTAATCTTTGCATAGATGTTTCCTGATCTAAGTGGTTTCACAATTTTGTTTCCCCTACTCATATTTAGTTTGATTTGCTATTTCAGACCCTTCTCTTCATTTTCATTATTTTGATGCATGGCTTCTGTATTTTATTTTGTTTGCACTTTGATTCTGATACTACTGCCGGAGACCCAATCTACCCAAATTTCGCTGACTTTTCCAATCATTTATTATTTGCTTGCTATAAATTAGTGTATCCCCCCTCCCCCCACCGCCTCACTGAGCAGCAGCACAAGGATGGGCAAACTGCAACTGAGAGGTTAATCATTGTTTTGTTAATCCTACCATGATAACAAACAATTCTATTCTATTTGATCTCATTTCTTCCTCGATGCATAGTGATGTTTGATTTATGCTGATGGATTATTCTTTGAGCTGTATTGTAATTTATAAATCCGAAGCAGGAATACAAACATCTGGTAGGTTTAGGTGTTTATATGAACGTTCTATGTGCTCTATTGCATGAATGGAAATGCAGCACAACATGTGCATTCAGAATTTGTAGTTTGAAGTGCTGTGTTGAAGATTGGAGCTTCAACATTTTATAGTTGCAATGATGTGGAAGAATGGAGTAAGCTCTATTAAAAGTTTCATCATAAGATTCTATAGAGTCTCTCAGGCAGAACAGACTCTTTAGACTTCTCTGCCAGTCATCAAGTTGCTGTCTATAGTAGTTCCATTTTCTAGCACTGCTCTAGCTTTATGTGTCAGTATTTTACATATTCTTACATCTTAAGTATGTGAGTGATTGCCTGTGTCACCTCTTTAAGCAATGCCTTCTAAATTCCAATCACTGTTTAAGTAAAAAAAAACTTCTTCAAATACTCACAATACCTTTTTTTCCATACCTTAAACGTATGCCCTCTAGTTAAATACACCTTAGCTAAGATGAAGATGTTTACCACTATCTACTCCTCAGATTTCATATACCTTAATCAGATCATCCCTTAGTCTTCTCTGCCCTGAACAAAGCAAGGTCAACACTATTCAGTTTCTCTTCATAGCTGAAATGCTTCATAGAGAAAACATCCTTTGAACCCTCACTTCATGATATCCAGTGTAATCTTAACTGTGCTACGGTGTCTGGACCAGAGTTGCACAAGGTACTCAAGCTATATGGGGAGAAAGCAAGAGAATGGGGTTGAGAAGGAAAATAAAATTAGCCATCATCAAATGGTGGAGCAGTCCTGATGGCTTGAATGGCCCAATTCTGCTCCTATTCTTATATGTTTATGGTATGATATTCTTATTCTTGTATTCCATGCCCTGGCAATTAAAGACAACTTCTTAACTTGTACCTCAGGGAACCATAGGCATTTTCACCAATGTCTGCCTACTTCCCGATACTTTATAGGGTCTTGTCATTTATTGTGTATATTCTAGCCTTATTAGTCTTCTCAATGTACACCAACTCACACTATTAGTAATTCAATTCCATTTGCCTTTATTCTGGATATTTTACCAATGGATCAATATGACATTTTGGCAAATGAGCTTATGTGAATTGGATGTCATCATACCATAAGGGAGACTGTCTTGTCTCCCTTTCTCTTCACCATTTACACCTCTGACTTCAACTACTGCACAGAGTCTTGTCATCTTCAGAAGTTTTCGGATGACTCTGCCATAGTTGGATGCATCAGTAAGACAGATGAGGCTGAGTACAGGGCTACTGTAGGAAACTTTGTCACATGGTGTGAGCAGAATTATCTGCAGCTTAATGTGAAAAAGACTAAGGAGCTGGTGGTAGACCTGAGGAGAGCTGAGGTACTGGTGACCCCTGTTTCCATCCAGGGGGTCAGTGTGGACATGGTGGAGGATTACAAATACCTGGGGATACAAATTGACAATAAACTGAACTGGTCAAAGAACACTGAGGCTGTCTACAAGAAGGTTCAGAGCCGTCTCTACTTCCTGAGGAGACTGAGGTCCTTTAACATCTGCCAGACGATGCTGAGGATGTTCTACGAGTCTGTGGTGGCCAGTGCTAACATGTTTGCTGTTGTGTGCTGGGGCAGCAGGCTGAGGGTAGCAGACACCAACAGAATCAACAAACTTATTCGTAAGGCCAGTGATGTTGTGGGGATGGAACTGGACTCTCTCACGGTGGTGTGTGAAAAGAGGATGCTGTCTTAAGTTGCATGCCATCTTGGTCAATGTCTCCCATCCACTACATAATGTACTGGGTGGGCACAGGAGTACATTCAGCCAGAGACTCATTCCTCCCAGATACAGCACAGAGCGTCATAGGAAGTCATTCCTGCCTGTGGCCATCAAACTTTACAACTCCTCCCTTGGAGGGTCAGACACCCTGTGCTGATAGGCTGGTCCTGGACTTATTTCATAATTTACTGGCATAACTGACATATTACTATTTAACTATTTATGGTTCTATGACTATTTATTATTTATGGTACAACTGTAATGAAAACCAATTTCCCCCTGGGATCAATAAAGTATGACTATGACTATACGGAGATAGCTTAATAGGAAAGCTATCTCTCAGCTGACTTGTATCGCTTTTACCTTTTGGTATAGAATAATATTTATGAAAGATGCCATTTGGGCCTTCTGATTGCAGTAAGTGCTTACCCTGGGTGGTACAGAAGAATTGAGAGAAATTGTACCACTGTTGTAAGAAAAAAAAAGTTGGTCAATATATTGCATAGACGGCTTCATAGAACTGGTGGGCTTCCTGTTTACCCCTAGGGAAGAGACATTTTGCTTGCTGCAAGAGGGAGGTGTTAGAACTGGTAAAGTTACATGTGGAAGTGATATTACTAGAACTTTCTTGACTCTTCAGTTATTTGTGTGAGCTACAGATGTTTCTAGCCAGTGCGATCAGGAGCTGATTGAAGCTGCAAGTTTTTTTTCCATTCTGGAGAGAAACTAATTGTATGGGACGGTTTATAAGGCAAACATTTTCTTAGTTTAATTGACTGTTAATCTGACTGTATTTGGATGAGAATTGTCTCAAAGGCATTTATCACTTAGCACCAAAACTGGAAGCTAAATAAGCATCTAAGCCCTAAATTCCATAACTGCATTCTTCATTGGAGAGTGAATATCTTAATACCTTAAATATGAAATTTATTGCACACATATACACTTTGTGGCCATTTTATTAAGTACCTCCTGTTGGATTCTGATATTTGATCCAAGGCTCTAATGGAAGTCAAGAAAATGGCACAAAGCTTGTTGCTTCATGATCATTTTATTAAGCACTAATAGGACAGAGAGAATTGGAAGCAGGGAGAAACAGAGGTTTAGTAGGGGAAGTGAAAAGTAGTAAAGATGGCGGCTAATGTGTTCAGCCCTTCTTATGCCCCATGGATAAGACGCATTCAATTCACATTTGTAGCTAAGAGTTAACCAACCAGAAAGCCCCCATTCAAATAATGGAGCATGAGGATGCTTCCAGATTAATACAAATATCTTAAAAATAGGGGACACACTGAACAATTGTATGTATATACCATGACCACTAGGAAACATACTAAACAGTTACATGGATATAGGTAGATATATAAAATACAAGCAGGCATAAATTGTTAAAGTACACGGAAAATAACAATTATACAGTCTAATCCAACACTCCTGTATCTAATAAAGTAATCACTGAGTGTATGTTCATGGTTTTCTGCTGCTGTAGCCCATCCATGTCAAGGTTTCATGTGTTGTGTGTTCAGAGATGCTCTTCTGCACACTACTGTTGTAATGTGTGGTTGCTGTCACCTTCCTGTCAGCTTGAATCAGTATGACCATTCTCCTCTGATCTCTCTCATTAACAAGAAGTTTTTGCCTGCAGAACTGCCACTCATTGGATGTTATTTGTTTTTCACACCAATCTCTGTAAACTCTAGAAACGTTGTGGGTGAAAATTCCAAGAGATCAACAGTTTCTGAGATATTCAAACCACCCCATCTGGCGCCAACAATTATTCCATGGTCAAAGTCACTTAGATCACATTTCTTTGCCATCCTGATGTTTGGTCTGAACAACAACTGAACATCTTGACCATCACTGCATATTTTTATGTATTGAGTTGCTGCCACATAATTAGCGATTAGATACAGGTTTCCCCCACCATCCAAAGGTAGAGCGTTCCTGTGAAATGGTTCGTAAGCCGGAATGTCGTAAAGTGAAGAAGCAATTACCATTTATTAATATGGGAAAAATTTGTCAGCATTCGGAGACCCAAACAATAACCTACCAAATCATGCCAAATAACACGTAAAACCTAAAATAACAGTAACATATAACAACAGTAACATATAGTAACATACATGGGAGGTAAGGAGAACATCGCAGCACGCGCGACCGCTCCGGAATGATATCGGTATTTGTTGAGTAGGTACCATGCACAATCCTGATTTGATGGAGACAGACGTGAGAAGCATGGAGGAACATCTGAAGAAACTTCTGAAATGCCCGCTTCGCTGCTGCTGCTACTGTGCGATCGAGAATCTCTGGAGGGGAAGGCCCCAAATCTTGCCTATTGCTTGGCAGCCAGGGCCGGGGTTGAAGCACTCGGCAGAGATGGTGCTCGGTGTTGGAGGGCTGGTCGGAGGCTCGAAGTTTTTGGACGGACTCAAGAGTCGGCTGTGGTCGGGTGCTTCCAGGGTGCTGCATCGCCAAGTTTGCGGCGCTGGAGGTTCATGGCAGAGAGAGTTTTTCTTCCTTCTACCATTTGCATGAGATGATGGGACTTTCGAGAGACTTTGAGACTTTTTTTTTTAACTGTGCCCATGGTCTGTTCTTTATCAAATTATGGTATTGCTTTGCACTGTTGTAACTATATGTTATAATTATGTGGTTTTTGTCAGTTTTTCAGTCTTGGTTTGTCTTGTGTTTCTGTGATATCATACTGGAGGAACATTGTATCATTTCTTAATGCATGCATTACTAAATGACAATAAAAGAGGACTGCATGTCCTCATAATCTAATAATCTAATCTAAAAGTAAGAATGATATGATAAATACACAGCCTATATAAAGTAGAAATACTTTTCCACAAGCACTGTTCACCGTAGCGAAACTCTCACACAAGCGCTCTCAACAGAAACACTCTCTCCAGTAACCTTTAAGCTATGAAGCTGCCAAATCATACCAAATAATGCATAAAAATACACAGCCTATATAAAGTAGAAATAATGTATGTACAGTGTAGTATCGCTTACGGGAATCGGGAAGACAGCGAGCACACTGATGATGGTATGTTAGGCTGAGTCGTCGGAGGATGGGGTGGTGCAGTGGTCTCCAACCTCTGGGCTGCGAACCGATACTGATCCGCGGAGAATGCAGCAGTAGCCGGCACATCCCCAGCACATCTTTAAGAAAAAAGCTGAAATAAATAAGCTAATTAATTAGGTGCCGCCCGGCACGTAAATGTCAGCCCAGATCAGAGACGATTGCAGATTGTGTTGCCTCTGATCTGGGCTGACATTTACGTACCGGGTGGCACTTAATCAATTAGCTTGATTATTTCGGCTTTTTTCTTAAAGATGTGCTGGGCGTGTTCTGGCTACCGCTGTACCACTGCATTCTTCGCGGCCCGGAGGTTTGGGACCACTGTTATAATTGACTTATCACTACATTCATGCGAGGAAAATATGCGCTGTGTGTTTAATATTAAATTCGTTAGATAAACCCCTTTAGAAATGAAATCGAGTGTATTAGCCACTTACAAGTGACTTATAGTTGATTTATCATCTATATTCCGGTCACGTTTAACACCTAACCCCCTCCCCCACCCCCGGGTCGGCTGGTCTTTAAGAATATTGTCAATATTAAACCCGTCCGCGATGCAAAAAAGGTTGGGGACCCCTGATTTAAACTAGCTGGCTAGCTGCCAAGGAGCTACGCTATTGATGTCCTACGTGATGAGGCCAAACTCCCTGCAGACTTGCTGAATGTTGTAATAGAATAAGCATGATAATATAATGTAATACATATTTTAATGTCACATTTGCTGCATATACCCAACTTGGTTTACAGATTAGATGAAATCACGAAACAAAGTATTACCTACACCCTTGGAGGTCAACGGGGGGGGGGATATGGGGTTGTGGGAGGGGGAGGGGGTGCTACCTCCCTGAAATGAGTTTTTGCAGGGCAGGATGTCTGGATTTGCCTGTTTATAGATTACCAATGTGAGGTTTATGAACATATGCTCTTCAAAAGGTTTTTTAAAAACCCTCAGATTTCACGTTAAAAAGTTATCTCTTTAAGGCTTCCAGAACAAATTTACAATGCAAATGAAATTGGAAATTCTTATGACAAATTCCTCGGCATTTAAGACCAAATGGTGTGTTCCAAGCTGCAAATATATTAAAGGAACTGACATTACAAATGCAACAAAATTCACTCAGTGAAGTGAAAATTCCATGCTGATTTCCAAAAAAAAACTGAAGCCATTAATATGCCAGTAGATTATTTCAGTTACACATCATTGTGGATGAATCTAAGATTTTCTCTGAGTGTTTTGACCAAAATGTGAATGAAGAGATTGCCAAAAATTAGATTTCCTGCTCTTGTGGACACCGTCCCTTCTCATGCTCATGCGGTCTTCTTGCATCAGTCAATAGTATACACGGCGTGATTGATAAGTTCATGGCCGAAGGTAAAAGGAGTCAATTTTAGAAAAGCTAGCACATTTATTTTTCAACATAGTCCCCTCCTACATTTACTAGGATGTGAATTATTAGGTGGTCAAGATATGGAGAACAGTGTAGTCGAGCATGCTTGTAAGATAATCAAGAAAGGTATTTTCAGAGTTAACTTGAATGAAGAAAAATCTTTAATAGCTGGCCGGGCAGAATTTTGTAACAATAGGGCCTGTAGCATAGAAACATAGAAACATAGAAAATAGGTGCAGGAGTAGGCCATTCGGCCCTTCGAGCCTGCACCGCCATTCAGTATGATCATGGCTGATCATGCAACTCAGAACCCTGCACCAGCCTTCCCTCCATACCCCCTGATCCCTTTAGCCACAAGGGCCATATCTAACTCCCTCTTAAATATAGCCAATGAACTGGCCTCAACTGTTTCCTGTGGCAGAGAATTCCACAGATTCACCACTCTCTGTGTGAAGAAGTTTTTCCTCAACTCGGTCCTCAAAGGCTTCCCCTTTATCCTCAAACTGTGACCCCTCGTTCTAGACTTCCCCAACATCGGGAACAATCTTCCTGCATCTAGCCTGTCCAATCCCTTTAGGATTTTATACGTTTCAATCAGATCCCCCCTCAATCTTCTAAATTCCAACGAGTATAAACCTAGTTGATCCAGTCTTTCATCATATGAAAGTCCTGCCATCCCAGGAATCAATCTGGTGAACCTTCTTTGTACTCCCTCGATGGCAAGGATGTCTTTCCTCAGATTAGGGGACCAAAACTGCACACAATACTCCAGGTGTGGTCTCACCAAGGCCTTGTACAACTGCAGTAGTACCTCCCTGCTCCTGTACTCAAATCCTCTTGCTATAAATACCAGCATACCATTCGCCTTTTTCACCGCCTGCTGTACCTGCATGCCCACTTTCAATGACTGGTGTACAATGACACCCAGGTCTCGTTGCACCTCCCCTTTTCCTAATCGGCCACCATTCAGATAATAATCTGTTTTCCTGTTCTTGCCACCAAAGTGGATAACTTCACATTTATCCACATTAAATTGCATCTGCCATGAATTGCATCCTCCTCACAGCTAACACTGCCAACCAGCTTTGTGTCATCCACAAACTTGGAGATGCTGCATTTAATTCCCTCATCCAAGTCATTAATGTATACTGTAAACAACTGGAGTCCCAGCACTGAGCCTTGCGGTACCCCACTAGTCATTGCCTGCCATTCTGAAAAGGTCCCGTTTATTCCCACTCTTTGCTTCCTGTCTGCCAACCAATTCTCTTTCCATATCAATACCTTACCCCCAATACCATGTGCTTTAAGTTTGCACACTAATCTCCTGTGTGGGACCTTGTCAAAAGCCTTTTGAAAATCCAAATATACCACATCCACTGGTTCTCCCCTATCCACTCTACTAGTTACATCCTCAAAAAATTCTATGAGATTCGTCAGACATGATTTTCCTTTCACAAATCCATGCTGACTTTGTCCAATGATTTCACCGCTTTCCAAATGTGCTGTTATCACATCTTTGATAACTGACTCTAGCAGTTTCCCCACCACCGATGTTAGGCTAACCGGTCTATAATTCCCCGGTTTCTCTCTCCCTCCTTTTTTAAAAAGTGGGGTTACATTAGCTACCCTCCAATCCTCACGAACTAGTCCAGAATCTAAAGAGTTTTGAAAAATTATCATTAATGCATCCACTATTTCTTGGGCTACTTCCTTAAGCACTCTGGGATGCAGACCATCTGGCCCTGGGGATCTATCTGCCTTTAATCCCTTCAATTTACCTAACACCACTTCCCTACTAACATGTATTTCCCTCAGTTCCTCTATCTCACTGGACCCTCTGTCCCCTACTATTTCCGGAAGATTATTTATGTCCTCCTTAGTGAAGACAGAACCAAGGTAATTATTCAATTCGTCTGCCATGTCCTTGCTCCACATAATCAATTCACCTGTTTCTGTCTGTAGGGGACCTAGATTTGCCTTAACCAATCTTTTTCTTTTCACATATCTATAAAAGCTTTTACAGTCAGTTTTTATGTTCCCTGCCAGTTTTCTCTCATAATCTTTTTTCCCTTTCCTAATTAAGCTCTTTTTCCTCCTCTGCTGAACTCTGAATTTCTCCCAGTCCTCAGGTGAGCCACTTTTTCTGGCTAATTTGTATGCTTCTTCTTTGGAATTGATACTATCCTTAATTTCCCTTGTCAGCCACGGGTGCACTACCTTCCTTGATTTATTCTTTTGCCAAACTGGGATGAACAATTTTTGTAGTTCATCCATGCGATCTTTAAATGCTTGCCATTGCATATCCACCGTCAACCCTTTAAGTGTCATTTGCCAGTCTATCTTAGCTAATTCACGTCTCATACCTTCAAAGTTACCCTTCTTTAAGTTCAGAACCTTTGTGTTTCTGAATTAACTATGTCACTCTCCATCTTAATGAGGAATTCCACCATATTGTGGTCACTCTTACCCAAGGGGCCTCTCACGACAAGATTGCTAATTAACCCTTCCTCATTGCTCAATACCCAGTCTAGAATAGCCTGCTCTCTAGTTGGTTCCTCGACATGTTGGTTCAAAAAACCATCCAGCAAACATTCCAAGAAATCCTCTTCCTCAGCACCCTTACCAATTTGGTTCACCCAATCTACATGTAGACTGAAGTCACCCATTATAACTGCTGTTCCTTTATTGCACACATTGCTAATTTCCTGTTTAATACCATCCCCAACCTCACTACTACTGTTAGGTGGCCTGTACACAACTCCCACCAGTGTTTTCTGCCCCTTAGTGTTATGCAGCTCTACCCATATCGATTCCACATCTTCCCGGCTTATGTCCTTCCTTTCTATTGCATTAATCTCCTCTCTAACCAGCAACGCCACCCCACCTCCTTTTCTTTCATGTCTATCCCTCCTGAATATTGAATATCCCTGAATGTTGAGCTCCCACTCTTGGTCACCCTGGAGCCATGTCTCTGTGATCCCAACTATATCATATTCATTAATAACAATCTGCACTTTTAATTCATCCACCTTGCTACGAATGCTCCTTCCATTGACACACAAAGCCTTCAGGCACACCTTTACAACTCTCTTAGCCCTTATACAATTATGTTGAAAAGTGGCCCTTTTTGATTCTTGCCCTGGATTTGTCGGCCTGCCACTTTTACTTTTCACCTTACTACTTTTTGCTTCTACCCTCATTTTACACCCCTCTGTCTCTCTGCACTTGTTCCCATCCCCCTGTTGTGAACTAACCTCCTCTCGCCTAGCCTCTTTAATTTGATTCCCACCCCCCAACCATTCTAGTTTAAAGTCACCTCAGTAGCCCTTGCTAATCTCCCTGCCAGGATATTGGTCCCCCTAGGATTCAAGTGTAACCCGTCCTTTTTGTACAGGTCACGCCTGTGCCAAAAGAGGTCCCAATAATCCAAAAACTTGAATCCCTGCCCCCTGCTCCAATCCCTCAGCCACGCATTTATCCTCCACCTCATTGCATTCCTACTCTCACTGTCGCGTGGCACAGGCAGTAATCCCGAGATTACTACCTTTGCGGTCCTTTTTCTCAACTCCCTTCCTAGCTCCCTATATTCTCCTTTCAGGACCTCTTCCCTTTTTCTACCTATGTCATTGGTACCTACATGTACCATGACCTCTGGCTCCTCACCCTCCCACTTCAGGATATCTTGGACATGATCGGAAGCATCCCGGACCCTGGCACCAGGGAGGCAAACTACCATCCGGGTCTCTGGACTGCGTCCACAGGATCACCTATCTGACCCCCTTACTATCGAGTCCCCTATTACAACTGCCCTCCTCTTCCTTTTCCTACCCTTCTGAGCTACAGGGCTGGACTCTGTGCCGGAGGCACGGCCACTGTCGCTTCCCCCAGGTAAGCTGTCCCCCCCAACAGTACTCAAACAGGAGTACCTATTGTCAAGGGGCACAGCCACCAGGGTACTCTCTATTACCTGACTCTTAACCGTGACCCACTGGTCTGCCTCCCATGGCCCAGGTGTGACCACCTGCCTGTAACTCCTCTCTATCAACTCCTCACTCTCCCTGACCAGACGAAGGTCATCGAGCTGCAGCTCCAGTTCCCTAATGCGGTCCCTTAGGAGCTGCATCTCGGCACACCTGGCGCAGATGTGGACGTCCGGGAGGCTTGGAGACTCCAGGGCCTCCCACATCTGCCACCAAGAACAACAAACTGCCCTCACACTCATACTGCCCCTCTCCTCAAATAACAACAAAAAATGAATACCAAACCTTCCTCGCCTCTCCCAATTCTGCCCAAGCATCTAGGGCATCTTCAAAGAGTGAAGCCTCAAAAACGTGGAATCCATTATTAAGGACCTCCACCACCCAGGAGATGCCCTCTTCTCATTGTTCCCATCACGGAGGAGGTACAAGAACCTGAAGGCACACACGCAATGATTTAGGAACAGCTTCTTCCCCTCTGTGAAACACGAGAGCATGACTGAGTATTTTAATAAACAAATCCAAATACGCTGAACATTTATGGATTTTTTTAATCCTTTATTATCCATATTTATAGTTATCCATATTTATCCATATTTTTACATTATCCTGGATAACTGAAAGTCTTCAATTTTAAGAATAATTCATTGCCACAGGAAAAAAAATCAAGAAATGAGGTACTTGCATTGTTGTTTCACCTTGATGAAAAATCTGCTGATATTTTTTTTAAACCCTGTAGTTGTTAACATTTATGTCCATTTGAATTGAGACCATCATTGCTGAGAACTGGTGAAGATGAAATAGGTGACTTCCAGCAGCTTATTCTATGAAAACCTAATCAATTTTGTTTTGTATTTATATGAGCTCACATCTTTTCTCATTGATTGATTCATGGTGATCAATCTGTAAAGTTTTCTGGGACTTCTGTCAATTATGTTTTATAAATGGCTGTTGAGGAGTTGTACTGCAGAGACCAAAATATTTACTCCCTGTTCTTATTTGAGCTTTTAGAAACTTAGTGTGTAAGGAAGAGGTGACTTAAAATGTGGAAACATTGAGTAAATCTGGAACTTTAAAAATTATGTGGATCAAAATCAATAGTCCCAAGGTTTGATTCTCTGAAATTTTCTGTCTCGAACTGTTCCTAGTTTTCCTCTTCATTGGAAGAAATGATAAATGTAATATTGTGTGGAACTCGCCTCATGCTTTTTGCCCTTTCTGGGGTGCATTCCTAATCATGTTTGTTGTGTTACAGTGCTCGAATGTTGGAAAAAACTCTGCGGCAGCTTCAGGATGATGTTTTGAATTTGCAGACCCAGCTTTTGTCTGAACAGAAGAAGCGTGAGCAACAGGAAGCAAATGCTCGACGCATGGAGAAACGCAATATCCTACTTATGAAGGTACATCTGTGGATAATTGTTGGTGTAATTGTGTTTTTATGAAAACAAGACATTATGCATTAATTCAGCATTTAGTTGCCCATTTTGTGTTGTCTTAAGCCATTTGGCAGCTGTCTGCAAATGATGTGCGTGCTTGTATACCAACTGTTTTTTTTCTATTCTAGTTAAAGTTTTGCAATTTACTTAATATTTTTCTACATTTAATTGATACCTCCATATCTCAGACTATATTGCTGAATACATCTAGATTCTCTTCTAGTTTTCCACAGCTCTTTATAACAGTTTTCCATTTTGGAGTCATTGGCTAATATAAATATTAGTCTCCTTTTTCGTGGTTGTTTTTATATGATGAATATAAAGGTAGCTGTAAAATGGGCTAGGCACTGTATTTTGTTTTTAATCTGCAAAGCTGCTACTACTGTTTTCCTTTTCTTTCTGCACTCTACCCAAGTCTTTAATCATTTTGCCATGTACTCATTTTCGAAGTCTTTGCTACTGTAATTTATGAAATATCATTTCAGAAAACTATACAAAACACTTGTTCCATGTTCTACCCATTTCTCTGTTCATCAGTAATAATCTGGCTTTTGCGTATTTGTTCTGGCAAATTTTTAAATGAAGTCATCATTTTTTAAAAGCTTAGCAATTTGATCCTATGTTTACAGACTTAAGTAATTTATCGATAGAATTAAATCAGTGGGTATCAAAATTTCTGGTTTAACAGTGTCCTCTTTTTGATGAGGGCAACAGCATTTTACTATCTTGCAGTTCTTCAATTTTTCTCTCCAAATGAAGTATCAACACTGAAAGTACAGGTTTCTGCTGTTTCGTCATTGACAGATTTTAGATTCGTAGAGGTCAAGGTTTTAGGAAACAGGTAGAAAAGTGAAACTGAGGTCATGCTCTGATCATCTTGATCTTACTGAATAACAGAACAGTCTTGAGTGACCATATGGCCTGTAATTGCTTTAATTTCAAATATTCGTATTTAAGCCCCTAGATCCTCAGATGGACACCATCAGAAGCTAGTTGTGTTTATTTCACATTTCAGTATGTGATTAACTGTTCTGCAATTCACTTATTTCTAAACTTACCCTGGCTTTGCAAATCATAATATCCTGTCTCGTACCCATAATTTCTAAAGGCATCCGTTAGTCTTGCGAAACCATAGATCTGCACCTGGAAAGTCTTCACTCTCCAGGACGCAGGCCTGGGCAAGGTTGTATGGAAGACCAGCAGCTGCCCATGCTGCAAGTCTCCCCTCTCCACGACACCAATGTTGTCCAAGGGGAGGGCATTAGGACCCATACAGCTTGGCACCAGTGTCGTCGCAGAGCGATGTGTGATTAAGTGCCTTGCTCAAGGACACAACACGTTGCCTCGGCTGGGGCTCGAACTCAAGACCTTCAGGTCGCTAGTTCAATGCCTTAACCACTTGGCCACATGCCCACCTATTGGTATGGGTATGAAAACTCAGAGTGTTGCACTGCTACACTCATTCCATTCTAGCATATGGAAGCGAATGTTGGACAATATCAGAGCAAAATGAGGGAAGTCTCAAAGCTGCATAAATTTGGTTTTGAGATTAATGATGAAAATATCATGGAAGGCCAGAGTAACAAATGAGGAAGTATTGTGAAAAGCTGCAATAAGAAGAGAGTTGATATCATTAATTAGGAAACGGCAGATAGAATTTCTGGGATGTACTGAGGAAAGAGAAGTTCAAACATCTTGCAGTGATGGGAAAAATTGATGGAAGAAAAAGTCGCAGTCGACAGCGCATGACATTCATGAGTTGCATCAAGGGATGGACAGGCAAAACTTTTGAAGAGCTTATTAGAATTTCTCAGACTAAAGACAGCTGGAAGACCATGGTCGCCCACATCATATGACACAGTACACAATGATGTTGATGAATATCCTTCTCCTTAATGAAAATTTATCAGTTTTAACTTTGAAAATTTCGGTTGATCCTAGTTTCAGATGATTTTTGAGAGAGTAAGATTTCAAATGTTTCGATTAACTTTTATGCAAATGCTTCCTGATATCATTGCTGAAATGGCTGTTTTGGTTTATACATTTTGCCTCCTTATTCTGGACACAAGCAGCAGCAGATATTTTTGTATACCTACCCTATCAAGTATTTTATTCATCTTAAACATTAAAAATAGATCCTTTTTAATCTGCATGAAAGAGAAATGCATTTTAATGTCAGTGTTAGAGGCTTTTAATTGAGATTTGGTAGTTCCCAATACCAAGCTTGCTCTGCAGTAACCGTATCTATCCTGTTTCTTTTTGGTTGTATGTAATGCTAGAATTATATTGTTTCTCTTAAACTGCTCCTTAAAGTTGTGAAAGCTGGGGTGGTAATGGGGACAAGCTCCCAGTACCTGTTAAATGCTCCCAAAGGCATGCACCTCAAATAGCCTCTGACAACCAAGTCCAGCTCCTGGCCTTCACGTGTGCCTTATCTTCTAAGCCCAGTAGATCCATTTCTACTGACAGGAGAAGGGGCAAAGGCGGGTTACTGGCGCCTTAAAACCAGTTGCTTGGGGCAGAAGGGGCTCATCACCCATGGTTGGCAGCTTATCTAGGAGAAGAAAAACTCTGATATCAAACCTCTGCTGCCTTGTGGCTATACCCACTCATAGGAAGGGCTCCGGGAGTAAACCCCAAAGGAAAAATCCAGAGCTGGAGTCCCTAAAGCAGTCCTACGTTGAGTTCATCACTGACTGGCAACTCCTGCAATGCTGCTGGTATCAAACTGTATCGGTCTCTGTCGTTCCTTTGGGTTCATCAGATGCGTGGAGAGGGATAGCTTGCTACCTGGGCAACAGGTTGATCTCCATATCATATTACCCAGGCTTGCGTATCTAGACACCTGGGATACAACATCCATGGTCAACCCTGACTGATGGAAGCCTCACTCACTCATTCTTAAACTATCAACTGTGGCTTAGTTGTGGTTCTAATGCCACTCTTGTGATTCATTGTCAGAAAGTTATGGTGACAATTGCCCACTCTGATAGATGTTAAAAATCTTAACCATTCTTCTGAATGGGCAGGGACCCTTTTTGCAGTATTACTGGTGAATATTTTCCCCTCATTTAACATTGCTGGAATGGATAATCTGGCCATTATCCATTTGTTTGTTGTAGGACTAGAGATAAATTTGTTGCTATGTTCTTAATGTACGCTTATGTATTCAGGGAATATTTAAAAGCTCATTTGTATCACATGATATGACTCTTAATACATGGGATCCAGAATTAGGAAGTATAACTTTAAAATCAAAGACATTTTAATAGAGAATTATACCCTTTGATAAAAAGCATTTTATTTATAGTCCTGTTTATTTGCTAATGCCAGCAGTAATACAAAAACTCCATAGGCGTTATATTGGCAATGAGTATAGTAATAATTTTACTTGATGAAATAAGAGAGCAGTGATCCAGTATGAAGAAAATAGTGAACAGATTGTAAAAATGCAGCAGATGGCAGACAATGGACATGCCGATACACCAGAGATCTTGATTGATACAACTTGAATCAACCTTTCTCACTCTGCATTGAATGTGTGGAAAATATTCTGAGGGTAATATGATCAAGTTTCTGGGGAACCACTTAAAACAGAGAAATATGGTAAAATGTGACGATAAAAGAGTGACATGTGAGATGCTGTTGAGTCAACAAACAAATTTGTGTTGAAACTTTTGAAATGAAGTGACATTGGAGATTTTTGAGAATCACAGTTGGCATGTGCTTCTGGGAATCAGTAAAAAACTGTTGGTCAGGCTAATGAGGCTGGCAGGAAGATACCATTTATACTCATATTCAGTTAAGATGCTGAGAGAATTAAAATAAAGCTTTTGAAATTAAGACCATAGGTTTGAGAGAGCATATAGGATTACTGTGGTATGCAGCTTGTTCACATGAATCAGCTTAACTCCAGGCCTGATTTTGATTTGCCAGCTGGGAACAACTAATACTCATGACTTTTTCCTTCAATAATCATTAAAGAAGATTATTATCATCCTTAAGGCTAAGTTCATTATAAATGATTTGGTTGGAAACTGGTAAGCCATGTGATTCAATAGATGGGAAACTTTGTCATGGGGGCCAGTCCATCTCAGAACTCCTATTCAATGGTCACTGGGTAGAACAGATTGCTTGGAGGCACAAGTCCATGAGAAACTAATAGAGAAGAAAGGTCATTTTTGACATGTACCCAGGTAGGCCCTCTGAAATGATAGTGAATTACTTCTACTTTGGTTTTGTTGGTTCTGGGATGGCTAATAAGGACAGTGTGGGAACTGCAGACTTTGGAGCATGTGGTCACTGTTACGGCGCTGAGCTGTTGGCGAGGTGTGCCCTGTGTCTGGAGCATTCTTCTGCGTGTTTCTGAAGCGTGGCCTCAATCTAAATTACATCCTGAATCTTCCTTCCCCATGTTTAACTGGACATTGGCCAGAGATTCTCAGGAGTTGTTGGGGGATGTTTCATTCATTCAATGAATAGTAAGAATATATCAATCTCAAAGTGCTGGAGGTCAGTATCGTACCTGGATCTCTGAGGTAATGGGTGAGGAATTTCTGCTTTTTAGCTCTAAAGCTTGCTTCTACATTCATGGCATCAAATTGTAACTGCAGTTCTGTATTTCTATCCTCCAAGGGTTTCTATTTGTCCATCTATTGATCTATTTATGCTTTATCAATATTCTGAATATATTGCTTTCACTGCCCTTTGAGGAAGAGTTAGAAAAACCAATGACTTTGTTAGGAAAAAGCATTTTACTTCATCTCTGACCTAATTAGGTAACCTAGATTATCCTGCAAGAGAAAACATCTTCTCTGTGCTCATGCTGTCAAGACACATAAAAATCTTGTAAATAAGGGTGGTAGTGGTGTAGCCACCAGTTAGTGCTGCTACCATATGGCTCCAGGAACTTGGGTTTGCAATCTATGCTTGAAAAGTTAGCCCAGGCCCCATTCTGAAATTTTGAGCGCCATGGTAGTGTAGCAGCTCACGCGATACTATTATAGCTTGGGGCTTTGGAGTTCAATTCTGGTATCCTCTGTAAGCAGGTTTGTACGTTTCTTCCTGTGTGTGTATGATTTTGCTTCAAGTGCTTCAAAGACAGTCCAAAGATGTACTGGTTGTAGGTTAATTGGTCATTGTAAATTGTCCCATGATTACACTGGTGGGCAGCGTGGCTTGAACGCTGCATCTCTAAATAAACAAAATAAAAAATAAATATATCACTGTACCTGTACGTGTTGTGAAATATCTATCCAGATATGATGATTGATTTCCAGAACAGCTGTTATCATCATCATCATTATGTGCCATGTCATATGACCATGATTATTCTTGGCAAACTTTTCTGCAGAAGTGGTTTGCCATTGCCGCCTTCTGGGCAGCATCTTTATAAAACGGGTGACCCCAGCCAATATCAATACTCTTCATATGTTGTCTGCCTGGCGTCAGAGGTCACATAACCATGATTTGTGATGTGCACCAGCTGCTCATATGACCATCCACCATTTGCTCCCATGGTTTCATGTGACCCTGATCGGTGGGATAACCAGATGCTACACCTTGCTGAAGGGTGACCTGCATACTAACAGAGACCATTTGAACACTATTCTAATAGAGAAGTTGTTTTTCATTGCAGCACCTTGTGAGTTCAAAGCCGATTACAGTTTGCAGATTTCAGTAGAAATAGTTATCTAATTTCACTTCTTTTGAGTTACATAAACACTGTAATGTGATTATTAAAGTTACGACTTTTGGGCATGTTTGTGTTTATTTTGGACAAATGCATTTGATACCAAGGAGTTAGTCTATGTTGCTACCTCTGGCAAGTCCATGCGTTACCCCTGGCGGAAATCAAAACTAAAATCTTCTCTGAACAAGAAAGACTGCATCTCTGAAGTTGATTGCACTGCAAATGAGTGTGCTTTTTCCCAATATTAGTAACCAGATAGAATAATTTAAACACTATATATGGTGTACATGGTGACTGGAAAATGGGCTTATGTGAGAGAATGGATTACAAAGAATTCAAGTAGGGGAGTGGGATTGTACAAAGAGTTGGCATAGACTGGATGGGCTGATTGGCTGCCTTCTAAATGGAAAGGGAATATGTGTGAGTCAAATTAAAGCTGCCTAATTGCAAATACAAGAGATTCTGCAGATGCTGGAAATCAAGAGTGACACCTACAAAATGCTGGAGGAACTCAGCAGGTCAGGCAACTTATATGGAAATGATGTTTTGGGCTGAGACACTTTTAGAATATTTACTGAGGGAACATTTGTTTTAAAAACCGAGGTTTTATGGAGGGAAGAAGGTATTCCTGTGTCAAAAAGCTTTTGGAATTTTGTGTTTTGTAATCTTTAAAGTGAGAGGGAGGGGCTGGGATCATTAGTTAGTAAAGGAAAAGAAGCGACAGAGAGTGTCCAATATAATGCTGCTTTTGCTTTGCTAAAGATATTTTGAAATAAACCAACCTTACCAACCTTACAGTTCCCACACCTCGCACTTCCCATTTCTACCTCCTACCCAAGATCCACTAGCCTGCCTGTCCTGGCAGACCTATTATCTCAGCTTGCTCCTGCCCCACCGAACTCGTTTCTGCATACCTCGACACGGTTTTATCCCCCCTTGTTCAATCCCTTCCTACCTATGTTCGTGACACTTCTCACACTCTTAAACTTTTCGATGATTTTAAGTTCCCTGGCCCCCACTGCTTTATTTTCAGCATGGATGTCCAGTCCCTATATACTTCCATCCACCATCAGGAAGGTCTCAAAGCTCTCCGCTTCTTCTTGGATTCCAGACCTAATCAGTTCCCCTCTACCACCACTCTGCTCCGTCTAGCGGAATTAGTCCTTACTCTTAATAATTTCTCCTTTGGCTCCTCCCACTTCCTCCAAACTAAAGGTGTAGCTATGGGCACCCGTATGGGTCCTAGCTATGCCTGCCTTTTTGTTGGCTTTGTGGAACAATCTATGTTCCGTACCTATTCTGGTATCTGTCCCCCACTTTTCCTTCGCTACATCGACGACTGTATTGGCGCTGCTTCCTACACGCATGCTGAGCTCGTTGACTTTATTAACTTTGCCTCCAACTTTCACCCTGCCCTCAAGTTTACCTGGTCCATTTCCGATACCTCCCTCCCCTTTCTAGATCTTTCTGTCTCTATCTCTGGAGACAGCTTATCCACTGATGTCTACTATAAGCCTACTGACTCTCACAGCTATCTGGACTATTCCTCTTCTCACCCTGTCTCTTGCAAAAATGCCATCCCCTTCTCGCAATTCCTCCGTCTCCACCGCATTTGCTCTCAGGATGAGGCTTTTCATTTCAGGACGAGGGAGATGTCCTCCTTTTTTAAAGAAAGGGGCTTCCCTTCCTCCACCATCAACTCTGCTCTCAAACGCATCTCCCCCATTTCACGCACATCTGCTCTCACTCCATCCTCCCGCCACCCCACTAGGAATAGGGTTCCCCTCGTTCTCACCTACCACCCCACCAGCCTCTGGGTCCAACATATTATTCTCTGTAACTTCCGCCACCTCCAACGGGATCCCACCACTAAGCACATCTTTCCCTCCCCGCCTCTGCTTTCCGCTGGGATCGCTTCCTACGTGACTTCCTTGTCCATTCGTTCCCCCCCCCCCCAATCCCTCCCCACTGATCTCCCTCCTGGCACTTATCCTTGTAAGCGGAACAAGTGCCACACATGCCCTTACACTTCCTCCCTTACCACCATTCAGGGCCCCAGACAGTCCTTCCAGGTGAGGCGACACTTCACCTGTGAGTCGACTGGGGTGATATAGTGCGTCCGGTGCTCCCGATGTGGCCTTCTATATATTGGCGAGACCCGACGCAGACTGGGAGACCGCTTTGTTGAACACCTACGCTCTGTCCGCCAGAGAAAGCAGGATCTCCCAGTGGCCACACATTTTAATTCCATATCCCATTCCCATTCTGACATGTCTGTCCACGGCCTCTTCTACTGTAAAGATGAAGCCACACTCAGGTTGGAGGAACAACACCTTATATTCCATCTGGGTAGCCTCCAACCTGATGGCATGAACACTGACTCCTTTAATTTCTGCTAATGCCCCACCTCCCCCTCGTACCCCATCCGTTATTTATTTTTATACACACATTCTTTCTTTCTCTCACTCTCCTTTTTCTCCCTCTGTCCCTCTGACTATACCCCTTGCCCATCCTCTGGTCCCCCCCCCCCGTCTTTCTTCCCAGACCTCCTGTCCCATGATCCTCTCATATCCCCTTTGCCAATCACCTGTCCAGCTCTTGGCTCCATCCCTCCCCCTCCTGTCTTCTCCTATCATTTTGGATCTCCTCCTCCCCCTCCCCCCTTCAAACCCTTACTCACTCTTCCTTCAGTTAGTCCTGACGAAGGGTCTCGGCCTGAAACGTCGACTGTACCTCTTCCTAGAGATGCTGCCTGGCCTGCTGCGTTCACCAGCAACTTTGATGTGTGTTGTTTGAAATAAACCACTTGTTTTATTTTGGGTTAAGAAGAATTATGTGCAATAAAACTATGACATTGAAAATAAAACAGAAAGAACACAATTTGTTTCCCCTTGTTCTAATTTGATTTTAATGTGGTAAACTTTAAATGCAGTTGGAACCTTTTGGTGGAAGGTAAGGGGGGAAAATGGCTGAAGACAAATGGGATCAGCCATCAACATTCCCCTAGAATAATGAGGGTGGAGGAGATGGAGAAGTGGGCACTGAGCTAAGACTGAATGAATAACAATAAACAAATGAGATAAAAGGATTTGTAGACGGTTTCAAAATAAAAGCAGATACTGGAAATACTCAGCAGGTCAGCAGCATTTCTGGTTACTGATCTAGTTGCAGTGAGGATGGTCATGTGAACGTGATTGAGATTGGATTGGAGCGGAACAAAATGTGTGCAATGGTATATCAGAGAGTGATGCATGTTTAGGGACCAGATGTTACTTAAAAGTCGCTTTCCCTGTCTCATGTATCAGACCAATTCTATCTATAGAAATGAAACAGGGGAGGTGGAATTACTGGAGGGTAAATGGAGACAAAATTATGACAGGGAATGTATGAGAGACTATTTTCCTATGTTATCATGTGTTCTCCTGCATTCTGATAGGGATCGAGGGAGTAACAGTGATTGTGTGTAATTCTCTTTGTTCTGGTATCTCAGAGACATGTAATGCCTGTGATGGCACCCAAACCATATTTTGCCATCTGTTGTTTTATTTCTGTTTTTCTCTTACTCATTGCCCCATTTGCCCCTTTGTAAGCTGATACATGTTTCAACATGAGTGTGAATGGATGTGTTGTCACCAAGTTTAAAATTGTTTCTCTTTTGGAACAGATTCAGCAAAGAATAGTAATGTGCAAAATATTCTGCATTGTTTTCTTTCCAGCACATAATGCTTTGATGTACTTGTCCTTGGTTGTTGATATCCCTGCAAATAGAATGTACACACATAAAAGTGTAATGTTTTGCTTTGATGTTCAAATATTTATTATGTTGCAATTCCATTTCTTTTAAAGTAAAACAGTCTACAAAGATATTACAAAATCTCACCTAGTAATAGCATTTATAAAAAATGCAGCCTTTAAAACTGGTGCATCTTTTTTCAAGAAAAAAGTCTTGAGCAAATTAAACTTGCGTCATAAGTAATCATTCCTGATTAACCAGCCACTGAATGTGACAGTTTCTCCCTCATCCGGACAAACAGAGGAAAAAGACTAAAATTTTATTCTGTCCTTACATCTGTTGTATATTGTGAGATGTGAAATGAGGATGAGATTTTCTGTGTGTGAATGAATGTTCTCATGAGACAGCTCAGAAAGAACAGAAGTACATAAGCACACAGTAAGAGCTTTTAAAATGACCTTTTAAAAGGGCCTGTATCGTGCTGTCGGTTTTCTATGTTACTATATTTTAATCAAGACCCAGCTTTAAATATATCGAATGGCTTGGCTTCCACAGCCTTTTGTGACAGTGAATTCCACAGATTCACTACCCTCTGGCTGAAGAAATCCCTCCTCATCTCTGTTCTAAAGGGATATCTTTGTACTCTGAGGCAATGCCCTCTGGTCATAGACTCACTACAAGAAACATCCTCTTTAAGCCCACTCTATCTTGGGATTTCAATGTTCGATAACTTTCTGTGATATTCTCATTTTATTCTTCTGAACTCTAATGAGTATAGGTCTAGAGCCATTAAATGTTCTAACCCTTTCATTCCTGGGATCATTCTTGTAAATCTTCTCTGGACCCTCTTCAATGCCGGCACATCCTTTTTTTCGATAAAGGGCCCAAAACACCCAGAGTGCACGAGTCCAAGTCAAGTCAAGTCAAGTCACTTTTTATTGTTATTTTGACCATAACAGCTGGTACAGTACACAGTAAAAATGAGACAATGTTTTTCAGGACCATGGTGCTACATGAACAATACAAAAACTACACTGAACTACATAAAACAACACAGAACTACACTAGACTACAGACCTACCCAGGACTGCATAAAGTGTACAAAACAGTGCAGGCATTACAATAAATAATAAACAAGACAATAGGCACAGTAGAGGGCAGTAGGTTGGTGTCAGTTCAGGCTCTGGGTATTGAGGAGTCTGATGACTTGGGGGATGAAACTGTTACATAGTCTGTGAGAGTGCTTTTTGCCAGATGGCAGGAGGGAGAAGAGTTTGTATGAGGGGTGCGTGGGGTCCTTCATAATGCTGTTTGCTTTACGGATGCAGCGTGTGGTGTAAATGTCTGTAATGGCGGGAAGAGAGACCCCGATGATCTTCTCAGCTGACCTCACTATCTGCTGCAGGGTCTTGCGATCCGAGATGGTGCAATTTCCGAACCAGGCAGTGATGCAGCTGCTCAGGATGCTCTCAATACAACCTCTGCAGCATGTGGTGAGGATGGGGGGAGGGAGATGGACTTTTCTCAGCCTTCGCAGAAAGTAGAGACGCTGCTGGGCTTTATTTGCCATGGAGCTGGTGTTGAGGGACCAGGTGAGATTCTTCGCCAGGTGAACACCAAGAAATTTGGTGCTCTTAACTATCTGTACGGAGGAGTTGTCGATGTTCAGTGGAGAGTGGTTGTTCTGTGTCCTCCTGAAGTCAACAACCATCTCTTTTGTGTCGTTCACATTCAGAGACAGGTTGTTGGCTCTGCACCAGTCCGTTAGCTGCTGCACCTCTTCTCTGTATGCTGACTCATCGTTCTTGCTGATGAGACCCACCACGGTCGTGTCATCAGCGAATGTGATGATGTGGTTCGAGCTGTGTGTTGCAGCACAGTCGTGGGTCAGCAGAATGAACAGCAGTGGACTGAGCACACAGCCCTGGGGGGATCCCATGCTCAGTGTGATGGTTTTGGAGATGCTGCTTCCAATCCGGACTGACTGAGGTCTCCCAGTCAGGAAGTTTAGGATCCAGTTACAGAGGGAAGTGTTCAGGCCCAGTAGGCTCAGCTTTCCAATCAGTTTCTGAGGAATGATTGTGTTGAATGCTGAACTATGAACAGCATTCGAACATACGTGTCTTTTTTGTCCAGGTGGATTAAAGCCAGGTGGAGGATGATGGCAATAGCCTCGTCTGTTGAACAATTGGGATGGTATGCGAACTGCAGGGGGTCCAGTGAGGGGGGCAGCAGGGTCTTGATGTGCCTCACGACGAGCCTTTCGAAACACTTCATGATGATGGATGTGAGTGTGATGGGACGGTAGTCGTTGAGGCAGGACACTGAAGACTTCTTCGGCACAGAGACGATGGTGGCGGCCTTGAAGCACGTAGGAACGACGGCGCTGCTCAGGGAGATGTTGAAGATGTCAGTGAGAATCTCAGCTAGCTGGTCTGCACATCCTCTAAGCACCCTACCAGGAATATTGTCTGGTCCAGCAGCCTTCCGTGGGTTGACCCTGCACAGGGTTCTCCTCACATCGGCCATGGTAAGACACGTTTGGAGAAGGGGTGGTCTTCCTCGGCGCCACGTCATTTTCCACCTCGAAACGAGCATAGAAGTTATTCAACACATCTGGGAGGGAGGCATCACCAGCTCAGGCAGGTGGTGTTGCCTTGTAGATGGTGATGTCCTGAATGCTCTGCCACATGTGCCACGTGTCACTGCTGTCCTGGAAGTGGCTGTGGATTTGCTGGGTGTGTTTCTCCATACTGTCTTTCATATGCCACTTCGTTGTCCATTCTTTTAATTTGCCAAAGCCTATCTACAGATATGTTTAATTAAAAGGCAGGAGTGATTGGTAAGCACATGACATGTCCCAAAACCATTTCATGGTCTATTACGCAGCACATAGTCGTCAGGGCCAGTGGAATTTTTTTAATTTCAAAATATACCTTATTCAAAAATAAAATTATATACAATAAACCATTCAATGACTCTCAATCCTTTACACATGTATCCCTTATGATCTCTACGTATCCATATTTTTGGCCACCCACGTGGCACTCCGTTGGTTCACCTTACCACACCATTGTTAAGGGGTATACTCCCTGCCACCCGTCCCATCCTACTCCCGTGGAGAAGAACCCTAAACCGTGGTCCTTCCCCACCAGGCCCTTGCAGTGGCTGCACTAAGTTTCAGTGCGTCCCTCAGCACGTACTCTTCCAGACGAGAATGTGCCTGTCGGCAGCATTCTCCCACAGATATCTCCATGGTAGATCATCAAGTTCCGGGCCGACCAAAGAGTGTCTTTCACCGAGTTGATGATCTGCCAGCAGCACTGGATGTTGGTCTCCGTGTGCGTCCCCAGAAACAACCCGTAGATCAGAGAGTCCTCTGTTACGTAGCTGCTGGGGATGAAACGTGACACTAGCCCGTCCATCCTCCTCCACACCCTCTCTGCGAACTGACAGTGTGCAAAGAGGTGGTCACAGACTGTTCCTCACTGCAGTCCTCCCGTGGGCAGTGGGGTGTGGAGACGGTGTTTCGGGTGTACAGGAGGGATCTGACTGGGAGGGCCCCTCTCACCGCCAGCCAGGCAAGGTCTTGGTGCCTGTTGGTGAGGTCTGGCGATGAGGCATTTTGCCAGATGAACTGGATGGTCTGCTCAGGGAACCACCCCACTGTGTCCATCATGTCCTTCTCCTGCAGTGGCTGCATGACGTTATGTGCCAACCAGTGCCTGATGGCTCTGTGGTCAAAGGCGTTCTCCTGGAAGAACTTTTCTACGAAGGGCAGGTATGGTGGCAATGACCAGCTGACTGGGGCGTTGTGCGGGAGTGGTGCCAGGCCCATCCTTCGTAGCCAGGGTGACGGGTAGAACCTGGGCACATAGTGGTACTTGGTGCCCACATACCTGGGTTCTACACACAACCTGATGCAGCCACACACGAAGCTGGCCCTCAGGGTGAGGGCGACATTGGGGACGTTCTTGCCCCCATTGTCCAGGGACTTGTGCATGACTGCCCATCTGACTCACTCCATCCTTGATCCCCAGATGAATCTGAAGACAGCTCAGGTGATTTCTGAGCTGTAGGAGCGGGGGACGGCCCACACCTGTGCCAAGTACAGCAGCCCTGAGAGCACCTCACACCTGATGACCAAGTTCTTGCCTGTTATTGTTAGGGGGTGCCCTCCCCACAGACCCAGTTTCTGTTTCACCTTGGCAGTCCGCTCTTGCCAGTTCTTGTTGCACGCCTCAGCCCCTCTGAATCAGATCCCTAACACCTTCACATGGTTAGACCTGATGGTGAAGGGGACGCTGGATCGGTCGGGCCAGTTGCTGAAGAGCATGGCTTCGCTCTTCGTGTGGTTGACCCTGGACCCCGACGCTAGCTCAAACTGGTCACAGATGCTGATCATCCTGCGAACTGACCTCGGATCAGAGCAGAAGACGGTGATGTCGTCCATGTACAGGGAGGTTTTCACTTGGGTCCCTCTCCACTGTCTGGCAGCGTCACCCCTCTTATGGCCCTCATCCCTCCTGATGGCTTCGGCAAAGGCCTCAATGCAGCACACAAATAAGACAGGGGAGAGGGGACAGCCCTGCCTGACTCCAGACCTGATAGGAAAGCTGTCTGTTTCCTACCCGTTGACCTGGACTGAACTACGGATATCTGTGTAGAGCAGTCTGATCCAATTCCAGATTCCCTCCCCAAATCCCATTTTGGAGAGCACGTGTGCGATATCCTGTCGAAGGCCTTCTCCTAGTCCAAGCTGAGCAGGTAGACGTTCACCCTCCTGTCCTGCACGTAGACGATGGTGTCCCTCAGCAGCGCAAGGCTGTCTTGAGATCTCCCTGCCCGGTACAGCACAGGTTTGGTCCGGCTGGATCACCTGTCCCAGAGTAGACTTGACCCTGTTGGCGATAGCCTTGGACAGGATCTTGTAATCCACATTCAGGAGAGTGATGGGCCTCCAATTCCTAATGTCCTCCCTTTCCCCCTTCTGCTTGTAGATGAGGGTGATGATGCCCTTCCTCATGGACTCTGACATGCAGCCGGCCAGAAGCATAGCATTGTACACTTCCAGTAGGTCTGGGCTCATCCAGTTCCACAGAGCTGAGTACAACTCAGCCAGTAAGCTGTTGCTTCCGGGAGTCTTACTCAACTCAAAGGAGCGGATGGAGCCTGTCAGGTCATCCAGGGTCAGTGGCTGATCCAGACTCTCCCGCTTGCCGTCGTCTAAGACCTGCATGATAGACGACAGGAAGTTGTGGGAGGCTGTGGATTCTGTAGCCTTTTCGTTGTATGGACCGGCATAGAAGGACTTGCAGATCTTCAGTATGTCAGTCTGCAAGGATGCGACTGAGCTGTCCTTTTCCTCAAAGTTGTGGATCACAGAGCTCCCCCTGTGCACCTTTTGGAAGAAGAAGCATGAGCACGTCTCGTCCTGCTCCACGGTTTGGACCCTTGATCGGAAGATGATCTTGGAGGATTCGGCGGTGAGGTGCTGGGCTTGCTGGCCCTTCACCTCTCGCAATTCCTCCCTGACATCCACCCCCTTCGACTGCAGAAGGAGAAGTTGCTGCAACTCTGTCTGGAGTTTACACAGTTCCCTCTGCTCCTGCCTTGCTTTCTGGATCCCCTTGCGAATGGAGAACCTCTTGATGTTCTCCTTGGTGGCTTCCCACCAGTGAACAGGGGAATCAAAGAAGGCTTTCAAGGTTTTCCAACCTGTGTACTTCCTGTCTAGTTCCTTGGTGTTCTCTGGGGTCAGCAGCTTTACGTTCAGCTTCCATGTCCTCCTGCCTGCCTTCCATTCCTCCCGTAAGTGACAGGTGGCTCACAGAAGGCAGTGGTCAGAGAAGAACACCGGCATGACATTGGTGGATCTGACCTTGAGGGATTCTGAGAGGAAGAGAAAGTCCATCCGGGAGTGGGCTGTGCCGTCCGATCGTGTCCAGGTGGCTTGTGGCTGTGCTCCACCTGTGGGGGTGCCAAAGGCGTCGCACAGCTTGGCTGTCTTCACCCTTTCCATCAGGAGTCTGGAGGTACTGTCCAGCCTGCTGTCGGCACTGCCGGATCTTCCAGCCGCATCAATGGTGCAGTTGAATTCTCCGCCAGAACGACCGGCTGGGACGTCACCAGCAGCGCTGGGAGCTGCTCGAAAACGGCCAGCCGCTCGCTCCGCACGGGGGAGGCGTACACGTTGATCAGCCGGAACGGAGTGCCCCGGTATTTGACGTCTGCTACCAGGAGGCGCCCTGCAGCCACCTCTTTAACTTGGGTGATTGAGAAGTTGCCTCCCTGTAGCAGAATCCCCAGGCCGGAAGCGCAACAATCGTTGTTTCTCCCCCCACCCCCCCCCCCCGCAGCCACACAGACAAACCCTGGGTCCACCACCATGACCACCTCCGGTAGTTGCGGAGGTGTGGTAGTCCGCACTCCTGGAGGAAGGTCACGTCGGCCTTTACAGTGTCCAAGTACTGGAGTGCGCTGATGCATCGCCCAGTACTGTTCAAACTGCGCACGTTTAAGCACGCCAATTTAATGTCTGCATCATTTAAAGTTCTTTATTTCAGCTGCTTGCCGTCTTCACCTTCACAGTCCTGAGCCTTCGTGTCCACCACCTTTGTGCAGTCTTTCACCTTCTGTGGGCTCAGCTACTGCAGGTAATCCTCCCCTGGGTGTGGCAGTTCTGGTTCTAAGCCTGGGGGGTTGTTGACTTCCAGGGCTGCTTCCGCTTCAGGCTGATGGGTGCTGGCCGTGGCTCTGCTCCTGGATTCCCAGAGCTGGGGGTCTCTGCTGCTCTCCGCCTCCCCAGCCGCCTCTTCTGCTGGGGCTGCTGGCCTCCCCCAACTGCTCCCTCCTTTGAAGAGGACAGGGTATCGGAGGCTGTGTGGTTCCCTGCCCTTTTCTTTGGTTTCTCTGCCCTCTGTCGTTTGGCCAGAGCCTTTTGGGCCTTTTTGTGTTTGCCCATGACGCTCCAGCCGCCTTCCCCCTCGGCTCTCCCCTCCTCCATGGACTCCTCCTTTCTTGTGGCGGGTCCTGGAGGGTCTGTAAGGGGGTGCCGGGCCTCGGGGTGCTTGCACCTTCCTCCCTGGTGTTGTCTTCCATTGTGTTGGGTGCCTCCTCTGCAGAGCTGACGGGTATGTCGGAAACTGCTGAGGCCCTTTCAGTGCCAGCACCTCCCCTGGTCGCCTGTGCATAGGTGCCACCATGTCTTGGGCAGGCCCTGTACAGGTCGCCAGCCTGTCTGCAGAGGTTGCAGGGCTTGGCCTGCGTGCAGTCTTTGGTCAGGTAGCCCTCTGTTTTACAGTTCTTGCCAGTGGAATTGCCTCTGGCCACTTTAGTTTAGTCTTGTCATACAATCTAGTTAATGAGCATTTCAGGGCCCTTTTCTGTCTTTCAGCTGCCCCATAAGATTGAGGATGGTAAAGGCAGGTGAAATGATGCTTATACTACAAAGCTTCCATCAACTCATATAACTTTACTCATAGAGTGGGGATCATTATCACTTGAGATTTTCTCTGGGATCGTAAACCAAGGAATAAAAACCTCATAATAAAAATTATCAACAGTTGGGCATTATTTCTCTGAGTTTGATAAGCTTTTACCCATGGAAATAACAAACACAATAACGTCCATAATCACTTCCCACACATTTAGTAACTGCATAAGATCTCTCTGGAGATGTAAAAATGAATTCAGGGGAAGGGTCCAGTAGCAGCAGGTACCTGCAGTGTGTTTTGGGATTATGTCTCTAGCAAATCATACGGTTACTGCTGCTTTTCATGCTACGGTCAAGAATCTCTCATTGTTGATTGTACCCATCATCTTACTCAAAGTATACTTTAATCCATAAAGTCTTTTCAGCCACTGGCGCATCAGGTTGTAGTTGTAGTAATTCACCTATGAATTTGGAAAGTATTGGCAGTTGGATCTTCTGAAGTGCTTTGTGACCATGAAGAGCTACTGATGCTGCCTTAACAAAGGAGTCAGCTCGTTTATTCCGTCTAGTCATTTCATCATTCCTGTTAGCATGAGACATGTGGTTTATAGCAACAATTGTAGTAAGTAATTGAAAAGCAGGAAAAGGTTCATAGTTAGTTCACTGTATTTTATTGTAGTTCCAAAGAGGTGAAAAACCCATATATTTCCTTAATTGTCCATTGTCATGTGCTACTGCTAAGGCAATACGAGATTCAGTGTCAATGTTTACAGCAATGTCAGCTGTAAGGATGATGGCTTTTGTTAAGGTAAAAGGTTCAGTTTCTTGAGCAGACAGGAGGGAAGTAGCTGTGCCACCTCAGTTGTTGTATAATGTGTACACACTGCCTATTCACTAAAATTTTCCACTAATTTTTCTCCCCAACTATTAGCTTGGGAGGAAAAGCTGTCAAAGATAAATTACATGCGGATTTATATCAGGTGGCATTTTACAATGGGTAGATTAAAATCATGCAAGTTCTTAAATACAGGTTGCTAATGAATTACTTAAACTGTGTGCTCTTCAGCATTGCCGAATCTAAGATTCTATTATTGGGCAATTAATATTCAATATTTAATATTCTGGACTCAAGATTGGAATATAATTCCAAGTCCACAATGGCTAAACCTTGAAAGTTACTCTGTACAAGGGTTCTCTGGCTTCCATTTTAGGAACTTCACTTCCTTTTGTATTATCTAAATAGAATAAACAAATGGTTAATCCAATAATTAAACATACATTACGAATATGGTTTCAATTTCGTAAACTTTTTGGTTTGAACAAATTTATATTATCAAACCCTATTATACCTAATTTTTTTTTCAACCCTCGGTTATGGATCAAGCCTTTTTGATATGGAAAATGAAAGATATAACATGTTTCAGTGACTTATTTCTGGATAACTGTTTCATGTCTTTTGAACAGTTATCTAATAAATATAATTTGCCCAGATCCCATTTTTTTAGATATTTACAAATAAGAAACTTTTTAAATACCATGCTGCCTATCTTTCTGATTTCACACCCTACTGATATCACCGATAAAATTTTAGGTTTAAACCCCTTTCAGAAGGGATTAATAGCAACTATTTATGATATAATTATGAAATTACAGCCAGGTATATCTGATAAAATTAAAAATGAATGGGAAAGGGTAATTCAACTTTGCCTGCCTACAGAAAAATGCGATAAAATTTTTCAATTAGTTAGCTCTTCCTCTATATGTGCTAAACATACGCTAATACAATTTAAGGTAGTGTATAGGGCCCATATGTCTAAAGATAAACTAGCTCGTTTTTATTCCCATATAAACCCTATTTGTGACAGATGTCACTCTGAGGTGGCGTCCTTGACTCATATGTTCTGGTCCTGCCCTCTCTTGGAAAAATTCTGGAAAGATATTTTTGATATTATTTCAACAGTTTTGCGTTTTGACCTACAACCTCATCCTATTACGGCAATTTTTGGTTTGCCAATGACGGAACATAGATCTTTATCCTCTTCAGCCTGTCGGATGATCACATTTGTTACTTTAATGGCCAGAAGATCCATTTTATTGAATTGGAAGGAGACCACCACCCCCCCCCCACTACATTTCAATGGTTTTCTCAAACTATATCATGTTTAAATTTAGAAAAAATTAGGAGTGTCATTTTTGATCCTTCGGTTAAATTTGAAGAGACTTGGAAGCCATTTATTCAACACTTCCATATGATGTAACTTGACCTTTTCCAAATCCTTCTTATTAACTTAAAATATATGAATAGAGGAGTGGAGTTGACGACATTATTGAATATATTTGATTTAAGATATTGGTCCAACCTTGTTTTGTTCTGTTTGCTTTCTTTTTGGGTTTAGTATTTAGTTTTATTTTATTGTCTTTTTGGGGGGTTTTCTTTGCATTATTCTTTACTTTTTATTTCTTTTTTCTTTATGATTAACTGTATTAAGAGTTTGGAAGTCTATTACACCTGTATTATTTGAAGTCGTTTTTGTACATGTTTATCAACAATAAGATAATTCCTATCTCTTTGTATCAATATTGTTATTCTGTTTATAATTTCAGAAAATTAATAAAAAGATTTAAAAAGAAAGAAAGATAAACTGTGTACTCTGTGGTGCAGGTGGATACTTTTATCAAAGTTGCCTTGGCTTGAGGGGACCTTCAAGCCAAGTGGCCCGGCTGCCCTCAAACAAAAACATACCCCTCGTGGACACCCCCATGTTTTACCCCTACTGTGTCCATTGTCCTATTTTCATCTTTGTTGGATCAAAGAACTGTAAAACCATACATTTAGAATAGTGTTATCTGAAGAACTATGCTGTTCAAAACAAAAATGATCAGTCACAAGTGTGTCACATGAGCCATATTTGTATAAAGCACCTAAAGTTACAACTGAAGTTTATGGTCAAACTTTAAGCAGTTTAGTTTGGTAATGATTAGCCAAAATTTGGTCACTGTCGATTTGGTTATACATAAAACAAAAACGATAAATTAAAATAATATTCAAATTGTGTGGGACAGCTATCTCTTTATTTTTAGAATTATGTGCAATATTGCTCAGAGGCTGTAGTGGAGCAGCCTTGGTAAGTCTTGCACAATTATTGTCTCCATTCCCGTAGCAGCTTTAAACTTTTCATGTTGTAACACACACACAGAATGCTGGAGGAACTCAGCAAGCCATGCAGCATCTAGGAAAAGAGTACAGTTGATGTTTCAGGCTGAAACCCTTCAGCAGGCCTGGAGAAAAAAGCTGAGTGGATTTTAAAGGTGGGGGGAGGGGAGAGAGAAACACAAGGTGATAGGTGAAATCTGGAGAGGGAGGGATAAAGTAAAGAGCTGGGAAGTTGATTGGTGAAAGAGACAGAAGGCCATGGAAGAAAGCAAAGGGGGGAGGAGCACCAGAGGGAGGCAATGGGCAGGCAAGGAGATAAGGTGAGCGAGGAAAAAGGTGGTGGGTAATGGAGAAGAGGGGGGGTGTTGGGGGTATTACCAGAAGTTTGAGAAATTGTTACTCATGCCATCAGGTTGGAGGCTACCCAAACAGATTATAAGGTGTTGTTCCTCCACCCTAAGTGTGGCCTCATCACGACAGTGGAAGAGGCTATGGATGGACATATCAGAATGGGAATGGGAAGTGGAATTAAAATGGATGGCCACTGGGAAATCCCATTTTTTCTGGCGGATGGAACTTAGGTGCTCGGTGAAGTGGTCTTACAATCTACGACAGGTCTCATCGATAATCTCACTTTAATATTTGTGGGTTATTAAATGTTACTTATTCTCCTTCTAACATGATATCGGAATGTGTGGTATCCCTAGATGCTGAGAAAGCTTTGGACAGAGTTGAATGAAATTATTTATTTAAAACTTTAGAAAAATTCAATTTTGGTCCCGTTTTCATTCAATGGATTACTTTATTTAGCTCCTTCCGCTAGGGTTATCACTCATTCTCATAATTCCAAACCAATTAAGCTTCAACGTGGCACTAGACAAGGCTCTCTGTTGAGCCGTTTGCTTTTGGATCTGGCCTTAGAACCTTTAGCCATTGCCTTTCGAGAATCTAATGATGTCACCAGTATTTTAAGGAGAGACACTATTCACAATGTCTCGCTGTACGCTGATGATCTGTTGCTATTTATTTCTAATGTTGAGACTTCGTTACCCCATGCGCTTTCTTTACTCTCTTGTTTTAGCCAATTCTCAGGTTATAAATTAAAACTACATAAAAGTGAACTTTTCCCTTTGAATAATTTGATACCAACAAATTCTAACCTTCCTTTTAAAATTGTAAGAAACCAATTTACCTACTTAGGTGTAACAATACTGAAAACTATAAACGTCTATTTAAAGAAAATTCCCTTACCCTATTGAATCACGTAAAAAGGATACTATCAAGTTGGTCGCCTCTTTCGTTATTGCTGATTGGCCGAATTAACTCTATCAAAATGAATATATTACCTAAATTTATATATCTTTTTCAGGCATTATCTGTTTTTATTCCTAAATCTTTCTTTGATTCTCTTGACTATTATAGATTTTTATATATGGAAGATTAAGCGTTCTAGATTGGGGGGAGGGAAGGGAAGGAACGTCGACTTAGACCATGAGAGGCCTGTGTCGGGCATTTCATGCCTTACAAGGCGCAGATTGGAAGTCTGTGTGGGGCGCCACTCCTTGCACAGACACTAGAGCAATGTATGGTTAAGTGCCTTGCTCAAGGACACAAACGCGCTGCCACAGCTGAGGCTTGAACTAGCGACCTTTAGATCACTAGACGACCTTCAGATCACTTAACTTCTTGGTCACGTGGCCAACACAAAGATGAATTAAATAAAATTCATCTTCAGAAAGATAAAAAGAATGGAGGATTAACCTTACCAAGCTTTAGATTTTATTATTGGGCAGTTAATATAAGAAATCTTACACTTTGGTTATATTACATTAATTGTGAGGATTGCCTGATGTGGGGTTTTTTAGAAGCTAACTCCGTTAATAAATTTTCTATTATTTCTCTTCATGCATCCTCATTTCCTTTGTCTCTGAGTAAGTTAACTGATAATCTGGTAGTTAAACACACTATGAGAATTTGGATATGATTCTGAAAATACTTTGGCTTATTGAGAATTTTTCTTTCGAGTCCCATTTTTTCTAATTATTTTTTTAAACCCTCTATGATTGATGTGGCTTTTAAAGAATGGGATAGATTAGGTATTAAGTGCTTTCAGGACTTGTTTGTAGAGGGAAGTCTCTTTTCATTTGAACAACTGTCAATTAAATATAGTTTACCCAAAACTCATTTTTTTTCGATACCTACAAATAAGAGATTTTTTACGGTCTCAAATAAGTACATTTCCTAAAAGTCCTGATAAGAATCTATTAGCTGTAATTTTTAATTTGAAACTTTTTTATAATGTATCTATATGTAATATTTATAATATGTTGCTGGGAATGAGAAGCGTTCCTTTAGATAAAATTAAAAATCTTTGGGAACAAGATTTACAGACCTCAATTTCTGAGGAAACTTGGAATTAAATTTTTAAATTGGTTAACACTTCATCATTATGTGCCCGCCACTCTCTCCTACAATTTAAAGTGGTCCATAGGGCCCATATGACCAAGGATAAGTTGTCTCGTTTTTATTTAGATGCATCTCTGTGTTGTGATAAATGTAATAATGGAGAAGCTTCACTCATTCATATGTTTTGGACATGTCCGAGTCTTGGAAAATGTTGGAAAGAAGTACTTCAAACTTTCTCGATACTTTTCAAAGTAAACTTTCAGCCTAATCCTTTGACCGCTTTATTTGGTATTGTTGGAGGGAAGGATATTACTTTGGAGAAATCTGACTTGCACATTTTGGCTTTTATGTCTCTTATGGCCTGAAGGACACTCTTGCTTAAATGGAAAGATGCGGCCCCTCCTATTCACGCTCAATGGTTACGTGATGTCATGTCATGTTTAAATTTCGAGAAGATTCGATGTTCACTCTCTGAATCTAGCCAAGACTTTCAAACATTGTGGGGACCTTTTCTGAATTATTTTCTAAACCTTTGATTTGCTGTTAAATCACAGAAGATGACTAATATTTTTTTCCCCTTTTTCCTTTACTAATCAGCTTCGGTCTTGGTAGTGGGTTAGATTTTTTTATATATAATAAAATTACTATATTTCAATGTTATGAATTAATTAATCTGTATGAATATTGGATAAGGAGTCTTTATATGTTAATTAGCATAATGTATTAATATATTTTTTTCTTGTACTCTGTATTCTTATGTGTAAAATTAATAATAAATATATTGGAAATAGAGGTCTCACCGGGAGCACTGAACACAGTATATAACCCCAACAAGCTCACAGGTGAAGTGTTGCCTCACCTGGAAGGAGTATTTAGGGCCCTGGATGGTAGTGAGTGAGGAGGTGTAGGGGCAGGTGTAGCACTTGTTCTGCTTGCAAGGGTAAGTGCCAGGAGGGAGATCAATGGAGAGGGACACATGAGCAAGGGAGTTAGGTAGGGAGCAATCCCTGTGGAAAGCAGAAAATGGGGACGGGGCGGTGGAGAGAAATATGTGTGTGGTGGTGGGATCCCGTTAAGTGGTGGAAGTTCCGGAGAATTATGTGCTGGATGTGGAAGCTGGTGGGATGCTAGTTGAAGACATGTGGAACCCTATCCCTGGTAGAGTGGTGGTAGGATGGGGTAAGAGCAGACGTGTGTGAAATGGTAGGGATGCGTTTGAGGGCAGTGTTGATGGTGGAGGAGGGGATACCCCTTTCTTTGAAAAAGGAGGACATCTCCTTTCTTCTAGGATGAAAAGCTTCATCCTGAGAGCAGATGCTGTGGAGACAGAAGAATTGAGAGAAGGGTATGGCATTTTTACAAGTAACAGGGTGGGACGAGTTATGTTCTAGGTAGCTGTGAGAGTCCATGGGTTTATAATAACATCGGTTAATAAGCTGTCTCTGGAGATAGAGATAGTGAGCTCGAGAAAGGAGAGGGAGGTGTTGGAAATGGAGCAGGTAAATTTGAGGGTAGGGTGGGAAGCTGGAGGCAAAGTGGATGAAGTCAGCAAGTTCAGAATGGGTGCAGGAAGCAGCACCAATCCAATCGTCAATGAAGCGTAGGAAAAGTGGGGGATGTAGATTGGGAGACTACTTGGCCAAGCACCTACTCTCTGTCTGCCAGAAATAGTGGGATCTTCCAGTGGCCACCCATTTTAATTCCACTTCCCATTCCCATTCCGGTATGGCTGTCTATGGCCTCCTCCATTGCCATGATGATGCCACACTTAGATTGGAGAACAACACCTTATATTCCGTTTGGGTAGCCTTCAATCTGATGGCATGAACATTGATTTCTCTAACTTTTGATAGTGACCCCCAAGCCCCTCTCCTTCACCATTTCCCATCCTCTTTTCTCTCTCTCACCTTATCTCCTTGCCTGCCCATCGCCTCCCTCTGGTGCTCCTCCCTCCTTTTCTTTCTGCTTTGGTCTTCTGTCTCTTTCACCAATCAACTTCCCAGCTCTTTACTTCATTCTTCCCCCTCCAGGTTTCACCTATCACCTTGTGTTTCTCTCTTGCCTCCCTTTATAAATCTACTCCTCAGCTTTTCTCTTCAGTCCTGCAGAAGACTGGACTGAAGAGAAAAGCTGAGGAGTAGATTTTGGCTCAGAATGTCGTTGTATTCTTTTCTTACATGCTGCCTAGCCTGCTGAGTTCTTCTAGCATTTTGTGTGTGTGTTGCTTGGATTTCCAGCATCTGCAGATTTTCTCTTGTTTGCCTTTGATATTGTAATTGCTTTTGACAATATTATATAACACTTGTAATTTTACATAACTCTTCAAATAACAGTATAAGCTTTCCTTTAAACAAAATTGCAACTTTATTTACAGTGACACTTATTGAGACAGGTATCCCTGCTTCCACTGTTAATCCAGAATACTTTTGAAAACAATTATGCATGCGTTCTTCTCATTCATTAACATCATTGTCTCTTTGGTACCACACTGTGTATTTATGCCAGTTTACAGTGTGAGGAAAGCATTTTCTTAGAGCTCCTTCTAGATCAGTTCAAGGTACATTTAAATCAACATTTCACTCATGCTCTCTGTACCCCTCAACCTCCCATCTCCCAAAGTGCTATTAGGTATTGCCGCCTGGTGTGGTCCTTGTTGAAACCGTGCAGGGGGAAGGCAGGTGTACAGTAAGTATCTAGTTCATCCTCAGACTCTACTGCCAATTGTTTCTTTTCAAACACTGAAGAAGGCACAATTATCCTTTGCCTGCTCTTTCTGTGTCTTTTCCTCCTTTAACTTTTGCTCACGTTTTCTACGGTTTTACAGGATTCATTTAACCACTTTGAATTTCACATCTACATTGAACAAACACAGGTCACTCTATAGTCTTGTCACATCTTTCTTTCTCTAACAGCATTGGTGACATTCACTTCCTGCATTCCACCCATACGCTATACTTCTCAACATGCCTAATGATTTCTGGTCTGTGTATAAACATACGTGCTACCAGAGTCCTTTAGAGGCCTGGGATGGATGATTTTCATTCTACCATTCATGCGGCGTGTATATATACACACACACACACACACACACCCTTACCTTTTTTCTCAAGCACATACTTACTGAATTTTTGTGTGCTCTATGAGGGACCCAACCTGAGCTATAGCATCTTTGTGTGGCAAACTTGTGCGAGATACGACCCAGATCACAACCACATACAACCTTTTTTCTTAATGTTGCAGCTTTTCCATGTTGGCCACTGAGGTGTGGCATACCTTGACTACTCCAAACAGGAGGAAATTTGTGCTCCAGCAGCAGATTCAGTCCCTTGCTCAAATACGAGCCTAGGATTTAGGACTGATTAGCTACTGGGTCTGATTTCCCTTCTCCTGTACAACGAAGTCCAGGGTTAGCCTCCTACCTATTATTTTCTTAAAGAGGTAGTGTGGAAGTTGCAACAAAGCAATGGTTAAAGACAATGTATAGGCAAGGATAGCTTGGGGCAGTTGTAGTCAAGTGAGACTGTCAGAGAAATCTCTGCTTACTAAAGAGGAGATAGGCTGAGGCGATTGTGGTAGTATGTACTTAAGTCAAATGAGTGAGGCCTTCGATAGCAAAATAACTGAAATAACTGGGCCCAGAACATACACACTCCTACACCTTAAACACATTTTATTTTAACTTCACAAACAAGAGAAAATCTGCAGGTGCTGGAAATCCGAGCAACACACACAAAATGCTGGAGGAACTCAGGACACCAGCCACATCGATGGAAAAAAGTACAGTTGACGTTTTGGGCCGAAACCCTACCAAAGGGTTTCAGCCTGAAATGTCAACTGTACTTTCTTCCATAGACACTGCCTGGCCTGAGAAGTTCCTCCAGCATTTTGTGTGTGTTGCTTTTATTTTAATTTGTGCACAAGGAGACAGCATGGCCCCTTTCACCACACTGTCTAAAGTCTGAACAGAAATTTGCTATTTTTATATAGAATTGGCTTATCAGTTACTGATATTGACAATTTGGTAAATTGTATATGTTTGAATTCCTTATTCTGAACTGATTCCACAACCTTTGGACTCGCATTCAAGGATTCTACAACTTGTGTTCTCAGTATTCATTCACTCATTCATCTAGCTATCCATTCATGCACTCATTGATTGATTTATTGATTTGTATTTGTACATATTGCCTTCTTTTGCACATTGGTTGTTTGAAAGTCTTTTGTGTGGTTTTTCATTAATTCTATTGTATTTTTTAGTTTTTCTGTGAATGCCTACAAGGAAATGAATTCCAGGGTAGTCTATGATGACATATATGTATTTTGGTAATAAATTCATTTTGAAATTTGAATTTGAACTTTGAGAGGATGAAGAGGGATATGTACGACAAACGGAACATTTTGTATAATGTGAATCCAGGCTTATTAAAGTGATTCTGCTGTTTATGGAGCCATCTGGTTGAATGATCAATGAGTGTCAATAGGCAGAATCAGAATCAGGTTTATTTTCACCAGCAACACACATCAAAGTTGCTGGTGAACGCAGCAGGCCAGACAGCATCTCTAGGAAGAGGTACAGTCGACGTTTCAGGCCGAGACCCTTCGTCAGGACTAACTGAAGGAAGAGTTAGTAAGAGATTTGAGAGGGGGAGGGGGAGATCCAAAATGATAGGAGAAGACAGGAGGGGGAGGGATGGAGCCAAGAGCTGGTCAGGTGATTGGCAAAGGGGATATGAGAGGATCATGGGACAGGAGGCCCAGGGAGAAGGAAAAGTTGGGGAGGGGGACCCAGAGGATGGGCAAGGGGTATAGTCAGAGGGACAGAGGGAGAAAAAGGAGAGTGAGAGAAAGAATGTGTGTATATAAATAAATAACGGATGGGGTACAAGGGGGAGGTGGGGCATTAGCATAAGTTTGAGAAGTCAATGTTTGTGCCATCAAGTTGGAGGCTACTCAGACGGAATATAAGGTGTTGTTCCTCCAACCTGAGTGTGGCTTCATCTTTACAGTAGAGGAGGCCGTGGATAGACATGTCAGAATGGGAATGGGATGTGGAATTAAAATGTGTGGCCACTGGGAGATCCTGCTTTCTCTGGCGGACAGAGCGTAGGTGTTCAGCAAAGCGGTCTCCCAGTCTGCGTCGGGTCTTGCCAATATATAGAAGGCCACATCGGGAGCACTGGACGCAGTATATCACCCTAGCCGACTCACAGGTGAAGTGTTGCCTCACCTGGAAGGACTGTCTGGGGCCCTGAATGGTGGTAAGGGAGGAAGTGTAAGGGCATGTGTAGCACTTGTTCCGCTTACAAGGATAAGTGCCAGGAGGGAGATCAGTGGGGAGGGATGGGGCGGACGAATAGACAAAGGAGTTGCGTAGGGAGCGATCCCTGTGGAAAGCGGGGGGGCGAGGGAAAGATGTGACAAGGGAGTCGCGTAGGGAGCGATCCCTGCAGAAGGCTGGGGTAGCTGGGTAGCCTCCAACCTGATGGCATGAACATTGACTTCTCTAACTTCCACTAATGCCCCACCTCCCCCTTGTACCCCATCCGTTATTTGTTTTTATACACACATTCTTTCTCTCACTCTCCTTTTTCTCCCTCTGTCCCTCTGACTATACCCCTTGCCCATCCTCTGGGTCCCCCCCCCAACTTTTCCTTCTCCCTGGGCCTCCTGTCCCATGATCCTCTCATATCCCCTTTGCTAATCACCTGTCCAGCTCTTGGCTCCATCCCTCCCCCTCCTGTCTTCTCCTATCGTTTTGGATCTCCCCCTCCCCCTCCCACTTTCAAACCTCTTACTAGCTCTTCCTTCAGTTAGTCCTGACGAAGGGTCTTGGCCTGAAACGTCGACTGCACCTCTTCCTAGAGATGCTGCCTGGCCTGCTGCGTTCACCAGCAACTTTGATGTGTGTTGCTTGAATTTCCAGCATCTGCAGAATTCCTCTTGTTTGCGTTTTTATTTTCACCAGCATGTGTCGTGAAATTTGTTAACTTAGCAGCAGCAGTTCAATGCAAGAAGAAGAAGAAAGAATAAATAATAAATGAGTAAATCAATTACAGTAGATGTACAGTGGCATGCAAAAGCTAAGCAAGTTAAAGATGATCTGATTTCCAAAAGGCATAAAGTTAAAGATGACACATTTCTTTAATATTTTAAGCAAGAAAACTATTTTATTTCCATCTTTTACAGTTTCAAAATAACAAAAAAGGAAAAGGGCCCAAAGCAAATGTTTGGGCACCCTGCATGACAGTACTTAGTAACTCCCCCTTTGGCAAGTAAGAGTCTTTCAATTCTTGTTTGGGAGATTTTTGCCTATTCTTCCTTGCAAAAGGCTTCTAGTTCTGTGAGATTCTTGGGCTGTCTTGCATGCACTGCTCTTTTGAGGTCTATCCACAGATTCTCGATGATGTTTCGGTCAGGGGACTCTGAGGGCCATGGCAAAACCTTCAGCTTGTGCCTCTTGAGGTAGTCCATTGTGGATTTTGAGGTGTGTTCAGGTTCATTATCCTGTTGTAGAAGCCATCCTCTTTTCATCTTCGACTTTTTTACAGACAGTGTGATGTTTGCTTCACGGTAACAGCAATTTTGACTGAGGTACCCAAAAGGTTCAAAGGAACAACTAAACAAGCCTGATGCATTTTGGAAACAAGTCCTGTGGACTGATGAAGTTAAAATAGAACATTTTGGCCACAATGAGCAAAGGTATGTTTGGAGAAAAAAGGGTGCAGAATTTCATGAAAAGAACACCTCTCCAACTGTTAAGCACGGGGGTGGATCGATCATGCTTTGGGCTTGTGTTGCAGCCAGTGGCACCGGGAACATTTACTGGTAGAGGGAAGAATGAATTCAATTAAATACCAGCAAGTTCTGGAAGCAAACATCACACTGTCTGTAAAAAAGCCGAAGATGAGAAGAGGATGGCTTCTACAACAGGATAATGAAACTAAACACACCTCAAAATCCACAATGGACTGCCTCAAGAGGCGCAAGCTGAAGGTTTTGCCATGGCTCTCACAGTCCCCCGACCTAAACATCATCGAGAACCTGTGGATAGACCTCAAAAGAGCAGTGCATGCAAGACGGCCCAAGAATCTCACAGAACTAGAAGCCTTTTGCAAGGAAGAATGGGTGAAAATCCCCCAAACAAGAATTGAAAGACTCTTAGTTGGCTACAAAAAGCGTTTACAAGCTGTGATACTTGCCAAAGGGGGTGTTACTAAGTACTGCCATGCAGGGTGCCCAAACTTTTGTTTCGGGCCCTTTTCCTTTTCTGTTATTTTGAAACTGTAAAAGATGGAAATAAAAAAGTTTTCTTGCTTAAAATATTATAGAAATGTGTCATTTTTAACTTGATGCCTTTTGGAAATCAGTTCATCTTTTACTCGCTTAGCTATTCACAATAACAGCAAGTTTGACCGGGGTGCCCAAACTTTTGCATGCCACTGTATATTGAATAGATTGGAAATTGAGCAAAAGACAAATAATATACATTAAAAAGCGACGTAGTGTTCAGGGGTTCAATGTCTATTTAGGAATCGGATGGCAGAGGGGAAGAAGCTGTTCCTGAATAGCTGAGTGTGTGCTTTCAGGTTTCTATACCTCCAACCTGATGGTAACAGTGAGAAAAGGGCATGCCCTGGGTACTGGAAGTCCTTAATAATGGACGCTGCCTTTCTGAGACACTGCTTCTTGAAGATGTCCTGGATACTTTGTAGGTTAGTACCCAAGATGGAGACTACTAAAGTTACAACCCTCTGCAGCTTCTTTTGGTCCTGTGAAGTTATGCACCCCCCCCCCCCCATACCAGACAGTGATGCAGTCTGTCAGAATGCTCTCCACAGTACATCTATAGTAATTTTTGAGTGTATTTGATGACATACAAAATCTCTTCAAACCCCTAATGAAGTATATTTGCTGTCTTGCCTTTGTTGATTTGTTGGGACCAGGTTAGGTTCTCAGAGATCTTGACACCCAGGAACTTGAAACTGCTCACTCTCTAAACTTCTGATCCCTCTGAGGATTGGTGTGTGTTCCTTCGTTTTACCCTTCCTGAAGTCCACAATCAGCTCTTTAGTCTTACTGATGTTGAGTGCAAGGTTGTTGCTGTGCCACCACTCCACTAGTTGGCATGTCTCACTCCTGTACGTCATCTTGTCTTCATCTGAGATTCTACTAACAATGGTATCATCAGCAAATTTATAGATGGTATTTATAGCTGCACAGTCATGGGTATAGAAAGAGTAGAGCAGTGGGCTAGTGTTGATCGTCAGCAAGGAGGAGATATTATCACCAATCCCCACAGATTGTGGTCTTCCGGTTAGGAAGTCGAGGATCCAGTTGCAGAGGGAGGTACAGAGGCCCAGGTTCTGTAACTTCTCAATTAGGATTATGGGAATAATGGTGTTAAATGCTGAGCTATAGTTGATGAACAGCATCCTGACATAGGTGTTTGTGTTGTCCAGGTGGTCTAAGGCCGTATGAAGAGCCATTGAGATTGCATCTGCCATTGACCTATTGTGGTAATAGGCAAATTGCAATGGGTCCAGGTCCTTGCTGAGGCAGGAATTCAGACTAGTCATGACCAACCTCTCAAAGCATTTCATCATTGCAGATGTGAGTGCTACCGGACGATAGTCATGCCAGGAGAAGAAACAAAGAGGCATGTAAATACAATGAAATGTAAGACAGAGAGGTTACAGATCTGAAGCCAAAAAAAACCCAAAATTTATATAAAAATTGGTGGTGGTAGATAGTGTGGTAGGTTGTTGAGGCTACGGCAGAATATAGACCAAATTTAGAACTGGGCAGATAGAATTTAGTCATGAGAAATGTGAAATGATATATTTTGGTTGAGCATATACAATAAGTGTTTGGATACTAGATTATTAATGAATGGAGAAACCTAGTACATCGCAGGCCTCTGCACCATTGTTCAAGTCAATAGTTTCTTGCAAATGCAGACACGGGCTGATAAAGTGGTGAAGAAGTTCTGCTGCATGTTTGCCTTTATCGGCCAGAATGTGGTGTATAGGAGGACATTATGTTGCAACTTTTTTTTTAACACTGGTTAAAATGCACTTGGAGTTTTGAGTGTAGTTGTGGTTGCCACACCATAGGAGGGATAATATGCTGGAGAGAATACCAAGGAGATTCACCAGGGCATTGGCTGGAATAGATGACTGTAGTTATGGGGAGAGGTTAGGTGGTCCGAGATTTGTTCCCTGGAGCAAAGAGGCTGGGGAAGGGTCATCTGTTAGAAGTACACGTTATGAGATCATCAGACTCCTTTCCTTGTGGTAGTGATATCAAAAGCAAGAGATTATAGGTTTAAAGTAAGTGGAAGGAATTTTAAACAGGATATAATATCATAGAGTCATACTGCATGGAAAAGGACCTTCAGCCCAACTCATCCACGTTGGCTATTTTGCACAGCTAACATAAGATAATACATATAAGATTCCCTACATGAAGGATGTTCCTAGGTTGTGATTAAAATTTATTATGATGTTTAACATTTACTATCATTTAAATCACCAAGCCTTAACATTTTCTACTGTGGCTAGTTCAGAATCAGATCTATTATCATTGTTTTATATGATGTGAAATTTGTTGTTTTGTGGCAGCAGTACAGTGCAAAGGCATAAAATTACTTCATTCCCTTTAATACAAGAGTGAATTCCTTGGTGAGATTCTGACTTTGCAATGCTAATGGTAAATTGGAAAGCAGCTACTTAACTTATTTACCTTTGTGTGCAGAATTTTAAATTGTTTCCTGGTTTATACCTGACTAAGTTATTTTCATCTATATTCCTATTGTAAAATCCAGTCTGCAACAACTAGGTTCCTGGTATACATGCTTTAATAATTGCATCTATTTAGCAATAAATGACCACTAATTTGTTTGTACTCTCTCTTTTCTATGGCTACCTTCACAAACATATGATTCTAAAGATAAATATGAAATAAGATTCTGATGTATAATACAATGGGTCAGTAACTTGGTTGCAATACTTAAGATGCTAGAACTTTGAAAATGGTTTCATACGTGGTTTCCCTTGTGCTTAGGAAAACGAATCACATGGTTTAGGGAAGATTTAACAAAATACAAATCAGATATGTAAGTTGCAAGTACTAATTGTGAGCCCTGCTGTTTTTGAAACTGCGTGCAACAGCACTGCCGTTGACAAGATTTGTGAAGTGTTCGTTCTGACAGACGGATATGTAATACTTCTGTGAACAACAACGAAAGGAAGTAAAAACAAACATTACCTATTTCCCTGACTGATTTGCAATCTGTATAACTCTGGCATGTGCCAAGGGGTGAACTGTAGTGATGGCTGTTTCTATTAGAAGCCACCAGGGCTTCACCTTCACCACCTGGTTGGATTTGACTATAATGTGATTTTTTTTATATTCTCATGCCTTGACTTGGTGATGTGGGTGCTTGTCTGTTTCACTATTTGGTCTATCCATGCAGTCATCTACTATTTTAAGCCTTTAATTGTCATTTTAAGCTGCCTAAAATCTGATAGCCAACATTAGAAAAATTAACCTGTAAAGAGGGAGGATGAGAGGGGCATTGAAGGAGCAGCTGCTGTCAGCTGAGAAACAAGAGTTTTCATTATTCAGTTTTTGGAGGGTTATAAGAAGTGCTCAATAAAGTAAACTTTCAGATGAACTATAATATTGCCAGTGATAATTTACAGTCACGTCATGTTGGGATTCAGAAAACATCCACAATAATGAAAGTTGATTGTGGTGGCACAGTAGTGTAGTGGTTAGTATACACTATTACAGCACCAGCAACTTGCTTTCAATTCCTGCCATTGTCTGTAAGAAGTTTGTACACTCTCCATGTAGCCATGCAGGTTTCCTCTGGGTGGTTCAGTTTTCTTCCACATTCCAAAGCGTATAAGTTGGTAGGTTGGGTCACATGGGTGTAATTGGAAAGCATGGGCTCATTGGGCCAGAGGGACCTGTTACCGTGCTTTATCTCATAAATAAGGATTTCTCTGTGCTTGCTGCCTAAAAAGTCAAAATATAAGTGTAACTTGTTGCTTTGGTGAATTTTATTGTCTTAACTATAATGAAACAGGTGTATGGCTCGGATGCTTCCAGCATGCATGATGACTCATGATGAAGTCCCTACTGAGGAACTAATGATTGCTTTATAATTGCTTAAAATGAGTTGAATCTCAGTTTGAAGTTAGTGCCTAGAATTCAAGATTCAAAAATGTTTAATGTCATTTCCAGTACAAAATGTAAAGTAGAATGAATAGTTGTTACGATGGATCTGATGCAGCACAAAAGAAACACAAGGTAAAGAACATAATAATTATAAGAAACGCAATAAATATAAATACATAAGCTAGCTTATAGATTGATTATATGTTCATAAAATGATGCTAGGCACAGGAGTGTCTATACATAAAGTGACTGACAGGAAATGATAAAACAGTGGTGATGGGGGTGTGGAAGGATGAGTTAGTAGGTGGAGGTGTTGATTATTCTTAATACTTAGGGAAAGTAACTGTTTTTGAGTCTGGTGGTCCTGGCATGGATGCTGTGTAGTCTTCATCCTGATGGGAGCGGGACAAACAGCCTATGAGCAGGGTGGGTGGGATCCCTCATGATGTTACTGACCCTTTTCCAGCATCTTTCTGTATGTATGTCCTGATAGTGGGGCACAGACTATGGATTGAGTGGCCTCAATGTGACTACACTATGTTGGTCAGCTAAGGACATGCTGCCCTTTTAGGTAGATACAAAAAAAAATGATCACAGTTCAGAGAAAAATAAGGAGGTTTCCCTGATTCTTGGTAAAACTTTATCTCTTAACCAACAAAAGTAAATTTTGATACGTATAAGTCAGCCTCCACCCTCTCCGCTTTAAATCATAATTTTTAAAGCAATACACATTGGGATGTTCCAAAATCATGAAGTCATGAAAGTTTTATCTATTTTTATGTTTTATTTATGTTAAAGAAACAATCCTTAAATTATATTTCTGATTACAACTGGTCAGGAATAATATGGTGATTTTAAAAGTGGCAAGAATTTCAATGTTTTGATTTGTCTAATGAAGGTGGTTCATGTTGCAATGTTTTTCTATCTATTTAATACAAAATAAATTGCTTTTCATCAGGTTATGTACACAGTTTCTCATCACTCCGCTGTTTTGATTCTTTAATAGAATTATGACATTTTACTCAATTCTTAATTGGATTTGATTTTTCTGCTTTGAATGTTTAATATACTCCATGGCTGACATTTGAACAAGTAATGCTTTACAAAAATTAAAATATTTTTTTGTTTCAATTGATGAAGAGACCTTTTTGTTTCGAAAGCATGCTGCCGTTTTATGATTGGGGTTAAGAACTGGTCTTTCAAAATGTAATGTTGGTGTATTAAAACCAAAACTCCAAAAGAAAATGAAATTGGAAAGAATTTTTTGGTATCTTTGCCAAACAGAAGTTGGATCGGCTGTATTCATGGATATTCATGTATGGTTGAATGACAATTAAACTTAAACTTGATTTATTTGGACAGTGAAACAGAATTTTATGCAGAAGGAGAGACATGCGGTGTAACAGCTGCAAGCATATTTGAGAAAACTGAAATGTGGGAAGTTTGTGTGAAAATTAACAGTAGGTTAAAGCTGTTCAAAAAAAAAGCTGCAGTCTAGTTATTCTACTAAAATGACTGCATACAGTGGGAAATAAGACAGGAAACAATTAAAAGAAATTTACAAGACATACTAAGATACATTTGGATGAAAGCCCTGGAGAGAACAGGTTATCAGTTTGTCTTTTAAGACTAAATACGTTATTTTGGTTTCCTGTTTGTTTAGATTATAAAGTGGTAAATGGTGGTATCAAATGAAAAAGGAGGGAATGAGAAAATGAACTATACATCAGTTGTGGAATCTTTGAGTAGCAGTAAGAAAATCATAACAAGCAATAATAGAATTCGAAAGAGTCAACATAGATTTATGAAAAGGAAATATTCTATTGGAATTCTTGTGGTTGTAATGGGTCGAGTAAATAAAGGCAAACTAATTGATATGGAGTATTTGGCCTTTCATAGGCTCTTAATAAGATATTACACAAGAGATGATTGAATAAGATTAGAATTTGCGGAAGTGGAGGTAATGTACCTCACTGACCTGAGAATTTCTTAATGGATATAAAAGAGCAGAACTAACAAGGTTACAAGGAAACAATAAGTCGTAATCAACTGAAACAGAATTTTTTTGAAGCATGATATTTAGATAGTGCCTACAGAGTACAGATTTGAATGGGCAGGGTGTCACCAGTTAGTTGCCACTATCTTTAATGCTGAGGCTTCACTTGTTAACAATCCGTGTTATTATTTTGGGTGAGGGGATCAAGCATTTCTAACTTTGCCAATGATAGAGTGCCCATGTGGGGTGTGGGCAGGGAGGACGAAATAGAGGGACAATTGGGCGTATAGATAGGCTAAGTGAAAATGAGCAAGAGAGAGAGACAGATGAAATATAGTGTGGAAAAATATGAGGTCATCCACTGTGGTGTAAAAGTGTAAAGGTGGAATTTTTAATTCAGCACTCCTCCCATTTGAACTTGACCCCCTCTGAACACACTGCCCTCCACCAAACCCGCAGACAATGGGAGTGCTGTTGTAGTTTGGAGTACTGACCTCTACCTTGCTGAGGCCACCTCCTCTGACTTATCCCTTGAGCAGGATCCTACTAAGGAAAATCAGGCCATTGTTGCTCGCACCATCACCAACCTCATTGCCTCTGGAGATCTTCCATTCACTGCCACCAACCCTTGTTCCTTTACTCTGCACTACTTATTTCTATCTTATCCCCAAGAACCATAAACTTCACGGTCTCAACAGGCCATTGTTTCTGCATGCTCCTGCCCTCACTGAATTTGTGTCCACTTGCCTTGACTCCATTTTGGCCCCTTTGGTTCAGTCCTTTCCATGACACTTCAAATGCTCTTGATCACTTCAATCATTTTACATTCCCTGCCCTGATCGCCTCATTTTCCCAATGGAATCAGTCTCTATACACTTTTGTTCTCCATCAAGAAGTTCTTTCTGTGACCTAACCAGTTCCCTTCCACCACACTCTCCTCCATGGAACTGGATCTCATCCTCAACAATTTATCTTTCAGCTCCTTCCACTTTCTTCAAACCCAAAATGTCACCATGGACAGCTACATGGGCCCCAGCTATGCTTGTCATTTTCGCCAGCCTCATGGAATAGTTCATGTTCCAAGCCTCCACTGGTAATGCTCCCCAACTCCTTCATGCTACATTGACATCTGCATTGATGCTGTTTATTGCACCCATGTTGTGCGGTTAGAATGGTGAAAGATAGAAAATTGTTCGAATTCAAAGGGTTCGAAATGGATGTACAGGTTCTAAAGTACTTAGAAAGGTCTGTATGCTTCACTTGGTCCATGTTATCTGTCTGAGAGAGAAGCACTGACAAAAAGTAACAATGCCATTAAAAGCCCTTAAATAAACACAAGTATGTTTGATAGGTATTAATGTACATTAATAAACACAGTAAATCGTTTAAATAGCTCAAAACATATGTTATTAATGGTCAATTTTGGGAGTATAAAGCAAATCATGGAGCTGGGTAGTTGGGGAAAGGAAGCATTCTCTTGTCCAGAAAAATTGTTGATGGGTTGTGGATTATTTGCATAAGAATATAATAATAATAACATACATAATATTGTATGCTCTTGATTGTACTGATGGTCCAAGAGATGAAGGGAGATGATACAAAAGTATTTTCAATTATTAATAATTAAACATGATTGAAAGCATAAACATGCTGTCAGGTTTGTGGGTTAGTTACCAAGTGGTGCTCGAGTCTATGATTGCTGGGATGCTGGGGTTCTTGACCAGAACAGTTTTACGACCAGGCCTCTTTTGAAGGGATTACAAGTTGAGCATGTATTTAGAATATTGGGTTAATATACTGGTTGGTTTGGAATGGTTGGCAACTTCTCATCCCTGAAGCACCAGTGAAGGATTTTTGATTAGTTCTTGAAGACCCATTGCCATTGTTGAAAATGAACATTTAAACTATGAATTGCTAATTCTGTATAATTATCACTACACTATTGTATCCACCTCTGTTATAATCTTGTACAGCAGTGATTTGATTAGAAGACAATAATCAAATCTTGCAATTTAGTTATGTGTTACCCCCATGTTTTTCAACCTTTGATAACTATACTGCTAGAATCAATTGATCTCTCTCTAATGACTTCAATCATTGTAGACGGCTCAACATTTCAAATGCTGAGAAAATGCAGTTATGTACAAGAAAGCCAAGCTGTTGATGTAGAGCAGTGCCTTCCTACAGCACTTCAGGGAGCAATTCAATTTAAAGAATAGTATTGCAAATGTCACAATAGCCTATATTAATATATGATCTTTGCAGCAGAACTGAAGTTTTGTTTTAAAAAAGAGGATAGTTTCTATGACTGAGAGATTATTTGATTATGTTCTTTGCAATAGCTGAAGCGGTGTGAAGTTATATTTAGTATGCTGTTATTAGCCGGATGAAAAATCAATAAGTTGCTCGTAATCATTTGGAATGGTTTATTTCCCTTTTCATGTTATGACATAGTGGTAGGACTATGTATGGAATTCTGTTAATGGTATTTAACGGTTGTGTTCTTTTTTAATCTGCATGATAATGCATTTATGAACAAACATTTTGAATATCAATGTTATTATTTTGGTATCTTTCCTTGAATGACCTCATGTGTTCCATCATTACACCTTAAGTGTATGTCTTATTAGCCTTTCATTTTGAGACTAAATGCTGATGGAAATAGGTCTTGTTCTTATCCACTTTTCACCAGTTTGCATTCTCACTGGTAATTAGAGACACCACTGACAACTGCACTAATGTGCTAGCAAAATCAGATTGCTGAACCCTGCATGTGACCTCATATTTTGCATAGGATTCATTCTTGTACATTACTCTGGTTGTGTAAAGGAAGGAACCAGATAATAATCCAGGGATGAAACTGCGTTATTAGTATGATGCACTGGCCAGACTTTCTTTTGGAAAATATCTAATGTCCAGTTTGTATACTAATTCTTATAAAAGAACAGCATATCGAATGTTGCTTTTGTGAACATGATATCTGGTGGACCTTTAGAATTTCTGTATTTATATTAAATTTCTGTTATTTGCAGTATTTGAGCAGAAGGATTCTCAAGGTGTAATCACCAATCTGTTCAGGAACATGTTGTTTCTAGAATTTTTTTGCTTTCATTAATTAATTTATTTTCAGCAAGAATGTTTTGCTGAATTCAAGACAAAGATTGATAGCTATAGCTATTAAGGGAATCAAGTGGCATGGAGTTAGTATAAGAAATGACACTGAGGTAAAAGGTCAACTGTGTTCTTATTGAATTGTGAAACAGGCATTCTTGCCCTTATTTCCAATGTTCCTTATGGACAGCTGACTTTTTCTACTCAGATTGGACAGTGTTATTAGAGTGTGCCAGTATTTTGCAGCAATATCACCTTCACTTATAAACCAGTATTTTACTGTAACAGTTGTACCCTCAAAAAATTGGGCAGAAGATGCAAAAAGGCTGAAAGCACATACTGTCAAGCTCAAGGATTGCTTCAATTCTGCTGTTATATGGCTATTGAATGTTTCCCTTGCAAAACAAAATGGATTTTGTACCTCACAATCTACGATGTGACCTTGCACCTTACTGTCTACCTGCACTGCACTTCCACTTGTACTGTAACACTTTATATTCTCCACACTGTTATTGTTTTCCCTTGTACTAGGTCAGTGCACCATTGTACAGATGGTATGCAAAATGGTTTTTCACTGTGACCTCAGCGTATACTGTATTTCAATAATAAACTGCTTTACCAATGTACTAATTATTGCATTTGATCAACATCCTGAAATGATCTGAAATTTGATAATTTAAGAGATAATGAAGATGAATTATTGATCAAAAGGCTGGAAAGCCTCATGCTGCAAACTCCACAGAAGCAAAAAATAAGTGTTTTGGTCACCTTGTTTGACAAGACTTAAAAGGGATAGAATTAGTGAGGATTGAGTCACTTAGTCCCTCAAGCCTGTACTTAGATTCAGTCTGATCTTACATATCTGCTCCAGGCTTCATCTCTTCTTGCTTGTTCCCTGTTCTTTATCTATTTCTTCCTTAAATATCTGTAATGATCTGGAGATTAACCAGTGTGTGCGAGAATTCGTTGCTGCGTATCTCATTTTAAATATTTGCCCACTTATCTTGTAACTATGTCTTGTATGATGTTCTTTTGCTAATTGAAACATCTGAATATTTACCCATTGCGTTCCTTCAGTATGTTTCAATAAGCTCACTTCTCATTCTCCAAACTCCAAGGGAATGGCAAACTGTAAATCCAAGTAAATGTTGTCTTTTAAACCTATAAACTAAGTATTAATTCCATGGGAACTTAATGATTTATTTATAACTGACAGGATATAAATATAATAAATGGAATATAAAACTATCTGATATATAAAGAGTAAAAGAGAAGCAAGTGGACATCGGACCACTGGAAAATGATGTTGGAGAAGTAGAAATGACATCAATCTTCATTGTGGATGACAGTAACAACGTGCCAGAAATGGGAGAAAGTCAGGGCAGAAGCGACTGAAGTCACGATTACTAAAGGGAAGGTGCCTGGGAAGCTGGAAGATCGAAGATGGACAAGTCACTTGGACTGGATGGACCACATTCCATGTTCTGAAACAAGTAGCTGAAGCTGAGGCTTTAAAGTGTTGGTCACACTACATTTGGATTATTGTGAACAGTTTTAGGCCCAGGTTAAAGGAAGGATGTGCTGGAATTAGAAAGGAGGAGGTTTATAGGAATGATCTTGGGGTTGAAAAGGTTAATGTACGAGGAATGTTTGACTGTTCAGACCTGTACTCATTGGAGTTTAGAAGGGGTGAGGGGCCAACCAAATACTTAAAGGCCTGGATAGAATGGATATAGGGAGGATGTTTCCAGTAGTGGGAGAGTCTAGGACCAGAGGGCACAACCTCAGAATGAAAGAACGTCCCTCTAGAGCCGAGATGAGAAGGAATTTCTTTAGCCAGAGAGTGGGTGAATCTGTGGAATCTGGCACTTATCTGTGTAAGCGGAACAAGTGCTACACATGCCCTTACACTTCCTCCCTTACCACCATTCAGGGCCCCAAACAGTCCTTCCAGGTGAGGCAACACTTCACCTGTGAGTCGACTGGGGTGATATACTGCGTCTGGTGCTGCCGATGCGGCCTTTTATATATTGGCGAGACCCGACACAGACTGGGAGACCGCTTTGCTGAACATCTATGCTCTGTCCGCCAGAGAAAGCAGGATCTCCCAGTGGCCACACATTTTAATTCTACATCCCATTCCCATTCTGACATGTCTATCCACGGCCTCCTCTACTGTAAAGATGAAGCCACACTCAGGTTGGAGGAACAACACCTTATATTCTGTCTGGGTAGCCTCCAATCTGATGGCATGAACATCGACTTCTCTAACTTCTGCTAATGCCCCACCTCCCCCTCGTACCCCATCTGTTACTTATTTTTATGCACACATTCTTTCTCTCACTCTCCTTTTTCTCCCTCTGTCCCTCTGAATATACCCCTTGCCCATCCTCTGGGTCCCCCCCCCCTCCCGTCTTTCTTCCCGGACCTCCTGTCCGATGATCCTCTCGTATCCCCTTTTGCCTATCACCTGTCCAGCTCTTGGCTGTATCCCTCCCCCTCCTGTCTTCTCCTATCATTTTGGATCTCCCCCTCCCCCTCCAACTTTCAAATCCTTTACTCACTCTTCCTTCAGTTAGTCCTGATGAAGGGTCTTGGCCTGAAACGTTGACTGCACCTCTTCCTACAGATGCTGCCTGGCCTGCTGCGTTCACCAGCAACTTTGATGTGTGTTGCTTGAATTTCCAGCATCTGCAGAATTCCTGTTGAATCTGTGGAATTTATTGCCACGGGGAGTTTGGAGGCCAAGTCACTGGGTGTATTTAAAATGGAGGTTGATAGTTTCTTCATTAGTAAGAATCTTGAAGGCTGCATGGAGAAGTCAGGTAAGTGGGATTGAGAGGGAATAATAAAGCAACCATGATCAAATGGTGAGGCAGATTCAATGAGACAAGAGATTTGAAGCTGCTTCTATGTCTTATGGTCAAAGAATAAGTAATGAACAGAAAATATCTTCAAAACAATTTGAAATGTATTTTATCAAGATGGGAATGAAGTGTAGAGGCATTATAAATCGATCAAGCACATTTTCCCCATGATTTATATCTGAAATCGTAAATTAAAATGAATGCTGATCACCTTGGTTGGGTACTTTCTTTTCTATGTGCCAAGGATGTTTTGTATTGAAACTTGCAACTCTTGTTTGTTGAAGTTATCAAGATGATGTGGCTGTTTGGAATTAATTTTGCTTTGCATTGATTATAATAGAACTGTTGCAAAATGACATCCTCCTTTCTTGGAAATAGATAGCCCTGCCTATAAATAAGTAGCTGTGCTTCAGCTTAAGAACGCTGGAGAAAACTTGGTTGCATTTTGGCTGAGAACTTCCTAAATTTTCACCCTGCTTTAAAAGTATCTTCTTGTATCATGAACTGTGACTTATCTCCTGTTTTAATATTATGCTTCCTTGTTACTGGAGAGGATAGCTTTCTTCCATCTACGTCTGTGACTAAGGGAAATTTATCACAAGTATGCACGCATGTGCTGGGCGATTAGCATATTTATCCAACCCTTGATTCCAATTACAGTAATCTGAATCAGCAGGCATTCCACTATAGACATAAAACCTCCCTGTTCTTAGTTTCGTAGAATCATTGTGCCCTTTTGAATTTTTGATAATTTTAGTTTAAATTAAGTGCCAATAGATCTTCCCTTCATTCCTATCCACTTCCTCATTTTTCTCATGTATATGCTGCCCTCTAAATCTCTCCTATATCAGACATCATAATCTCTCACTGTTTAGATACTAGGCACTTATTTTTTTAAATCTTCCTTTCAATGTGGATAATTTTATTCTTTCTCTTTTTTTTACTGATCTTTCCTTACTTGGATAACTTATCTACATTTATTTTTCACCTCCCTATGTCCTCTTCACAAATTTCTTACTTGCCTTTGTCAACAAATTAAGCAGCAAGATCTTCGGTGCCATCAAGTCATTTATATAGACTGCAAGAAGTTGAGGCCTCTGTTCATTTCCCTGTAGTGCACCAGTGCACCATAGATTCTATGTCGTCAATTACTCTGAAGAAAGAGCCACTTTGTGTTTCCTTTAAAGTAGACAATTATTTATTATTAATAATATGATAAGTTCTACTCCTTGACCACTTACTTGTCACGTAATCTTTGTTGGTGTCTCCTATTAAATGCCTGTGGACATCTAGGTATTTGGTTTCTCATTACTCATTGCATATTGTACATATTTCAAGAAACTATGATAAGTTAGTCAAACATGATTTCCCTTTCACCATGTTCACTTTATCCAATCACCTTGAATATTTATGCTACATCTTTAATACTAGTTTTGTAATGTTTTTCTTATAACATGTTATCTAACTGTCCTGATTTCCTGAGCTTAATTTTCCTTTTTAGATGAATTACATTTGACATTTTCAAATCTAATGGGCACTCTTCCCCCAAATGTCTGTAATTGCAGAAGAATGCTTCGTTTGAAGTAACAGACCAGCAATCTTACTGGTAATATTTTTAAGATCCTGGGATATAGTCCACCTGGAATCCGAGGCGATTTAGCCAGCCGTTCCAGCAATACTGTCCGGTGGATGCAGTCTTTCTGAGTTCCTTTCTCCTTTTCAATTTCTGATTTACAGCTAATTCTGGGATGTTACTTATATCATTTATAATGACAGCCAATGAAGATTGTTGTTTAATTCATCGAGTGTCTCCCTACAATCCATAATTAATTTCCCTGACTTGCTTTCCATACAACCCACACTGTCTGTGTTAATCCTTTTCTTTTTAAATATATATGAAAACTCTTGCTATCTGTTTTGGGAAAGGAGTTATTCTGGGAGTTAAACAAATCATCAAATCATGATTTAAAGAAACAAAATTATATCTCCTTGTTTAGGTCAGAAGATTTTGTTTAAAGTTCTGCTCAATAATTTCTCAGATCTTTCCCTGACTTCTATCCTATTTGCATTTCCCATGCAAGTGGATCAGACCAGACTGTTAACAACTTGTGTAATGCAACCTATGGAAAATTCAGGAATAAAGTGTAATGTTTGAAGTTAACTTCTGTGGGGAGAAAAGCAGTTGATGTTTTGTCAATGATATATCAGGACAAAAAAATTAAATCTTAATTAATCAACTTAAAAATTTTATGATTAATTTATTATCAAAGAATGTATAAATAATACAACCTTGAGATTTGCTTGCTCAGAGGTGGTCACAAAGCAAGAAACATGAAAGAACCCTATTAAAAAAGGAATTAAAAAAATAAAAGGCCAACACGCCAAGTGCAAGAGAAAGAAAAAAAATACAAATTATGCAAACAATTGAAGCGAACAACTGCATTACGAACCAAAACTCAGTCCTCAGATCCAAATCCTCGAGAAGGCCCCAAGTCTCGCTTATCAGTTCATCATATTAGCAGGCATAGAGCACAGAAGTCGGGATAATCTTTATAGCCTCGGTGCCATGGAGATGACCATTAGAGAGAAGGAGCAAAACTGGTTCTCGCCTCCAATCTGGACTGGCGCTTAAATGTTTTAAACAGTGAATTGTACCTCACATTAGGACCAAGCTGCAGTGAAAGGCTCTGGGCCTAGACCATGTTGCCCAGAACTCACTCCGGGCCTAGATTTTGCTGCCCAGCCCAAAGCTGCTCTCAAGCTGTTCAGATCAGCTTGGCATCCAGAGTGATCCAAGCTCGCACCCAGGCTAGTTAAACAAGCATTGGAACTTCTTTGCCCGGTTCACAACATCTGCTTTTCGCACTCAGAGTGATCCAGCGTTGCTTCCGGGCCGGCTGTACGGTCATCAGAGCTCCAACTGCAAGGGTTTTGCAAAACACCATCTCGGGTCATTCCCTGAACTCGCCTCACCATTGCATGCCCCTTCACTGTTTGCAGTGATAATTTAACACAATTTACAACAGAAAAGGTATTTTTATGCTATTTTTCATTGGATTTCTTCTCCTCTTGACTACCAGAAACTGTTACACGTGTTTGGTAGCACCTTCTTAACTGGAAATGAAAATTTGTTATTCTTGCCACCAAAGTGTGCAAGGATCTTACAGGGAGCAAATGCGCAAGAGTTGTCAGTTAGGTTCAGGTTTGAAACTATTTTGCTACATTCAGACTGCCTTTAAAAAATTATTTGTTTATGAACTGGCACCTCTTTAAATCCCAGATTAGATATGGTTGTGCATTTGTGAGCCTGATGGCACACACTCAGCAATTCAGGAACAGCTTTTCCCTTCTGCCGTCAGATTTCTGAATGAACATTGTGAGCACATGGACACTACGTCACTACTTCTTTGCACTGCTAGATTAATTTAACATGTATACATCCACACACACACATACTCTTGTTGTAATTCACAGTTTTTATTATTATGTATTGCAGTGTACTGCTACCACTTGAGAACAAATTTCATGACATATGCTGGTGATATTATACCTGATTCTGATTCTGGTGTTAGTTCATTCGTTATGTTCCGAGACTTTATCTTTCATCTAGATGGGGTAGGATAGAACATTATATTTGTTGCTGTTATTCTATTCTCTGATAGCTCACCTCTCATTTCTGTTAGCATTTTCCAAAAATGATTTCTTCCTTTACAATTTGGCAATAGAATTTATTGATACAGTTGTTTCTGTGCCTGTAGTTTGGCTTCTTCAAGCAGCTTTTTGGTAAGTGCCTTAAAGAGAAAATGTTGTGCCTTGATTCTCTGTTGTCTATAGTGTAAAATATTTACTAAATTCTGACAGCCATCCCTAGTTATTGCAATGGCTCTTTGGAGTGACTTTGGAAGCATCTGCACAGTGTTGCATTCCAGAAATAGTCAATCATTTGACACCAAACTTAGGAGAAACAGTCTGAAAGCAGTATTACAGCACTCTTCAATGTAGGTGAAAACACCATTTACATATGATATGAATTGACAAAATGTGATATCAAGAAATGGATGAGAGCATTGGATACACTAACGCCTACGAAACCAGCCAGCATCCTGAAGAGCTCAGAACTAGTCGTCTCTAGCCAAGCTTTTCTCATAAATTTACAGTACTGGTATGTAGCAATTTCTATGGAAAATTGCCCAGATATGATCTATGTGCAGAAATCAGGACAAATGCAATCCAGCTAATTACCATGAAATCTATTTTTAATCATCAGCAAAGTGATGGAAATTGTCTTTGAAGCAGCATTTAGTCATCAACAATCTGTTTACAGATGCCGATCTGTAGTTCTTGTAGACCTTATCTTGCCTTGATGCAAACCTGAAGTGCCCTCAACATTGAGGCACGATTTGACTGATTATTGTAAGACTGAAGTCTTTGAAGATGTTGCCTGGATGGAGGACATGGCTTATGGTAATAGGTGTAGTGAACGTGGCCTTTTCTCCTTGGAGCAACGGAGGATGAAAGGTGACCTGACACAGGTGTATAAGATGACGAGAGGCATTGACTGTGTGAATAGCTAGAGGCTTTTTCTCAGAGCTGAAATGGCTAACACAAGAGGGCATAGTTTTAAGGTGCTTGGAAGTAGGTTCACTAGGGATGTCAGAGGTAAGTTTTTCACCAAGAGAGTGGTGGGTGCGTGGAATGGGCTGCCAGTGAAGGTGGTTGAGGCAGATACAGTAGGGTCTTCCAAGAGACTCTTTGATAGGTACATAAAGCTTAGAAACATAGAGGGCTATGCGGTAGGGAAATTCTAAGCAGTTTCTAGAGTAGGTTACATGGTTGGCACAACATTGTGGGCTGAAAGCCCTGCAATGTGCTATAGATTTTCTATGTTTCTATGTCAGTGGGCATTAAAGAAAAAAAAACACTCTAGTAACACTCTGGTAGCTGAAGTCGTCTTTCGTACATAGGGTGGTAACTGTGGTTGGAGTCAACCATTCCATTCCCAAGACATCACTGCAAGAGTTACCCAAATTAATGTTATGGATCCTACCATACAACTGTGAAGTGTTATTCATGCTACTTGCCATGAGAGTTCACCAGCTACCTTGACAGCAGTCTACTTTCTACCTCAGACTGACATGAAGCCTGCTCTAAACAAGTATTCTCTGTGGTCAACAGCCTTGAAATGGGATATCCAGAGAACTTTTCATCATTGCTGGTGACCTTAGCAGGCCAACCTCAAGAGTGTGTTGCCAAATTACTACCAGCACAGTCCCTGTCTCACTAGGGTTCTAAACACCCTAAAATGAAATGGGTGGAGCATTGGCTGATAGGCAGAAAGCAAAGGGTGGGAATAAAGGGATCCTATTCTGATTGGTTGCCGTTACTAGTGGTGTTCCGCAGGGGTTGGTGTTGGGGCCGCTTCTTTTTACGATGTATATCGATGATTTGGATTATGGATTAAATGGTTTTGTGGCTAAGTTTGCGGATGACACCAAAATAGGTGGAGGAGCAGGAAATGTTGAAGAAACAGAAAGGTTGCAGAGAGACTTAGTCAGTTTAGGAGAGTGGGCAAAGAAATAGCAGATGAGATACAACGTTGACAAATGTACGGTTGTACATTTTGGAAGAAGAAATAGTCGGGCAGATTATTATTTAGATGGGGAGAATATTCAAAAATCAGAGGTGCAAAGAGACTTGGAGGTCCTCGTGCAGGATACCCTAAAGGTTAACCACAAAGTTGGATTGGCGGTAAGGAAAGCGAATGCTATGTTGGCATTCATTTCAAGAGGAATAGTGTATAAGAGTGAGGAGGTGTTGATGAGGCTCTATGGGGCATTAGTGAGACCTCATTTGGAATACTGTGTGCAGTTTTGGGCCCCCTATCTTAGAAAGGATGTACTGATGTTGGAGAGAGTTCAGAGAAGATTTACGAGGATGATTCCTGGAATGCAGGGGCTAACATATGAGGAGCGTTTGTCGGCTCTTGGACTGTATTCATTAGAGTATAGAAGAATGAGAGGGGATCTCATAAAAACATTTCGAATGTTGAAAGGGTTGGACAGAGTAGATGTGGAAAGGTTGTTTCCCTTGGTGGGTGAGTCCAGGACAAGAGGCCTTAGACTTAGAATTAGAGGGTACCCAGTTAAAACATAGAGATGAGGAGAAATTTTTTTAGCCAGAGGGTCGTGGATTTGTGGAATTCGTTGCCACATACAGCTGTGGAGGCCCAATCATTGAGGGTGTTTAAGGAGGAGATTGACAGGTATCTAATTAGTCAGGGTATCAAGGGATATGGGGAAAAGGCCGGAAATTGGAACTAGATGGGTGAATAGTTTAGCTCATGGGGGAGCTGCGGAGCAGACTCGATGGGCCAAAAGGCCTACTTCTCCTTTGTCTTGTTATCTTGTGATCTTGTGAACCAATGCTGAATAACCATCAAAGATCCGTACTGAGCCATCCTCTTCCGCACTTAGTAGATTGAACCACCAGGCTGTGCTCTTACTCCCAGCATACAAATAGAAGCTGAAAAGGGAGAACCTAATGCAGAAAGTTGTACTGTGCAGGTCTGAGGAAACAGATGAGGTTTTACTTGACTGATTTGTGTGAACTTACTGGTCCCTTTTCAAAGACTCAGCTGTCAGCCTAGGTGAGTATGTCACCACCATCACAAACTTTTATCAGCAAATGTACTGAGGACTGTGTACCAAAGAGAACAGTACAGAATCAGAATTGGGTTTAATATCACCAGCATATGTCGTGAAATTTGTTAACTTTGCAGCAGCTGTACAGTACAATACATTATAATATAGAAAAAACTGTTAATGACAGTAGATATATAAAAATAGTTTAAATAAGTAATGCAAAAACAGGAATTACCACTGGACTAGACATGCCCAGGCATCATACCTGAAGAAACTGGCAGAGTTTGTCATCGAAACATCAGTTATAATCAGTACTTGCAAATGGCTGGAAGCCCAAGAAGAGTTAATTCGTTATACATGTCAGGAAAGCACGAGATCCTTTCTCATATATGTTTCCATCCAACCTAGAAATATCTTGGCTCCACTTCCTTTCCTCCACTCTCCCTGCAATTGACTTAACCTCATTTGGGGACACGAGAAACCATGGGTGCTGGAGTAAAACATATTTCTCTCTATAGATGTTGTCTGACCTACTGAGAGAACTCAGTGAGAAAGAAATGGACATTTGGCGTTTGGGGTCTAAAACCTTCCTCAGTCGTCTTGAAATGTCAACTGTTCATTTCTCTCCATAGATATTGCATGACCCACTGAATTCTTCAAATAAATGGCTTCACCTTACTTGGAACTGGCAATTCATCTGTAACTCAGCCAGGCTAGACTATGATGGGATGGACAGTGAACCCATATGTTAGTAGAAAGCCTGGAATTCTCTGTTGGATTAGGTATATGAGAGAATGTATTGCAGATAAATAAATGTGGCAATGAATTGATGGGAATACTATGAGAATCCTCATCGACTCGATGGGACAAATTATGTCATTTAAAATCATGTGAAAGCACAAAATGTTGTTGTGAACTCTAATATTATTATTCTCAAAGATTGTCATGGCTTTCCATAATGGAGCCCTAAGGGGTCACCTGTAATGGAATTCTCTTTTGAGGTATGAAACTTATAATGGCCTTCAGAGAGTAAAATCTTTGAAATTTCTTCTGCAACTATGAAGTGGTTAACTTTGGGCCAGAAACATCTATCAAAGATTTATAGGTTATTACAAGTGTGAGGGGTTATCATGATACAAATGTGTGAAAATGAGTAATGATAAAGATGATAGTTCATGCCTCCATTTCGATCTGAATATTAATTTTTTTCACTTTCAACATGTGAGAAACATGCGCTATAGTATTCATGTTTCTGATACCCATATCATCATGTCAGTTATAGCACTATAATGTCGGAAGCCATAGGAAAATGTTGGTGCCCTGTTTAACAAATCAATAATAACTCTTTGCGAAGAACTGCCGCTGCTTGCCATATTCCCACTATTGCCCTTGGTAGCAAAAACATAGGTAACCAGGAACAGGAGTGGGGCATTTGGTCTGCAAACCTGTTTCATAATGAAGATATTTTTGGTTTTCTATCTGAACAGCATATTTCTGCTTTTGGCATATACCTTTTGATACTTGTAGTGTGATAAATCTACTTAACTACTTCTCACATATATTGACTGGCATGGCCCCTTGGCATTATCCAAATGCCATTTCATCCTTAATAATTAGTGGCAAGATATCAATATATTAGGAACAGTATATAATATTGTAGTATTCTAAGGAAGGAGCTAATCTGTGGATTTTAAATATGTTTGCCTCCTATTTGACTGCTAGCCATTTTTATCCACCTTTAGGCCTAGAAACATAATCCCATTTGCAGATGCACATACTTGTTCTCTCACAATTGTAAAATGTGTGCATGCACTTGCATGTGTTCTTTCTCATTTACTGTGGAAAATTTATACTGTCTTGATTACCAGGTTCAGTAGCACATGGTCCAAGTCAACGTGGAATTTTTTTGGGCTGATTGTGTGATAACTAATGTGCTAACAGATCTTTCAGTACACAGTATGGGGACATTTGGAAATTAGAATGCCATTATAATTTCTTTAATTCTGTACTCCCTGATAGCCTTTCCACGATTTTTACTTAACAAATTTGTAGCTTTAGAAATTTTCTGAGGATGCTGGGTTAAATTGGCTTCAAAATACCCATTGACTGCATTCAAAGAGTTATTGATTGTGTACTTTTACGGCTTTATCTCTACTAAAAGGTTAGCTTTACTGGTAACAAATGATTTTCTTCTGTTCATTACACTAAGTCTTAATGCTACTTCTGTAGTATTTTTAGACGAGAGAAATGTCTTCCAATAGCCCAGGTATTCATTAAACACTTGCCTCATCCCAGCTCGCAAACTCTTTTCCATAGATGCTGCCTGGCCCGCTGAGTTCCTCCAGCATTTTGTGATTAGTGTTGCTAGCATTCTGACATTTTGGATTTTTGATTCAGATTTATTTATCAGATGTATATTGAAATATACAGTGAAATGTGCCATTTCCACTAACAGCTCACACACCCAAGGACGTACTGAGGGCAACCCGCAAGTGTCACCGGACGATCTGATGATTTACAGTTTTGAAGGAGGTTGTTATGGGATAGTTAATGCATTGATTTCAGAAATCCATTGGCATTGTACAGAATAGAAACTGGCTTTTCAACTCAGCTTGTCAATGCTAATCAAAATGCTTACCTAAGTTTGACCCAGTTGCCTGCATTTGTCTCATATTGCTCCAGAGTCTATCTTTCTAATGAATATATTTGTCTCGGTGAGTTTCCCTAGGTTCCAGAATGTTCTGTAAATTGTAAGACAGAATATGAAACCTTAAACTTTAAGTTAAGAAGAAGAGAGAAAACAGAGTTGTGGAGCAATTAGTCTGACATCAGTAGCAGAGTCAGAGTTGGTACCTATCGTTAAGGATGTGGTGACAATGTTCTTTAAAAATAATCAAAGGATTTGGCAGCTGAAGTTATAAAAGATAATATGTACAAATGTTGGAAGAACTCAGCAGGCCAGACACCGTCAATGAAAAAGAGTATAGTTGACCTTTCCGGCTGAGACCCTTCATCAGGACTGGAGAAAAGATGATGATCCAGAGCTAGAAGGTGATCTTATTACCACTAAACCCAAATACCTAAATGTAAAACTTTGTTGAGGAATATCAATTTTCATGTGATGCAGTCTGTATGTTCTGTGCAAACAATTTCATGTTGTGTAAAAATTTCATTGGCTTTCATATCACATCAACAACAAATTACCAGATAATTAAAGATATGCAAGTCATTACCTATGGTTCTTCAGGATAAAGGTAGTGTAAGGGGGTTTCATCTTTTATGTTACTGTGTAGGCTAATTAAAATGGCTTCTTTGTTATGTTATACTTGGGAATGCTTCTTTGTTATGTTAAACGCTGAGAAAGTTCTTGCGCTAGCAGCTTGTTTTGGTTTAGACTGTGATAAGAAGATGTTACAAACCAATTGGGATAGTTGTTATGTTTTTGGTGTATCTGAAGATATTGTATGCGCGGGCTTTTGGGGCAGAAGGTGGGAGAGAGAGACAGAGGATGGACCAGGTGCTGTGAGTCCGCTAACGGGGTCGGACCCTGAGTGGGGTGTTCGGTGAGGAGAGGAGACGGACTCATGTGGAGCGTCTGGTCGACCACTGTTGTTGGTCCCAGGCGGCCGGTCGAGGTGGTCCGAGGGGTCGCAGGGTGAAGAAGAAGAGTCCTGAGCTCCAACTGTTTGTGCACGAAGAGATTGAACTTTGATAAGTGTGGCGCCTTTGATTTTCCTTTTATATTTTATTCTCTATTAATTATATAGTTCCAGTAATATCTATAAACTATAATCATTTAATCGTATCTGGTGTATTGTCTGTTATTTGGGCGGGGTGGGGTACATCACACAGCATCCACACAAAGTGATTACCCAGTTTAGCGGGGCCAAGGGCTGTCTCCCTAGACGACAGCGAGCCTAGCGACCCTGAGGCTGGCCAGGGGGGCTACAGTATCAAAGTACATGAGAAGAAATCTGAAATGGGATACTCTGCACCCCTGTGTTACGACCTTTTGTGTCACAAAAGTTCACCCTTATGGAAATAACAAATTGCTACCAAAAAGTCTGATACAGGAATAAAAACTGGGTATTACTGAATTAATGCAAGAACCCATAGAATTTTCAAAGGACACTGCTTGCTGTAAGGTAATAGAACCTGAAAACTTCCGGGGGCGGGGGTGAATACCTTTTATAGGCACTGTAGATGTGTCAATGGTTGGGAGGGTTTTACCACGATGCATTGGGCTGAATCCACTACCGTTTGTAGGATTTTCCGCTCAAAGACTTTGGTGTTCCCATACCAGGCCGTAATGCAGCCAGTCAGCACAGTTTCCACCACACATCTATAGTTTTGCCAAGGTTTTTGATGACGTGCCGAACCTCTGCAGACTCCTGTTTTGTGAGTATCGAGAGGAGTAAGAATTGTGGAATTTTTGCAGGAAAGTGCAGATTAGATGCATGATTGGATCAGCCATAATCTTAATGAATTTCATGACATGTTTGAGTGGCTGTACGGATTGCTGCTTTTATTTTGTATGCAATAGTTTAACAATACGTAGGCACAGATATACATGCTCTTGCCTGCACTCTTCTACAACATCCCTTACTCAGCTTCCTTGAAATCACTCATTCTTAGTAACACTTCACTATTAACATTTACTTTTCTCTTTTACTTTGTCAGCAATCCATTCCCCCATGCATTCCATCAGCCCACTCTGCCTTCCCTACGATTCCATCAGCCCACTCTACCTTTCCCCTCTATCTCTCCATCTCCCTCCCCCCACCCCCTACCCCCTCCCCTCACCGCCTCTCCCCATCTCCCCTCACCCCCTCCCCTCTCTCCCCCTCCCCCTCTCTCCCCTCCCCTCCCTCTCCCCCGTCTCCCCCTCCCCTCTCTCCCTCCCCCTCTGTCCCTCCTCCTCTGTCCCCTCCCCCTCTCTCCCTCTCCCCCTCCCTCCCCTCTCCCCTCTCTCTCCCTCCCCTCTCTCCCCCTCCCCTCTCTCTCCCTCCCCTCTCTCTCCCTCCCCTCTCTCTCCCTCCCCTCTCTCCCCCTCCCCTCTCTCCCCCTCCCCTCTCTCCCCCTCCCCTCTCTCCTCCTCCTCTCTCCTCCCCCTCTCTCCTCCCCCTCTCTCCTCCCCCTCTCTCCTCCCCCTCTCTCCTCCCCCTCTCTCCTCCCCCTCTCCCCCTTCCCCTCTTTCCCCTCCCCCTCTCTCCCCCTCTCCATCCCCTCGCCCCCTCCCTATCCCCTCTCCCCCTCCCTCTCCCCTCTCCCCTCTCCCTTCTCCCCCTCCCCTCTCCCCTCTCCCCTCTCCCCTCTCCCCTCTCCCCCTCCCCCCTCCCCCTCCCCTCTCCCCTCTCCCCCTCCCCTCTCCCCTCTCCTCCTCCCCCTCCCCTCACCCACTCTCCCCCTCCCCTCACCCCCTCTCCCCCCTCTCCCCCTCGCAGATCAGAGGCAATTGCCGATTGCATCGGCACTGATCTGGGCTGACAATTACGTGCTAGGCGGCACCTAATTAATTAGCATGTTTATTTCGGCTTTTTTCTTAAAGATGTGCTGTGTGCGTCCCGGCTACCGTTGCATTTTCTGTGAATCGGTATCTTTCCGTGGCCTGGGGGTTTGGGTGGTGGGACACTGGGGTGTCATCTCATCGTCGATCAGGGCAGGCAGCTCATCTTCTCCTATGACTACCCGCCTCGATGTCGAAGGTCGAGGTTCGTCGTTTGCTGTGGCTGATGTGGAAGGCTTGCTTGACTGCTGAGCCTCGCGCATTTTTCTATCACACAGTTCTTTAATAAGGACTCAAAACATCCTGCAAATATCTCCTAAACCGACGTACCCTTTCAAAATTAAAGTCATACTTTATCATTACTGATTCGGTTTCGATTGTTATCCTTTTTTCTTCCAATTGCATCAGCTCGTCATCTGTCAGTTCTTGGTGATGGGATGCCAAAACCTCTTCAACATCATGTTCGTCAACTTCCACAAGCCAAACTCACGTTGTCCTTACTTTGTTCACCACGATCAAAACGCTTAATTATATCTGGTTTTACCGTAAGTGTAACACCCTTAAGAGCTCTTTCAGGCTTTTCCGATACCATAGAACTCATCTTGCAAATGGCTGCTCACAGGCACGTGTTAAAGCGAAGCAGTTCCGAATCCAGGGGAGAGCGGCTGCTCGGGGCGCGCTCTGCCTTTTATCGCGCGCTGAATTTTTTTTCGTAACAGTGAAAACACCTTCTGAAAGCGAAAGCAGGGTACTAATGGAGGTCTTTCGTAACAGTGAGGTTTTGTAAAGCGAACGTTCAAAAAGCGAGGGACACCTGTATTTGTTTCTTATTTAGAGTTACATCACGGTAACAGACACTTGCAGCCTAACAAGCTTGCACTACTCAATTACATTCGTATGACCAATTAACCTACCAACCCATGTGTTTTTGGAACGTGCGAGGAAACCGGAGCACCCGGACAACCCACATGGTCACAGGAAAATATATACACTCCTTATAGACAGCAGTGTAATTGAATTTAGGTTGCTGGTGTTGTTAAAGCATTATGTTTACCTATATGTTAACTGTTTCAATCTGTAGTTCTAACTTTCTTTGTATGACCATATACTGTAGGTTAAAGTGCGGGTAAGTATTGGGTTATGTTTAAATGAATTATGCTTTTTACTGTATAACAGAGAAACAAAGGAACATATAGTTAAGTGCCAAAAGGACAAAAGTTGTCTGACAGTAAACAAGCTTATCATTCCCAAGATTAAAATGCACTTTTAGGATCTTGCAATAATCAGTGAAATGTAGTCTGAATGATTATACACTGTGTATAATTTTTGTATAATCTCCAGAATGCTGAACTTGGCAGACCTTTTAGCATGAAGATGCTAATTTTGAAGAGCGGTGATTTATCAATGTAACATGTGATGTACTATTGTTAATGTTTATAGTTACTATTGATTTTCAGCAGATTCCAGATGTCAGCTTCCATACTGCAGTGGAAAAATAATATTGAGAAATTAACATTTATTGCATACTTGGTTTATTTTGCTGCTGGTAGTAACATATGGGTAATGTTTGAGAGTTTTTCAATGCCCGAGAAGTAATTTCCAGCATCAATAGCAATTGTATTTTTCTTTAACTCTTCATGTTTGTTTTATGTTGCAGGTTCCTTGTTATAGCTGGGGGTGGTAGTGGGGATAAGCTCTCACTACCTTTTTAATGCGCCCATTGGTGTGCGTCTCAAATAGCCTCTGACAACCAAGGCATTTTGATCTTGGCCTTCATGCGTGGTTAGCTACTATGCCTGGTGGAACCGTTTTTACTGACAGGAGAAGGGGCAAAAGTGGGTAACTGGTGCCCTAAAACCAGTTGCTTCAGGCAGATGATCTTATCAGCTGTGGTTGACAGCTCATCTAGGAGAAGGAAAACTCTGATCTCAAACCTTTACTGCCTTGCAGCTATACTCACGGGAGTAACCCTAAGGAAAGATCCGAAGCTAGAGTCCCAAAGGACGTCCTACGTTGAGCTCAACACTGAAGTTTTAGATCTTCAAAAACTTCTAAGAAAGTAAAGGTGCTGCCATGCCTTCTTTTAAGATGTAGTTATGTCACTATATAATTTCATTCAGCCCTCCCACCGCCCACCAAGCAAGCAGTAGCAAAGCCCCAAAGAGACCATGATGCAGGTCCATCAAAAATTAGAGTCCATAACCCAGCACTTCGACATGACACAGGTTCTCTCTCACTCTCACTAACGAGAGAGAGAGAGGTATCACTCCTTCCACAGCGAGAGGGGAAACTGACACCTTGCTGTTTCGATGTTACAGTCTGAAACGTTGCTTTTATTCCAAGTTTCTCTGAGTTGAGATTTGGGAGCAAGCTTCAGTTGGCAACACTGTTGAGGAATCGAGTCTACAGGGCTGCGGCAGGCCACACACAGAAGGTGCACGTCTTTCAGGTGGCTCCTGGAGATATTGAAAGCAGCTGGGAATGGGAATCTACTGCTGTGAAGAACTTCACTTTGGATGTAGACTCTAACAGAACCTCAGCCACCTTGAAAAGAAAAAAGGGAGGAATTTAAGCAGTTTCCCAGATGAGCTCAAAGAGGTCACCCTCATGCCACCTTTCCCTGATAAATCAACCCTTGCTTTCTCAATCGTTGCAAACTACCACCTTATTTACAGTTGACGTTATCTTACCAAAATCCCTGAAAAAGTGGTAGTCTTTCAAATTCATTCTTATTTTGCTCCAGGCATTGCTGTAGGTGCATGCATTAGGTTCCTATCCATGGCACAATGCTGAAATGTTCAATGAAAGTCACTAATAGCACTATGCGATAAATGCAGTATCTATTCGGACCGGAGTGGACTATTATGTGGACTTTTATATATGCTTTCTGGAATTTATTGAATTTGAATTGATTGAAAATTTCAAAATATTGAGGGGAATTGATCAGGTCAATTGAGAACAATCATTTCTATGTGCTGGGGAATTTAGAATTAAAGAGCAGAGTCTAAATCCTGAGCCAGCCATGGTAATGAAATACCTTTACATGCAGAAAGTGGTAGAAATTTATCAATCACCCATGTAAATTATTAATTTAACATTTTGAACAGGCACATAATTGTTAACCATAGCTATTTTAAGGGATGCAGATAAAGAGATAAGTTTATGATGTTCAGAACCTTATGATAATTTGAAACTTAGAGGCAACTGGTATTTCTAATTTATGAATAAAGCTGAAAAAGGGATACTAAATAAAAGTGACAGTGAGGAGAGCAATCTGAAACTTGACATTGACTGCTGATCTGAAAATGTAATAATGCAGATCTGTTGTGGCTGCATACCATGTACTTACTGCTATTCTCTTGTTAAATGATGATCGTAACTTGATAGTCCGCTGCCAATGAAAGTCAAATAACTGAAGGTGGAAATGTGAAATAGGCACTGAATCACTGGAAACACACGGTAGTGTAGGTAGCATCTGGGAAAGAGAAATTGAGTTAACCTTGTGGCTTTAATTCCCCCTTTGTCAGAAAGGAGGAGGAGAGAAAATATTAGATTTGTTGGTGAGACGGTAGGGGAGAGGTGGATAGGACATTTAGAATATCTGTGATAGGGTGAGACCACTGTTGTACTGAAGACAGATTGTAGAAGTAATCCAATTGAGTGCTTAATAGGGGAAGAAAGAGAGAGGGGAAGGACCGTAACAGTTGTGTGGTGCAGAGCTTGCTGGATAAACCCAGCAGGTAAAGCTTTCCTAATGGATAAAAATATCTGAGCCAGTATCACATGCAGATGACTTATAACAAAAAAGGCTAGTCCTGAAAGTTACAACTTATCAAGATGGAAGATGAGATGAAAAAAATGGATACAGTAAATCTAATATAAACTCAAAGTGCTGACATATTCGGTAGGCCAGGCCACATCTGTGGGAGAAGAGACAGAGCTAACGTTTCTGGCTGAATGTTAGTTCTGATGAAATGACTTTCATTGAATTGTTAGATCAGGTGTGGGCTGACCAGCTGAGTACTTCCATCCTTTTCTTTGTTTACTATGGAAGATAAGGTGGTGTTCTCGAGTTTTAATTGGTGCTTGTTCTAATATTGCAGGAAGTTCCAAGTAGATTGGAATGGGATGGAGAATTAAAATGGCAGCCACCAGGGAACTCAAATCTCCCCTACACACTGTATCTAGGTGGTCCACAAAATGTTTATCTGATCTGTTTAGTTTCTTTAATGTAGGAGAGACCACTTTGTGAACACTAAATGCAGTACATTGGATTGGAATCTCTTCTTCACTTGGAAGGGCTGTTTAGTTCCCTGGATGGGAAGAAGTAGAGGACAAGATTTGTAGTTTATAATACAAAGAATGAAGTGGTTCATGGGCTCAGAGGAGCAGACCAGGGAATTGCAAAGAAAATGATCCCTTCAAAATAAGTGATTGTTTGGAAGATAATAGTCTGAAATTGATGTAATACAAAGATTACACATCAACTGCCTACTACCACTGGCTTAAACAAGTCAAAAGGTTGGCAAAAATGATTTTGCCACTATGATGATGATAAATACTTTGTTGATCCCAAAGGAATTTGCAGTTTCACAGTTGCAATACAAGTGCACAGATATAAATATTAGAAGAGAAGTAGAAAGAATAAAAAAATAAGTTACCATAACCAGTCTAGCAGGAGGGGGGGGAGGGTCATCACTTCCCCAGCTATAGGTTGACTCATAGAGTACAATGGCCAAGGGTAAGAATGATCTTATATTGTGCTCCTTGGAGCGGTGCAGTTGTCTTAGTCTGTCACTAAAGGTGCTCCTCTGTTCAGCCAAGGTGGCATGCAGAAGGTAAGACACATTGTCCTGAGTTGTCAGGATTTTCCGTAGGGTCCTTTGTTCTACCATAGCCTCCAGCATGTCCAGTTTGACTCCTCTAACAGAGCCAGCCTTTCTACTCAGTTTATCAAGTCTGTTGGCATCACCTGTGTTGATGTCATTGCCCCAGCACACCACCACATAGAAGATTGTAATGGCGACAACAGACTGGTAGAACATGGTATACATTAAAAATTGTGAGAGTGTGGACTATTTCTGGAATGTAATTTTTTTTGTGGTTTAAGTAATGCTTGCAAACTCTTGGTTTATTATGTCGGTAAGATTTATTACCAGCTATGGGGATTTTATTATTCATTGTTTTTCCCATTGCTGCTTAATGAAGAATTGCTGGTGGAGATGGTGGTGGTATATTCTATGGTGTTTGCACAAATTGTAAAACTTAAAGAAATTGCTTCCCCAGATTAATAAAGAAAAATACAGTGAAGACATCTTTGCAGCAGTGAGGTTGTAACAACTCTGACAAAGAAAAAAATACTAACAAAAGATCATTGACCTTAAAAGTTTACTGTTCCATTGCTAGCTGATGTATGTGCTTTTTTGCTTTGTGACAATTGTTGGGGATATATTTGGAAATGTAGGTTAATATTGCATGGTTATAATGACAGAAGAAATCTGTTTTTATCCCCTGGAGTTGCTGTGTATTTGGCTGCAATTCATGATATATGAGAGCCACTGAGAATTATTCGATTTTATAACATTTTTTCTGTCCTGCAAGAAAGCACGAGGGCTCTACTCAGTTGAAGAAGTTTGATGTTTTAGATCACGTCCTGTTCCTCTGGGTGTGTTACTTTGAAATTCAAATAAATTAGCTATCATCTCATTATTTTTGATGGATTTTAATATTAGAGTAGTTATAATGTTGATGCTGTGCCTGATTTTAAAAGGTACTGTTACGTACCCCGTAACTGGGTTGCCAAACCAGCAGAAATGGATCACTCAGTTGGAATCTGGATTACTAGAACTCAGGAAGTTTTATTAAAGAAACAAGCAACACAGTAATCAAAAGGATAATGAATGCAACAGTTCAGCAATGATAAACATACATGTACACAGAATTCAGGATCAATCAAGCTCTAGCGTTGTCTAGGGGCAAATAACCAGTTTCAAAGTGACGCAAAGTTCAGTTCAACTTAGTTCAGTTCGCAGTAATCGTTGCCATGGCGATGGACAGTGGTGGGGAGGAGAGAGAGCTAAACGAATGAATATTCAACACAACTTCCACACACAGACCTTCGCAGTCAGCTGTCGGGTGAGTCCTTTGTGATGTCATCTGAGGTCACCGACCGTGACCCCTCTGTTTCCAGATACGAATTGTTTCCCTGCGCTGAACCTGGCACCCAGGCAAGGGTGGACACACACCAGGTTCCCGCCGATTGTGCCTTTCCACCCTGTGCGTTTATGGCTTGATCCCGTGGTCAGCCGTCCAAAAGTTTCCCACTGATTTGTGAGAGGCACACCGCTTCCAGGGTCTCGTTACCTCGGGTGTCATGTGTGTATTGCCTTAGCGAACCTGTCCCTTTTTATTCCCCCTGCTGGGGTATCGCCTGTCCATCACTTCAAACAGTTCAGGGTTCAAAGGGGGAGCCGCTCTTGACAGCCCTCCTTCCCCTTCATTACACATCTCCAAATGCTGCTCCATTGTTTTCCTTATCTCTCTCTCTTCTGAAGACAGGTGGTAGACCAACTGCTGATCACACAGGACAGCTAACATCTTAATTTATGTGTATTCTTGTCACACTTCCCCCCTTTAAGGATTTTTACCGGGGGGTAAAAATTACAAACATGAATACATTATTTGATACACACACAAATATACATCTTTATCAGCTATTTGGCTAATACAGCAAGTTTGAAGTTGTCAACACCTGACAGACAGTCAGCCATCACATTTTCTGTTCCTTTTATATGTGTTATTAATAATCCCTTAGACCAGGCTCCAACTTAACAAACTTCATAGTGGCCAAAAACACTGATGAATTGCGATCAATGTAACCTCTCATTTGGTTTTGTCCTGGACCACAATAGCAAGGGTCGTCCCATTCCGACTTAGTTTTCTCTCGCAAGGGCTTAGTAGGAGGGGGAGGGGTGGTAACCGCAGAGTTATTGCAAAACTTCCTACAGTACCCCACCATCTCCAAGAGCCTTCTGAGGGCCCTCTTGTCTGTCGGGGTTGGGAGGTCAGCGATAGCCTGCACTGTAGCTTGCATCGCTGCCAGCTGCCCCTGTGTCACCACAATTCCCAGGTAAGTGACCTTCGTGTGGCCGAACTAATTTTTTTCAAGGTGCACTATCAAGCTGGCTTCAGACAGCCGTATTAAATTGCCAATACACACCTCTGTGTTCGTCAGCCCTTTCGTCACTGAATTACTCATTCTATAGGGATCTTGCTCACTAGGCTTACCTATTGTAACAGACACCACCCAATGTCCCAGTTCTTTGCATCGCCTCGGGACAATCAAACACACGGGTGCGAGTCGTTTAATTACTTCTCTTAAAGAGTCGCTTTGTTCGGGGATTAAGGGAGAGACCTTATCAGCAGACCTGGCCAAAACAATAGCCTTCTCCCATCTGGTCGATACCATACTCATCTTTTCAAAATGGTTTTTTTCTCTTATTGGGGGGACCCTAGCTTCATTGATTTCCGCGCTAACACCGACGAGGTTTGTTAGCATATCAAAAGCCTGTGACCGTCTCAGTTCGCGTCGGTCATAATCAATAACATCCTTCCCCCTGGGCAGCCGGTAAACCTCTTTCATGATTCTACCAACTGTTTCCTCCACCGCAAAATGTCCACCGGGGGGTACCTTGTGGGCCAGGTTAAAAACCTCATCCCCATAACTCTTTTGCACCACCCCCCATTCCTCATCTGCGGGCACGGCACTTGGTCTCCCTTGCTTCCTTAGCACTTCCTCCTCCACACAATAGCCTATTAGTTCCCTTGTCAAGTCTGTGTCAGAGAGAGCTGTCTCTGCCAAAACCATCAGCCCCTCGTCTCACTCCTGCGTCTGCACAAATTCTTTCCTGACTAATGCTACGTCTGTCCCAGCTCCCTCACTACCTCTTGCCTCACTACACTCCTTCTTTTCACTTTCTACCCCCTTCTCGTACAAGGCTGGCAGAAACGTCTCAGCTAAATTTACTACCGCAGTCCCGTGATGAACCTGTGAGTCCATGGGCGGGGCCTCAATTCTGGCAGGCTGACCTGTCAATCTCACGACTGGGAACACGATTCCCCTGGCGACGTCATTACCGAGCAAAACTTCCACGCCTTTCATCGGTAATTCGGACCTCACCCCGATTGTGACTAGTCCAGAGACCAGGTTGCTTTGTAAGTGTATCCGGTGCAAAGGGACTGTCTCTGTCCCTTCTCCAATACCTTTGACCTTGACCTCTCCAGTCTGGGTCTCTGAGCTAAACTCTAATACACTCTTCAGTATTAGTGACTGACACGCTCCCGTGTCTCTCCAGATCCGCACTGGAACTGGTTTTAACCCCTCCTTCAACGACACCAATCCGGCCGAGATAAACCTCTCGCGCCCTTCCTGAACTTTGGCAGACCTGTCCTGTCCTAGCGGTTCATGTACCAGCTCGATACAGCCAGTCAAAATTGCCGTTTTTCCTTTTCCCGTCTCCTTCTTTGGGGCAAAGCACCTGGACTCAAAGTGTCCGACTTTCCCGCAATTATAACAGACAACCCCAGGAGACTTCCTACCAGACTGCTCCCGGTCTACCTTATCCTTCTCACTCGTCCCTGGCTTACTTTCTGACTTTTCCGGCGGACTCTTCCTGCCGTCCTGACTACCCTTCTGGTAGCCTTTACTCGTAGCAAACTTCACTTTATGCGTCAACGCATACTCATCTGCTAACTTAGCAGTTGCGGCTAACGTGGCTGCCTCTTTCTCATCTAGGTAGGGTCTCATACCCTCAGGGACACAACCTTTAAACTGCTCAATCAGGATCAGCTGTAGCAGTCTGTCATAATCCCCCTCTACCCCCTTCGAGGTGCACCAACGCTCACAATATGTCTGCATCTCACGGGCAAACTCCAAATACGTGTGGTCCCACTGCCTCCTCGCATTCCAGAACCTCTGCCGGTATGCCTCCGGGACCAACTCATAAATCCTGAGGATGGCCCTTTCACCACCTCATACCTCTGGGCATCCTCCGCGGACAAAGCTGAGTAAGCTTCTTGGGCTTTCCCTTTCAGTACACTCTGAAGCAAAACAACCCACTTATCCCTCGGCCAGTCCTGACTTATAAGCCACTTTTTCGAAATGGAAAAAGTACCGATCCACGTCGGTATCGTCAAATGGGGTAACCAGCCTAACCTCCTGGGTCGCCCGGAACCCTCCACCTTGGTTCGGCACGAGCCCCTGCTCTGCCCTTATCTTTAACTTCTCCAGCTCGAATTCCCTTTCCCTCTGTCTCTCCTCTCGCTCCCACTATCTCTCTCTCTCCTGCCTTTCTAACTCTTTCTCTTTCTCTTGCCTCTCTAACTCTCTCTCTTTCTCCCGCCTTTCTAACTGCTTCTCTTCGTGTTCTAACTGTCGTACCCGGAACTCGTGCTCGAGTCTCAGTTTTTCAAGCTGTACCTGTACCGCGTCTCCGGCAGGTTTTTCAATAGACACCACCCCCCAGCTCGCCTTGGGGAAACACACCTTTAGATGCATAGTGCTCTACGATAGCTCTGTGTATCTCCTCTCTCCTCATTGTCGACTTCCCCTTAGCAAGATTCAACAGTTTGGCCACAGCTACCAATTCCGATTTCCTGGCATCCTCTAATGCCTCCAAGGTCGGCGTCTTTATAAATTCCTCAGCCTCTATTTCTGCTGTTTGTCTTTTCTTTCTTTCGGGAATTTTGACCCAATCAATTTACTCCATCCCAAATTTAGCGTTCAAAATCCCGGACGAGCCCCCACTTATGTTACGTACCCTGTAACTGGGTTGCCAAACCAGCAGAAATGGATCACTCAGTTGGAGTCTGGATTACTAGAACTAAGAAAGTTTTATTAAAGAAACAAGCAACACAGTAATCAAAAGGATAATGAATGCAACAGTTCAGCAATGATAAACATACATGTACACAGAATTCAGGATCAATCAAGCTCTATCGTTGTCTAGGGGCAAATGACCAGTTTCAAAGTGACACAAAGTTCAGTTCAACTTAGTTCAGTTCGCAGTAATCGTTGCCGTGGCGATGGACAGTGGTGGGGGGGGAGGAGAGAGAGCAAAATGAATGAATATTCAACACAGCTTCCACACATAGACCTTCGCAGTCAGCTGTCGGGCGAGTCCTTTGTGATGTCATCTGAGGTCACCGACCGTGACCCCTCCGTTTCCAGATACGAATCGTTTCCCTGCGCTGAACCTGGCACCCAGGCAAGGGTGGACACACACCAGGTTCCCGCCGATCGTGCCTTTCCACCCTGTGCGTTTATGGCTTGATCCCGCGATCAGCCGTCCAAAAGCTTCCCACCGATTTGTGAGAGGCGCACCGCTTCCAGGGTCTCGTTACCTCGGGTGTCGTGTGTGTGTGTGTGTTGCCTTAGCGAACCTGTCCCTTTTTATTCCCCCTGCTGGGGTATCGCCTGTCCATCACTTCAAACAGTTCAGGGTTCAAAGGGGGAGCCGCTCTTGACAGCTCTCCTTCCCCTTCATTACACATCTCCAAATGCTGCTGCATTGTTTTCCTTATCTCTCTCTCTTCTGAAGACAGGTGGTAGACCAACTGCTGATCACACAGGACAGCTAACATCTTAATTTATGTGTTTTCTTGTCACAATACCAAGGAAACTCGTCCGATAATTATGGAAGAAGTACTAATCTGACACCTCATAATGTTACCGTTTTTCTCTATTCTATTTAAAACACTGTTTACTGATCCTATAAAATCATGAAATATGAGGCAAGTCTTGATCATTAAAGTAATTGTTCTCTGAGTTGAGGAACATCTGAGTGATGTAAATGGTGATTGGAAACATTTCCCTCATTTCACTGTATGCTTTCAGGTTGATGAAATTATAGGTTTCCACAAATAAAACAAAGTGAGGCATTTCATGTTTAATGAAACCCATAGCACATTTTATGGAACTCTGAAACCTAAACACAAAAGCAGTTAAAAATCTTTACATCACATCATCATGTCAGACTAGCCTCTTAAAGTGAAACCCCAACTCAAATGTCAGTAGTTGTGAATTATGTACATTTTTCCCAATTATGTTACCCTACACAGACCCCGCCCCCCCCCATCCTACAATTCACTAAAACCAGCATTGTGAGCCTGTCTGGAGCTGGGATGAGCCACCCGGCTGGAGTCTGGTGTTCCATGGATGGAGGAACAGCGGGTGCTTCCGGCTTGTCCAGAGGTGCAGTGACACGCTCAGGATCATGTTGTGTTGTGTCATGTTCTCACAGTGGAGTACTCCAGATATTGGTGGGCCGGTTTAAGGTGATCTACCAAAACAGTCATGTTTATCCCTCTTATCAATGATAAAAGTCTTTTCTCCCAGTTTCAAGCTGTGGAACGTGCCACCGTAAGGGGACCTAAGGGCATGTTGGTGTGCTTTGTGGTGGATGAAAACAAACGAGGTGGAATGTAGTTCAACAGGAACTCAAGAGGGCTGTATGCCATGATAGGAGATAGGAATAGGTGAAAAGGAATTGAATTTACTGATGAAGGGGGACGCTATTCAGAGGCCACCCAGCACCCAGACAGCTGTGGCATCAGGAATGAAATCACCTGCACTCATGACAGCTGTCCATATATCAGCTCTGCCACGGATGACTTGCAGGTCCTCTTTTGGAACAGTTCTGAGTCCCAGCAGCACCCGCAGGAGATGATCATGCCAATGCTTGTCTGACTGAGAAGCCCTCAGAGCAGTCCTTAAGGAGCAGTGAAACTGCTCACACAGGCCATTGCAGTGCAGGTGATACGCTCTGGTGTGATGTAACCTGAGGCCAAGGTTATGGGCCATCGCAGCACAAGAGGTCTGAACTGAATTGGTGACCATAGGGGAAATATCAGAGCCTTGTAGAACTGCAGAAGGACCTCTTTGCTCCTATACTCAACTCCCCTTGTTATGAAGGCCAACATGCCATTAGCTTTCTTCACTGCCTGCTGTACCTGTATGCTTACTTTCAGTGACTGATGAACAAGGACACCCAGATCTCGTTGTACTTCCCTGCCTTCCTGTTCTTGCCATCAAAGTGAATAACGTCACATTTATCTGACGTGGTAAATGTGGGCTCACTTTAAGTTTTAAGAATAAATTGGATAGGTACATGGATGGGAGAGGTCTGAAGGACTATGGACTGGATGCAGGTCAATGGGACTAGCGGAATAATGTTTCGGCACAGACTAGAAGGGCCGAATGGCCTGTTTTCTGTGCTGTAGTGTTCTATGGTTCTATGTTCTATGTGATGCCAAACCAAGCAACCCAGATGCTGATGAATTCCCGAACCACGTTTGCGGCCATCTTCAATGCTAGAGGGATGACATCTGGCCACCTAGTGGTACTGTCCACCATGGTAAGAAAGTGCATGGAACCGTGGGACCATATGGAAGGGTGAAGCCCGGGACTATTCGACTGGCATACAATTCCAAGTTTTTCGATGTTGACAATCTCAACCTTCAGTGTTGCCAATCTCAACCTTCAGTGTTGCCAGCTTATCTGGGTCCAGTCTATGCACGTGGGCATGGACTGGTGGGCCAGTTGTGGGAGTGTGATGCTCAACCCCCATGTTTTGTGACTATTGTGGAAAGCCAGCAGTCAAGCAAACTCAGATGCAATGTTGCATGTGCTTGACAGAGTTGTTGTGGGGAACTTCAGCCAAGATGGAATGGCGGAGCAGACTCGATGATCTGAATGGCCGAATTCTGCTCCTATGTCTTATGGTCTTACGGTCTTACTGGGTGAACAGGGTAACAACCCAAAGTCCTTGACATCCACAAGCCGGCAGTTCAAGATTGACTAACAGTCCTTGGGCACACAGGAAATCTGAACCAGGCAGATGTATAGTCACTTTAGGCAGGACACGGTCCCATTCACCCAATGAAGCAGAGCGTCATCCTTCGTGTCTTGTAAGTTGGATCCTGCTTTCATTGGTGGCTTCCCGCAAGGTTTTGTTGCTCTTTGCCTTAGAGCAAAGATGCACTCAGCCAGATGGTTTGAGATGTGTCTATTTTAATGCAAGGAGTATCATAAACAAAGCGGATGAACTTAATGAATACTTTGCTTCAGTATTCACTATGGAAAAGGATCTTGGCGATTGTAGGCATGACTTGCAGCGGACTAAAAAGCTTGAGCATATAGACATTATGGAAGAGGATGTGCTGGAGCTTTTGGAAAGCATCAAGTTGGATAAGTCACTGGGACCGGACAAGATGTACCCCAGGCTACTGTGCTAAGTGAGGGAGAAGATTGCTGAGCTTCTGGCAATGATCTTTGCACCATCAATGAGGACAGGGGAGGTTCCGGAGAATTGGAGGGTTGCAGATGTTGTTCCCTTATTCGAGAAAGGGAGTAGAGATAGCCCAGGAATTATAGATCAGTGAGTCTTACTCCAGTGGTTGGTAAGTTGATGGAGAAGATCCTGAGAGGTAGGATTTATGAACATTTGAAGAGGCATAATATGATTAAGGATAGTCAGCATGGCTTTGTGGAAGGCAGGTTGTGCCTTACGAGCCTGGTTGAATCTTTTGAGGATGTGACTAAACACATTGATGAAGGTAGAGCCGTAGATGTAGTGTATATGGATTTTAGCAAAGCATTTGATAAGGAACCCAATGCAAGGCTTGGCATCCAGAACTGGCTTGCCCACAGAAGGCAAAGAGTGGTTGTAGATGGGTCATATTCTGCATGGAGGCCGGTGACCAGTGGTGTGCCTCAGGGATCTGTTCTGGGACCCCTACTCTTCGTGATTTTTATAAATGACCTGGATGAGGAAGTGGAGGGTTGGGTTAGTAAATCTGCTGATGACACAAAGGTTGGGGGTATTGTGGATAGTGTGAGGGCTGTCAGAGGTTACAGTGGGACATTGATAGGATGCAAAACTGGGCTGAGAAGTGGCAGATGGAGTTCAACCCAGACAAGTCTGAGGCGGTTCATTTTGGTAGGGCAAATATGATGGCAGAATATAGTAATAATGGTAAGACTCTTGGCAGTGTGGAGGATCAGAGGGATCTTGGGGTCCGAGTCAATAGGACACTCAAAGCTGCTGTGCAGGTTGACTATGCGGTTAAGAAGGCATATGGTGCATTGGTCTTCGTCAATCGTGGGATTGAGTTTAAGAGCCGAGAGGTAATGTTGCAGCTATATAGGACCCTGGTCAGACCCCACTTGGAGTACTGTGCTCCGTTCTGGTCGCCTCACTGCAGAAAGGATGTGGAAACCATAGAAAGGGTGCAGAGGAGATTTACAAGCATGTTGCCTGGATTGGGGAGCATGCCTTATGAAAACAGATTGAGTGAACTTGACCTTTTCTCCTTGGAGCGACAGAAGATGAGAGGTGACCGGATAGAGATGTACAAGATAATGAGAGGCATTGATTGTGTGGATAGTCAGAGACTTTTTCCCAGGGCTGAAGTGGCTAGTATGAGAGAGCATAGTTTTAAGGTGCTTGGAAGCAGGTGCAGAGGAGATGTCAGGGGTAAGTTTTTTTTTATGCAGAGTGTTGAGAGCGTGGAATGGGCTGCTGGCAGCAGTGGTGAAGGCGGAAACAACAGGGTCTTTTTAAGAGACTCCTGGATGGGTACATGGAGCTTAGAAAAATAGAGGGCTTATGGGTAAGCCTAGGTAGTTCTAAGATAAGGACATGTTCGGCACAGCTTTGTGGTCTGAAGGGCCTGTATTGTGCTGTAGGTTTTCTATATTTCTATGTTTCTAACTTAGAATGAGGAACTATGACGTTGTGGCCATTATGGAGACTTGGATGCTTCGAGGGAGGGATGGCTGCATAGGGGGCATAGTTTTAAGGTGCTTGGAAGTAAGTACAAGGAGGATGTCAGAGTGCGTGGAATGCACTGCCTGTGAAGGTGATAGAGATGGATACGATAGGGTCTTTTAAGAGACTGTTCAAAATATGTACATGAAGCTTAGAAAAATAGAGGGCTATGCGGCAGAGAAATTCTAGGTAGTTTCTAGAGTAAGTTACATGGTCGGCACAACATTGCACGCCAAAGAGCCTGTAATGTACTGTAGATTTCTAAGTTCTCAGCAATAGGCGAAGCTGGCAGTACACTCACTTGAGCACCCATGTCACACAGGAAACGTCGCCCTGAAAAGGTGTCTGTAATGAATAGTAGACAACCCTGGCAGGTAAAACCCATGGGTTCACAGACCTCTGATATCTTGATGCACTGGCACTGTTGAAGCTGCAAAGTGGTCGTCAGTTTCGAGCATTCCTACCAAAGCGAGCATGGTAAATGCACAAACCTGGCACCATCTGTTTCGCAGCTGCGGGCTTCCTTCTGTTGTGGGCCCTGCTGACCGGGCTTATCGAGGTAGAGAAAGGAGGAGGAATGATGTACCATTGCCTATCTGAGCATAGACTATCAATCATTTTAGCAAGCTCCCAATGTATATCGCGGGTGTAATAGCAAGGGTTACTCAAACTGGATCATACATTTGTTGTATAAACAGTTCTTTAAAATTACAAACTGTTTAGCTGGAGAGACAGCATGTGGTCCATTAGCATTCTCGAGGCTGGGCAAAGAGAGCAACTGCTTGGCACTCAGACTCCAATAGTCCGAAACACTGTAAAAGGTGAGTTTTCAGTGATGGGTATTCATCATGTTCAGGCGGGTGTTCAAGCAATTCAGGCACTCTCACAGCTGTGGAATTGCTGAGCAATGCTTCCACACATTAAAATTTGGTGTTGTTGGAGGAGATTTCTCGCAGGGCAAACTGGGCCTCAGCTTGTACAACCTGAGTGATAGCATTTTGTTCCCAAAACTCTTGCAGTTTCAAAGCAACTGCATTGACCGACATGATCCATACCTCTGTAATTGGCTTAGAGCATCGGGGACACCGATCTAGGGTTTCCCAAATAAAATGAAGTGAGACATTTTATGTTTAATGAAACCCCAACTCAATAGTGGTGGTTGTGAATTATGTACACTTCTCCCAATTACATTACTCTATAGTATTTATTTGATAATTCTATCGAAAGACACAGCTGTAGCTTTCCATGTTATGGTATTTCCAGTACTCATCTGCTCAAAAGTAGTACAGGTCGACCTTCAGTAATCCGGCGCCATTGGGACCTGAGGAGTGCCAGATTAGTGAAAATGCCGAATTACAGAAGGATTACCGAAGGAATGGATTAGTGGAGGTCGACCTATCTGCATGTATCATCCTCTTAGAGACTGTGTTCCAGATTTCAACCATCCTTAAGGTGTCAACCTTTTTCTTAAGTCTCCTACCCTATACTTTAAAGCTATGCTTCAGGTTGTAAACATCTCTGCTGAGGACATAAGACTTGCTGAATGTTTCCAGCATATTCTGCTTTCATTTAACTGTGTTCTGGTTAGATGAAAGCAAGTATCCTGTGTGCCTTCTTAAACACTTCATCTACCTCTGCTGTCTTCAAAGACTCCTTGGACATGTACACCGAGATCTCTCTGTTCCATAGTACTTTATGGTGTCCTACCATACTATACATCGTGTGTGTGTTAGCCGCATTGGATCTCACAAATGCATCGCTCAGATTTTACTTCTTAAAATTTCATTTGATGTTGGTCTGTCCATTTTACTGTCTTGTTAATATTGCTGTAGAGCTGAAGATTGTATTATCAACAGCATGACCAATTATATTGGCTGCAAACTTGGAAATTATATCTCCTCTTTAATGTTTATAGCAAAGAACCGGAATCCCAGCACTGGTCCCTGCAAGTACAGCTGGTCACGGCAACTAATTTACAAAATCAATATTTAACCATCACCTGATTCCTGTCATCAAGTCAATCTTGGATCTAATTTTCTTTGAATTCCATTGTTTCTGATTATTGGATTACTTTTCCTTGTGGAATCTTCTCAGAGACTTCACTGAAACCCAGTCAGTGCAGTGTGGGTGTCCTATCAGCCTGTAAGCCTTGACAAAGGCAATGTTGCTGCTGGAACTTTGCCATGTATCAAACTTTGTAAGTCTTATACTCCCCATTTACCCCCCCCCCCCGAGAATCTACATATTCCACTTCCATCTCTGACCTAGTCATCGGTCAGCAATGCCATTACCCCTCTGTAATATTTGGACCTGTTGAGCATTCCAGAGGAGCGGAGTGACAGATGCCCAGGCCTTATTTGAATCTTAAAGGCTGTGTAGGATCACCTTCATAGAACTTATTGTTCTCTGTAACCCAACATTCCTTGTAACTTATAATTCTCCCAACAAAGTTGTATTTGAAAAGCATTCAAGGAAGAAAATGATATTTCAATGTTTTTAATCCGTTTGTTTGATCTGTTTAGGCTCGCGATGGGATGAAATGCATCTTGGATTCCTATGACAATGAGTTGGTTACCAATTACTCACCACAGCTGAACCGGAGGGTTCATGAAGCAGAGAACATGACCCAAAATCTGCAGGCACATATTTCAGAACTGGAGGTAAGTGATTACTAGCTTGAGCATTTTGGGTCAGATGATCATAGAAGTGACTTGAGTTTCTAAACAGTAGGAACTTCAAGGAGCTTAGAATTCTCTTTCAGAATTTTCTTTAATTGTGTCGTAAATGAGGTCACGTGGGGTCCCGGGAGCTGCACCTACCTTCACCTTTTGCCTCACCCAAATAGCAGTTAATTCTTATTTTTTAAAGTGACTGAAGTGAGTTGTAACAGGCTGAACGAAATGATGAAGCCAGGTAAAGGGAAGAAACAAGAAAAGGGCGTAGGAGTAGAAGATTCTGGCGAGGGCTCCGCGAAGCTAGCGGGCCCAGGAGAAGCTGAAGTTCATGCTGCTAGGGTCCCGGTCCCAACTACCATTGAAGAAGTCCTTGTGGCGGTAAACAAACTGTACAGTTTGGTAGACGGAAGAAATGCAGAGGATAATAAGTCAATCATGAACCTAACAGTGTCTCTAACCGAAGTCAGTAAGCATGTTTCTTTAATGGAGGATGCTGCTGAATCGTATGAGAGGCGAATTGAAGAGTTGGAGAGACGGCTTGATAGCCTAATATCCCAAAACACGCAGCTACAGGCTTAAAGTGGATGACCTTGAAGCTTGGTCTCGCCGTCTAAGCATTTGCATTATCGGGGTTCAGGAGAAAGCTGAAAACAATAAGCCGACGGAATTTGTAGCCACGTTGCTTCCAAAGTTGCTGGGGGAAGGATATTTCCACCAGCCAATTGAAGTAGACCGTGCCCACCGGAGCCTAGCACCTGCTAAAAATGGTAGGCCAAGAGCTCTTATTGCGAGGCTACACCACTACCAGGTTAAAGAGCAGGTGCTACGGTTCTCCGGGGAGAGAGATCTGCTGCTATATAACAGGCGTACGGTGTTCATTTAGCTGAATTTAACCTTGGCTACCACGAGGAAACGTCAGGATTTTCCGCACATTAAGGAGAAATGCAAAGCCAGGAAAATTAGGTGTGGATTCCGCTATCCGGTGAGGTTTGTGGTTACAGTTAACAATAGCACCCGTACATTCAGCACTGCAGCCATAGCGGAGGAGTTCCTGAGCTGAGAAGTTAAAGATTGGCATTTGGACACCATATCAACTTAAAAACGAATTAACGCTGTGTTACTGGATTTGTCGTTGATCGATAGCGGCTTCATCTGGAGACTGTTATGTTCAGTACATGAGGAACTGAAAAATAAGCTCACTCTAAGATGTGGGTGAGGACTGATTGTTATTGTTTATTTTTATATTTCATAGTGTATTTGTGAAGAGGTGTTTCTCCAGTGTTTAGTGAGTAATGGGTAGTTATCTCGCTATTCCTGGCCATGTATTGGCTCTTGGATATAGCTTTGACTTTTTGGGAGGGTTTTTTGTGTTTCTCAACGGGTTGTTACAGCACATCTATTTGTTCGAGTTACAGTTTGTGTTATGCTACGACCATACAGCATATTTTTTCTGTTAAGCAGCAGATATGACATCTAATTCGCATATGCACAGCATTGGTGAGACTAAACTTGTCAGCTGGAATGTACGGGGGATGAATAGTCTGCTGAAGAGAGGGAAGGTGTATGCACATCTTCGTACACTCAAAGCTGATATTTGTTTTCTCCAAGAAACGCACATTAAGGAAACAGCAGCGAAAGTGCTTTGTCCCTCCTGGGCATCTCAGGTCTACCAGTCGAATTTTAGTAGTAAAACTAGAGGTGTTGCAATCCTAATAAAAAAAAAACCATACCGTTTATTCACACACAAACTATCGCTGACCAGAGGGGCAGATATGCAATAGTAAGTGGAATATTAAATTCTATACTATTGACACGAGTGAATGTGTATGGGCACAACTGTGATGATCCAGTTTTTTTTCAGAACCTCTTTAAGGCCATGCCTGATCTGTCTGACTCTAACTTAATTGTAGGTGGAGACTTTAATTGCATCTTAAACTTCCTCCTAGATAGACAACGTCCTCAAGTTTGTTCACTTAAAAATAGTGTAACTCTTAATAATCTCATGCAATCGTATAACATAGTGGATATTTGGAGACTTCTTAATCCCACGAAGAAGGATTTTTCATATTTCTCCGCAGTACATAAATCCTACTCTAGGATTGTTTATTTTCTGTTAGATTCGAAATTTGTCTTGTCAGTAGTCGGCTGCACTTACCATAATATATCAGATCATACTCCTGTCTCCTTTATACTCAAATTGAACCACAAAAGAAGTGAATATAGTTGGCGTTTAAATAATGCTTTGCTAAAGGATAAGGATTTTTGCTCTTATCTTTCAGATAAGATAGATCTATACTTAAGCACCAATGATGTAGGTGGTGTTGATGATTCCACTCTTTGGGAGGCCATGGAGGTGGTTATTAGAGGTTGCATAATAGCATATGAGACAGTGGAAAAAAGAAGATTCAAGAAAAGGTTAACTGAAATAGATGATCAGTTGGCAAATCTGGAAGCTTCGTACAAAATAAACCAGGAAGCAGAATTACTTAATAAGATTACTGCCTTACCGTATGAGTATAATTCTATAATGTCCAAGAGTATCTCAAAACTACTGACACAAGTCAGACAGAGGTATTTTGAGCTTGGTGAAAAGCCCCATAAGTTATTAGCCCGTCAGTTAAGACAGATGCAGGCCTCCAGGGCTGTACATCATATAAAGGCTAAAGATGGCTTTTTATGGACAGACCCGGAAAAAATTAATGTGTTTTGTGGAGTTCTATGCTAATGTTTACCAATCACAAGGTGGTCCAGACGTTGAAGCTATGGATGCATTTTTTGATAATCTGAATCTGCCCACACTGTCAACAGATTCAGTAAATACACTTGTTGCTAAAATAAGGCTAGATGAGATCAATGAGATCAAGAAGGTCATCTCTTCCCTCTCCAATAATAAGGCAGCGGGTCCTGATGGTTTGGGCATGGAATTCTTCAAAATATTTGGTTCAAGATTGTCACCTCTGCTCTTACGAATGTTTAATCACTCTAGGACAGCTTCCAGATTGCCATTCACTTTATGTAAAGGCAATGTTTCTGTGATTCCGAAACTAGGCCGTGATCCCGAGGTGGTTTCATCATATCGCCCCATTTCGCTGCTGCCCATTGAAACCAAAATTCTTGGGAAAGTCCTGGCCAATAGGTTAAAAGAATGCATTTGTTCTATTATTCATCCAGATCAAACTGGCTTTATGCCAGGTAGACATATGCATTTTAATTTGCGTCGTCTTTTCAATATTTTATACACAAAACATGCAGAAGAGGCTGTAGTCATTTCATTAGATGCGCAATATGCATTTGACCAAGTGGAATGGTCAAATATGATGTTTGCACTTAAGAAATTTGGATTTGGACCATCTTTCATTAAATGGATTGAGATAATTTATTCACACCCATCTGCTTCTATTATCTCTAATCAGAATATTTCCTCCCCTTTTGCAATTCATCGTGGGACTCGTCAAGGCTGCCCCCTTTCTCCATTTTTGTTTGCAGTTATCATTGAGCCACTGGCTGTTAGCATCAGACAGGACCCTTTGGTATCTCCCATTGATATGCATGGACATAAACATCACCTTTCGTTATACACTGACAATGTCCTTTTATACATCTCCAGCCCACAAACATCAATACCCGCCCTTCTGACTCTAATTAATAATTTTGGTAGTTTCTCACGTTTCTCTATTAATTGGGATAAGAGTGAACTAATGCCAGTCACTGTAGTGGTTAATACAGCATATTTACAGTCCATTCCCTTTAAAACAACTTAAGATAATTTTTCCTATCTTGGTGTGACTATTACAAAAAACCCAGACGACCTTTTACAAGTGAACTGACGAAACAAAGTTGAGCAGGTTAAACGCAATCAAGATGATTGTACTGCCACGATTTCTTCATCTTTTCCAGTCAATTCCATGTTTTATTCCTCTGTCATATTTTAAGCAATTGGATTAAATTATTATACCCTTCATTTGGAATTATAAAGCCATTAGAATTACTAAAAAGCACTTGTCAAAGCCCAAGGAAGCAGGTGGTTTTGCCTTATCGGACGTTAAAATGTATTACTGGGCTGCCCATCTATCCATTCTTGCATAGTGGGGAAAAAAGGCCCACCCCCTACCTCAGACTCGTGCCCATCATGGTTACTCATAGAGTGAATGCTTTGTAAGAAGACTTCCTTACCAGCTCTCCTTAATAGCCCCAATGCAGTTAATAAGTCACGTTTTATTAACAGCTTCGTGGTTGGCAGCAGTATAAGAATTTGGAAGCAGATTCAACTACACATTAAGGCCCCAAAAACTTATATTAACACTCCGATTTGTGACAATGGTTCCTTTTTGCCTGGCCTGAATGATACTGTTTTTTCTACCTGGAAACAGAGAGGCATCTGTAGTGTAGATGACCTACATATTAATGGAAACTTTGCCCCATTTGCTCAGTTACAAGCAGTTTACAATATCCCTGCATCTAGTTTTTTTTAGATATTTACAAATTTGAGATTATGTTAGGAAATATATACCTAACTTCGAAGTTTTAGACATACATGAGTCCCTGGAGGCAATAAATAAATTTGATCCTGTTACTCGTGGTGCGGTATCCTACTTTTATCAGATCCTACATAATGGAGCTGGGGTGAATACTGCAGGTCTTAAACAAGCATGGGTGGATGAATTGGGTATAGAATTGACAGAGGAGGTCTGGAATGAATATTTAAAGAGTATGCAGGTGTCCCCCGCTTTTCGAATGTTCGCTTTACAAAACCTCACTGTTACGAAAGACCTACATTAGTACCCTGTTTTCGCTAACAGAAGGTGTTTTCACTGTTACGAAAAAGGCATCGCATGCCCCGAGCAGCCGCTCTGCCCCGGATTCGGAACTGCATTCTAGCCGGCATTGCTTAAACACGTGCCTGTGAGCAGCCGTTTGCAAGATGAGTTCTAAGGCATCGGAAAAGCCTGAAAGAGTTCGTAAGGGTGTTACACTTATGGTAAAACTAGACATAATTAAGCGTTTTGATCATGGTGAACGAAGTAAGGACAAAGTGAGTTTGGCTTGTGGAAGCTGATGAAGATGATGTTGAAGAGGTTTTGGCATCCCATGACGAAGATTTGATAGATGAAGAGCTGATGCAATTGGAAGAGGAAAGGATAACAATCGAAACTGAATGAGTAATGATGAAGTACAACTTTAATTTTGAATGGGTACGTCGGTTTAGGGGATATTTGCAGGATGGTTTGAGTGCTTACAAAGAACTGTATGATAGAAAAATGCGCGAGGCTCAGCAGTCAAGCAAGCCTTCCACATCAGCCACAGCAGACGACGAACCTCGACCTTCGACATCGAGGCAGGCAGTCATAGGAGAAGATGAGCTGCTTGCCCTAATGGAAACAGATGACGAGATGACACCCCAGTGTCCCACCACCCCAACACCCAGGCCGCGGACAGATACCGATTTGTGGAGAATGCAGCGGTAGCCGGGAGACACGAGACACACAGCACATCTTTAAGAAAAAAGCCGAAATATAGTAGGTACTGCCCGGCACGTAATTGTCGGCCCAGATCAGAGGCGATGCAATCAGCAATCGTCTCTTATCTGGGCCGACATCTACGTGCCGGGTGGCACCTAATTAATTAGCTTGTTTATTTTGGCTTTTTTCTTAAAGATGTGCTGTGTGCGTCCCGGCTACCGCCGGACCCCTGCATGCTTCGCGGATCGGTATCGGTTCGCTGCCTGGAGGGTGGGGGCCACTGCACCACCCAAACTCCGACGACTCAGTCTAAGACACCATCATCAGTGTGCTCCGCGCTTTTCCAATTCCGGTAAGTGATACTACACTGTACATACGTTATTTCTACTTTATATCGGCTGTGTATTTTTATGTGTTATTTGGTATGATTTGGCAGCTTCATAGCTTAAAGGTTACTGGAGTACGCTTGCGCCGTGTTTCTGCCGATGGCACTTGCGTAAGATTTTCGCTACGGAGAACAGTTCAAGCAATGATTGTGGAAAAGTATTTCTACTTTATATAAGCTGTGTATTATCATATCATTCCTGCTTTTACTATGTGTTACTGTTACTTTAGGTTTTATGTGTTATTTGGCATGATTTGGTAGGTTATTTTTAGGTCTACGAACGCTCACAAGATTTTCCCATATAAATAAATGGTAATTGCTTCTTCGCTTTACGACATTCCGGCTTACGAACCGTTTCATAGGAACGCTCTACCTTTGGATGGCAGGGGAAACCTGTACCTGATTGTTCTGTCAACGTCAGACACAGACTTATACAATTTAAAACAATATATAGGCTTCATTATTCCAAAGAAAAGTTGCACAGTTTCTACCCTGATGTTTCACCAGTTTGTAATAGATGTAAATCTGTGAATGGTAACTTGCACATTCATTCTGGTCATGTTGTAAGCTTTATGCATGCTGGAAGAGTATTTTTCACTGCTTCTCTGAGGCTTATGGGAAGCGGCGGGAACCAGACCCGCTCATAGCCATCCTTGGAGCAACAAGCTCCCTATCTTCAGCCAATAAGTATGAAAAAAAGGCTGTATTGTTTGGCATGGTGATTGCTAAGAAGTTATTCCTGCAAATGTGAATGGACTCTGTGCCTACGTACAATCTGTGGCTGAGAGAACTGGCAAATACTTGACATTTGAAGAGACTGAGACTATGTAATGAGGACAGGGGACATCTTTGAAAGGATATGGGGCCCTGTATTGGACTTTATAACGGGGTGAGGACTGAGGTTTTTTTGGTGCGGTGCACCTTTGCTGTGTATGTTTACGTTTGCCTTTATATTTTTGTCCCTTTTGCTGCTCAATATTTAATTAGATTTTGTTAAGGTCGTGATTTTTGTAGATGTGCTTTTTTTTTGGTTTTTTTTTTGTTTGTAATACAAAAAAATAAAAAGAATATGAAAAAAAACTGTCATAAATATTTAGAGTCATGAAGTGACAACATGGAAATGAGCCCTTCAAAATAGGTGTTTGCTGATCATGATTTACCTATTTATGCGAATCTTTCAATAATGTTATCCTTCCCACATTCTACCAACTATCCCTGCATTCTACCATTCATGTAAATAGCCACTTTACCCATAAGGCCCTCTGTTGGTCAAGGTCGAGCATGGAAGTTGCATTGCAGCTGTCCACATGATACGCAAGACAGGGAACTGAATCCAAAGGAATGGTGGAGACCCATACAGTTTGGCACCAGTGGTACCACATGAGTCAGTATTGAACTCAATACAGTCGCCTTAGGGACTCCAGCTCTGAATTTTTCCTCGAGGTTTCCCCATGACTGGGTATAGCCACAAGGCAGTGGATGTTTGAGATCAGCGTATTCCTGCTTTTGAGCTGCGATGCTCGGTGACTGGGTTTAAGGCACCAGTAACACGCCTTTTCCCCTTCTTTTGTCAGTAGAAATGGTTCTGCTGGGCCTAGTAGCTGAACCATACATGAAGGCCAGGAGCTGGACTTGATTGTCGGAGGCAATTTGAGATCATTTAATAAGGTAGTAGGAACTTATCCCACGCTACCATCCCTCAGCAATAACAACCTTAAGGAACCAGTCATTTTACAGTGACTAATTTAATCTATCATCCTGCAGCTCTTTTAGATATGGGAGGCAACTGGAATCCCAAAAGACAGACATCCCATCTCTCCTGGAAGATCCGAGAGTCCCCCGCATATCGATAGTGGCTCTCTGACACCCGGAAATTATATACAATATCCCGGAAATAGATTTTTTTGAGAGGGATAGGGAGAGCTAGCATCCTGATTGGTCTCTCTTTGTGCTAAGAGTGGTCCTCAGCCACCAGGCCATGAGGAAACAATATGGTTTGGCGATATGAAACGATATGAGTCATTTGCGCCTTTCCTCATTCCCTGTCACGCACTGTTGAACTTGAACGCACGCGAGGTCATTACCCGCGCGTCATCCATGTCAGCGCGGGAAAAAGATCAACTCCTCGAGCTTGTAAATGACGGCGGGCTGAAAAGTATGTTTGACATAACATCTCTGCCGGCATTCTGGATCAAAGTCAAGGCTAAATATCCTGAGATAGCCACGAAAGCACTGAAAATGTTGCTTCCATTTCCAACATCATATTGCTGTGAAGCGAAATTTTCTGCAATGAATGCAACAAAGACTAAATTGCGGAATAGACTGGACATAAGGAACCCGCTTCGAGTATCGCTCTCTCCCGTCACCCCTCGATAGGACCGTCTTGTTGCAGGGAAACAAGCCCGGGGCTCCCACTGATTCAGCGATATTGGTGTGTTGCAATGATTTTATATGTTCATACAGGGAAAATATGCGCTGTGTGTTTAATATCCAAACGTTACTTAAAATGTTATGATGCTATTGACTTATCACCTATATTCCGGTCGTGATTAACACCCCCCCCCACCCCCCACGGGGTTGGCCGGTCCGCAAGAAAATTGTCAATTTTAAACCGGTCTGTGGTGCAAAGAAGGTTGGGGACCCCAGCTAAGTAGATCTATCAGTTTTCTCTGTGGGCGGGCTTTACAGTCGACCTCAAAAATAATGACAGTGTTGCTCGCTGCACTGTTTGCAAGTGACTTTTCTATTGCCCATGGTGGGTTAAAATATAAAAGACATGTTGAGGTGAGTTTAACAGGTGTGATTACAGCATAGCTAATGTTATTTAAGCTAGCTGGCTAGCTGCTAAGGAGCTACGCTATTGATGTCCTACGTAATAGAATAAACATGGTAATATGATATAAGTACATATTTTAATGTAACATTTGCTGCATATACCCAACTTGGTTTGCAGATTACACAAAATCACTAAACAAAGTATTACATACACCCTTGGAGGTCGACGGGGGTTGGTGGGGGTGCTACCTCCCTGAAATGGTGGTGATACGTCCCTGAAATGAGTTTTTGCAGGGTGCGATGTTTGAAAAGGAGACCCACACAGTCACAGGAATAATATTCAAACTCCACACAGACAGCATCAGAGGGATCAGGATTGAACCTGGGTTGCTGAAGCTGTGGATCAGCAGATCTAGCTGTGCCATAGCACATCCTTAATCATTCATAAGTGTAGGTTATAGAAAGTTTAGTTTATAATCATCAGAACATTGATGGTCAATATTTAGTGAGAACATCAGAAGAAACATTCTAGCTTACAGCCCGGTGAGAATGTGGAACTTAAAATGCCATGTGGAATATTTGGAGTTAAGGATATAAAAGCATTTAGTGGAAGCCCATAAAAGGTGCATGAGGGAGAAAAGAACAGAAAGAAAAATTGATGAAATGAGATGAAATAAGATGGCAAGAGTGTGATAGGAAGCAAAAACAGAGACATATGCTCATGATCTAGACTGTTTCTCTGCTCTAACTTTCTGCATAAGAAATTGTGTTGACATGTAATTATATTTTTGTGCATAATGGCTTGTGTTTTCTGATGATTTGCTGTACATTTTGTGTAGGTAGAACCTTCAAAAGATGAATACCCCATAAAGTTTTTAATAAATTATTTTTTTGTCATGTTTGTAGTTATGAAATATGTTGAGAAATATTTCTTCATGCAGAGGGCAGTATACAATCAAACTGTTGAGAAGAAAGATCATGACTGTGTTTTCTATTTGGAAGGAATTTAATTCAAGAAAGATAGCATCCAATTGGCTGAAAAGCTTTCTTCAGCTAAACCTATTTTGTAATTCAGAACAATCTGATTAGGGGAGGACTGTTTGTATACGTGCATAGAAATTACAATACAAAATTCAAGAAACTGCTGTGGTTGAGAGCTCCCAGTTCGTAAGAGTGAACATCACCAATAGCTTAGTCTGGACCAACTACGTTGAAACCACGATGATGAAAGCTCACCAGTACCTCTACTTCCTCAGGAGGCAAGGAAATTTTTCATGCCACCATCAACCCTTACCAATTGTATTGATACACCATGGAAAGCATACTACATGGATGCATAATGGCTTGGTATGGCAACTGCTCTGCCCATGACCACAAGAAACTGCAGAGGGTTGTGGATGTAGGTCAGCACATCATAGAACCAGCCTCCCCTCCTTGGGTTCTATCTATACTTCTTGCTGCTTCAGTAAAGCAGCCAGCATAACTAAAGAGCCTTTGATCCCAGACATGGTTTCTACTCCCCTTCCCATCAGGCAGTAGATACCAAAGCCTGAAAGCATGTATTAGCATTGTCAGGGGCGGCTTCTACCACACTGTTATAAGACTATTGAAATGGTTCCCCAGTTTCATAGTGTGGTCAGTAGGCCATCTTATCTAGTTCGTTATGATCTTGCATCTTATCGTCTACCTGCACTGCACATTCTCTGTAGCTTCTACACTATATTCTGTACTCAGTTCTGGTCAGCTCATTACAGGAAGGATGTGGATACTATAGAGATAGTGCAGGATGTTGTCTGGATTGGAGAGTGTGCCATATGAGAATAGGTTGAATAATCTTGGCTTTTTCTCCTTAGAGTGACGGAGGATGAGAAGTGATCTGATAGAGATGTAAAAGATGATTAGAGGCATTGATCGTGTGGATAGCCAGAGGTTTTTTCCCAGGGCTGAAATGGCTAACACAAGGAGTCATAGTTTTAAGGTGCTTGGACGTAGGTACAGAGGGGGATGTCAGGGGTAAGTTTATCACACAGAGAGTGGTGGGTGCATGGAATCCACTGCCGGTGATGGTGGTAGAGGTGGATACAATAGGGTCTTTTAAGAGACTCTTAGAGAGGTACATGGACCTTAGAAGAATAGAGGGCTATGTGGTAGGGTAATTCTAGGCAGTTTCTAGAGTAGATTACGTGGTCAGCACAACATTGTGGGCCGAAAGGCTTGTAATGTACTATAGATTTCTATGTTCTATGTTTTCCTTGTACAATCTCCATGCACACAATCAATTTGTACGAACACTTATTTAGACAAGCTTTTCACTGTGCCTGGACAATAATAAACAAATTAATAATATTTCAATTCTAGATCAGAAATTTACTATATATTGTAGCATATTCAAAATTTGCATGATTTCTGTGATCATTTGTGGTATTTGTATTGAGTTCTGGAATCATATTTACAAACCCCATTTCCAGAAAAGTTGGAATATTTTCCAAAATGCAATAAAAACAAGAACCTGTGATATGTTAATTCACGTGAACCTTTATTTGACTGACAAAAGTACAAAGAAAAGATTTTCAATAGTTTTACTGACCAACTTAAATGTATTTTGTAAATATACACAAATTTAGAATTTGATGGGTGCAACACACTCAACAAAAGTTGGGACAGAGTTAAAATAAGATTGAAAAGTGCACAGAATATTCAAGTAACACCGGTTTGGAAGACTCCACATTAAGCAGGCTAATTGGTAGCAGGTGAGGTATCATGACTGGGTATAAAAGTAGCGTCCATCAAAGGCTCGGGAGTACTTCGGAAAACCATTGTCACTCAACGCAGTCCGTTGCTGCATCCAGAAATGCAACTTGAAACTGTATTACGCAAGGAGGAAGCCATACATCGACTCCATGCAGAAACGCCGGCGAGTTCTCTGGGCCCGAGCTCATCTCAGATGGACGGAAAGACTGTGGAACCGTGTGCTGTGGTCAGATGAGTCCACATTTCAGCTAGTTTTCGGAAAAAACGGGCGTCGAGTTCTCCGTGCCAAAGATGAAAACGACCATCCAGATTGTTATCAGCGAAAGGTGCAAAAGCCAGCATCTCTGATGGTATGGGGGTGCATCAGTGCCCACGGCATGGATGAGTTGCATGTATGTGAAGGTACCGTTGACTCTGAGGCGTATATTAGGATTTTAGAGAGACATATGTTGCCATCAAGGCGACGTCTCTTCCTGGGACGTTCATGCTTATTTCAGCAGGACAATGCCAGACCACATTCTGCACAGGCTACAACAGCGTGGCTTTGTAGACACAGAGTGCGTGTGCCTGACTGGCCTGCTGCCAGTCCAGATCTATCTCCTATTGAAAGTGTATGGCGCATCATGAAGAGTAGAATCAGACAACGGAGACCATGGACTGTTGAGCAGCTGAAGTCTTACATCAAACAAGAATGGACAGAATTTCCATTTGTAAAATCTACTACAATTAGTATCCTCAGTTCCCAAACTATTAAACAGTTATTAAAAGGATAGGTGATGTAACACAATGGTAAACATGTGTCTGTCCCAACTTTTGTTGAGTGTGTCGCAGCTATCAAATTCTAAATTTGTGTATGTTTACAAAATACAATTAAGTTGGTCAGTAAAACTATTGAAAATCTTTTATTTGTACTTTTGTCAGTTAAATAAAGGTTCACGTGAATTAACATATCACAGATTTTTGTTTTTATTGCATTTTGGAAAATATCCCAACTTTTCTGGAAATGGGGTTTGTAAATCATGCTAGTAATATTCCTTCAAAGCCACTGAACAAATCTGAATGAACTTGCAAAAAACATACACAACCAGGAATTTTAAAAGATGATATTACTTTGGAATAAATTGTGTATGCTGTTGATAATACAGATTTTTTAAATACATAATAGAATTGCTTAATCGGGGGAGTGGAATTCTTTTTTGTTAAGATTTTCCACTGGATTTGCTTTGTTTAGGAATTATGACTGAGTAATCAGAGCTTTGGATCTGCTGCAAACACAAGAAAATCCGTTATGCCGGAAATCCACACAGAGTGCTGTAGGAACTCAGCGGGACAGGCAGCATCTATGGAAAAGAATATAGTTGACATTTCAGGCTGAGTCCCTTCATCAGAACTCTATTTAGCATTTGAATCTGCTAGAATGTTTGTCATTTTAACTGAGCTATCTGTAAAAGCAAATGAGCTTTGTAGATCTGTTTGCAGTGGTTTCTGCAATTATGTTTATGTATGTGGTACATTCAGCAACAATATCAAATGATGAAGGGAGAAGGTACTTTTTAAATCATTTGATTATAATCTTAAGAATACAACCAGGTGAGAAAATTTATCATGAACTTTCTGTACTTTTAAGTAGAACTTTGTTCTATGTATTGCAGAGCAGATTTAAAGTTGCTACAATTGTTCCAGTTCCCAAGATTCAAGATTCAAGCTTCAAGATTCAAAAAACTTTATTGTCATTCTAATCGTACATCAGCTCTGCAGGGCAGAATGAGATAGCGTTTCCCAGGAGCAGTGCAATCATAACATAACAAATGCAACACTAAATAATAAAACATAACAATAAATAGTAAAACACAACAGCCACACGTCAGTTAAAATCAAGCTATAAGTGTCCAGTGCAAGTTAGAAGTGTCCAAAGCAGAGTCAGGCAGAGCAGATATTTAGCAGTCTGACTGCCTGTGGGAGGAAGCTGTTTAGTAGCCTTGTGGTTTTAGTTTTGGTGCCCCTGTAACATTTGCCTGATGGCAGAAGAACAAGCAGTATATGGAGAGGGTGTGAGGGGTCTTTAATGATGCACCGTGTCTTCTGGAGGCATCGACTCTGAAAGAGGTCTTGGACGGAAGGTAGGGAGACCCCAATAACCTTCTCTGCTCCCCTAACCACCCTCTGCAAGGCTTTTCACTAGACTTAATGATTATAAGCCAGATGCTCAGACTTCTGTAACTATGCAAGCTCTAGAATGTCTGATGTTGACCTACTTTGTCCACTACTAATCTGTCTTGGCCTGCTACAGTTTAAAACAAGTTGCTCAGCTGAGGATGCAGTTAACTTATGTTTTCATTATATTCTTGAACATTTGGACTCCTCCAACATCTATGTGAGGATCTTGTTTGTGGACTTCAATACTATTGTTCTGCAGTTGCTACACAGCAAGCTGTCAGGAATACAACCTTCCTGACAGGATGGAAATTGTATGTAAGGCTGGGCACATACTTGTTCAATCCAATGTCTATAAACAGCGGCTCTCCCCAGGGCTGTGTTCTTTCACCCTTCCCGTTCTCACTTTATATAAATGATGTACCTCCACAGACAATTCAATTAAAATCTTAAAGTTTGAGCCTGATACAATTGTAATTGGTCTCATTTCTAATAATGATGTGACCAGCTATTCAAGAGAGGTAGACTGTCTTGCAGCTTGGAGTGCTTGTAACAACTTGGGGCTTAATGTTATCAAGACAGTGGAAATGAGCATTGACTTCCACCGTCAACCCCCTACCTGTCTGCACCCCCCCCACCCGGGAAATTAATGGTTAAGCTGTATCTGTGGTAAAGTCATTCAAATTCCTAGGGTGTACCATTACTGATACATTGAAATGGGACAAGCATGTTATGCTTGTCACCAGGAAAGCCCAGCAGATATTATTCTTTCTACGCCTTCATAGATGACTTAACATCTCAGGGCATATCCTGATGAACTTTTACTCAGCTATTATTAAGAGTGTTGTGACCACCTCTGTTGTTGTTTGGTTTCCCACCGCCTCCTCCCTCTCCAAGTCCAGGTTGCAGTGAGTGGTCCACTCAGCAAAAGATCATTGACTATCAGCTACTGATTCTAGAGCGAAGAAAAGAGCTAAAAAAAATTATTGCTGACTCCACCCACCCTAGTAGTTACCTATTCACCAAATTGCCATTAGGGAGGCTCTACAGATCCATCAACACCAGTACTATACATCATCTGCGAAGCTGCTTTCCTGTAGGTATCCTAATTCTCAACAAAACTCACTCAAGTATAATACCCTAACTGTCCCTGCACAACATTCATCAAGTGCTCTTTCCTGCTGTCCTTGTTTTGTTGATAATTATTGAGTCTGTTCATATGTTCACATTTATTTAAATTTGAATATTGACGTTTGTGCTAATTGTTGATTGCTCATGGCTGTTTGCACTATTGTCTTGTGCATGGTTGGTTGCTATTGTGTTGTCTGTTGTGATATTGTCCTGTGTTTTATGGTTGGCACCCAACCACAATCAATTCTGGTATGTTTTACATACTGGCAAGATACTGATTCTGATTCCAGTTACTTGGCACAGACACCTAATTAATATACCACAGTGAGCTCCATTTCATTCATCAAATATTAGACGTTCAGATCAAAACTTTTTGTCAATTAGTAATGTTCTTTAGTGTATCCACTATCTCACCACTCCACCTCCTCATTGAAATAAGATGGACAACCTCGTCATTAGATTTGTATCTGTGCCATGAGACCATCTGCCAATTGAATCAGTTGTGAAAATTTATGCCAAATATTAACCTTCAATTTTCTGCTTTCGATTCTAGAATGATCTCCTTGCTTCATAATTTCCCCTCATTTTAAACCAATATTTCAAACCAACTAGATAGTTATTCAGATCACAGTTTACATCTGTAGATCTCAATCTGTAATATTAAAATTAGTATTATACTTCAGCTTATTAATGGGAATATTGATTTTTCGTTCTGTTTCTCCCACCCAGTGTTATTTAACTGTAGGCTTTCTATGAAAGGCAAAATATTGTTATACTGTTGCAGTCACATTCCTCATGAATTTTAATATGCCATTCTGTGCATCAAGTGGCTGCAGATGTTATACCCCATTTGGATTTGATTTAGAACCTGTGTTATGCAGGATTCACTGTTGCTTTAGGATTATTTCTATATTCTGGATGATAGTTTAATTTCAGGCATTCCACCAGACTCGCTTGTTGTGCTCTATGAGGTATTGGGCATGTGTCGACAAGAGGTATGAGAGAACAGGCGGTGTGCTAAGAGATCTGTTAAATCTCGAAAGGTGGGAAGGTCTAGGTTATAATTCATCCAAATAACCTATTCATTTTGTTTCAACATCACTTCCTGTACATAAACTGTATTTTATGTCACTTCCTGCACTGATTAATTCAGATTTCAACTTGAAGCACAAGTTGGAGAAAGACATCCATCTCTATCCCCTATTTATTTAACCTAGAAAAGCAAGATCTTTTAACAAGTAATTCTCATTAAAAACCCTGAACAAAAAAGCTCTGGCTTGGGTGATTTTTGAGAAGGTGTTTAACTACCTACCTAGGTTTTACATAAGTACACAGTGAGGGCAGTAGACATAATTGTAGTTTATAGTTCTTTAGTACTGCTGCCGCTAAACAACGTATTTCATGACATCTGTCAGTAGTTTTAAACCTGATTCTGATTCTAACTTTGCCATTTATTCCCACATCTGTGTTAAAAACCTTTCTCTCAGGTTTGTGAAATGATTCTTAGTCTGTCACAAGGAGGGTCTGTCACAAGGAGGTATGCACCAGTGGCCTGATTTCATTTTCCTGCATGCTTTTGCTCTCAGCTTGATTAGTAGCAAGCAAAATTCAGAATAGGCAGAAGCAGCATCATACCAGAAAATGATTAACCAAGTAAGCTGTGAAGCACCTTGTCTGTGTATTCTGGGCCTGTATAGAGCATTAGATGCAATTGATCTGAAATGTTAACTAGAGCTACCCATACACCACCCACCCCACACACACCCCCTCTCCACTGAGTGCGCTGTCTCTCTCTCTCTCTCTCTCACACACACACACACACACACACACACACACACACACATCCCACTGTACACACACACAGAGCTCCCTTGCATGTTGAGTGCTTCTAGTTTTCACGTTATTCAACTACAAGGCATTTTACTGGTATTAAGCTGCTGAAACTTAATTGTGTCTGAGGAGTAGAGTTCTAGAGAGGTCTGTAATTTGAGCTTATGACCTCTATTATCTAAAAAGGACTATTAGTGTTATGCTTTATCAACTTCTAAATTCTGTACATACAGTGCATTTGAGGTTAGAAATTGTTTCCACAGCTGGAGGCTGAACATTACTTCCAATTAACTGATTTGAGTGCCCACATGGCTCTGTTAAGTCATAAATCACGTCAGCTCAGATGCAGTGCAATTTTCACATTAACCTTCTCACCAGCCAAGATGTACTATAGCTGGATGAATCCTTGCACAAGCTGAGATAAGGCAGGCTTTGATGGTTGTTAATGTACTGTAGATACAGAAATATGTTTCAATTTGGCATTCAAAATGAAGCTCAACATTATTTCAACAAGCAATTTCATTGCTATTTATCAGATGACTTATTTTGTTATTTATTTTTTTCAGTTCACCTGAAGGCTGGTGCTATAAGCTGCCCACCTGAGTTTCTTGCCTAAGTAGTTGTTCCTCACGTATGCACCTGTTCCACATGTATGTGTCCCAACAGTGACAATTGATAAATTTATTCAGCTGTGGGATACCTCACAGCTGAGCCAATGCTTATCACACCCAACGTCAGAATTTTCAGAAGGAACGTCGGAGTGGCATACTGATTACCTTATTGCCCAAATGATGCAAAGCCTGGACATAGCAGTTCAATAGGAGTATGCCATTTCTTCCTTCAAATCTCCTCCACCGTTCAATAGAGCTGATCCTTTCCCTAAATACCAAATTCTCACTGTCTTCTCATACTCTTTGAGGCTAAAAGTCCATCAAGCTCATTCTTAAATGTATTCAGAAAATTCATCTCCATCACCTTCAGTGGTAGTGAATTCCACAGGTTCACCATCCCCAAATCAAAAAAATTCTACACATTCCATTCTTACATATTTGCACTATTTTCATACCAAGACCCAATTCTAAACACCTCATCCCAGAACATCTTCCTTATATCCAGTTTATTTAGGTCTAATAGAATTTTTAAGTATCATTAATTTCAAAGATGAAGTGCAGAGTTCAGATTTTGGGATTAGTCTGGAGAATTGCAGCTCATCCAAAAACAACAGGATTTTTTTTATGCAACACACATCAAAGTTGCTGGTGAATGCAGCAGGCCAGGCAGCATCTCTAGGAAGAGGTACAGTCGACGTTTCAGGCCGAGACCCTTTGTCAGTCCTGACGAAGGGTCTCAGCCTAAAACGTCAACTGTACCTCTTCCTAGAGATGCTGCCTGGCTTGTTGCGTTCACCAGCAACTTTGATGTGTGTTGCCTGGATTTTTTTTATACTTACTTTATACTTTATTGTCGCCAAACAATTGATACTAGAACGTACAATCATCACAGCGATATTTGATTCTGCACTTCCCACTCCCTGGATTACAAATATTAAATATTAAAAATATACTAGTGGTGTGCCACAGGGATCACTGCTGGGTCCATTGTTATTTGTCATCCGTATCAATGATCTGGATGATAATGTGGTAAATTGGATCAGCAAATTTGCTGATGATACAAAGATTGGAGGTGTAGTGGACAGTGAGGAAGGTTTTCAAAACTTGCAGAGGGATTTGGACCAGCTGGAAAAATGGGCTGAAAAATGGCAGATGGCGTTTAATACAGACAAGTGTGAGGTATTGCACTTTGGAAGGACAAACCAAGGTAGAACATACAGGGTAAATGGTAAGGTACTGAGGAGTGCAGTAGAACAGAGGGATCTGGGAATACAGATACAAAATTCCCTATAAGTGGCGTCACAGGTAGATAGGGTCATAAAGAGAGCTTTTGGTACATTGGCCTTTATTAATCAAAGTATTGAGTATAAGAGCTGGAATGTTATGATGAGGTTGTATAAGGCATTGGTGAGGCCGAATCTAGAGTATTGTGTTCAGTTTTGGTCACCAAATTACAGGAAGGATATTAATAAAGTTGAAAGAGTGCAGAGAAGATTTACAAGGATGTTGCTGGGACTTGAGAAACTGAGTTACAGAGAAAGGTTGAATAGGTTAGGACTTTATTCCCTGGAGTATAGAAGAATGAGGGGAGATTTGATAGAGGTATATAAAATTATGATGGGTATGGATAGAGTGAATGCAAGCAGGCTTTTTCCACTGAGGCAAGGGGAGAAAAAAACCAGAGGACATGGGTTAAGGGTGAAGGGAGAAAAGTTTAAAGGGAACATTGGGGGGGCTTCTTCACACAGAGAGTGGTGGGAGTGTGGAATGAGCTGCCAGACGAGGTGGTAAATGCGGGTTCTTTTTTAACATTTAAGAATAAATTGGACAGATACATGGATGAGAGGTGTATGGAGGGATATGGTCAGTGTGCAGGTCAGTGGGACTAAGCAGAAAATGGTTCAGCACAGCCAAGAAGGGCCAAAAGGCCTGTTTCTGTGCTGTAGTTTTTCTATGGTTTCTATATTAAAAATAGTAAAAATTAATAAATATTAAAAATTCAAATTATAAATCATAAATAGAAAATAGAAAAATGGAAAGTAAGGTAGTGCAAAAAAACCGAGAGGCAGGTCCGGATATTTGGAGGGTACGGCCCAGATCCGGGTCAGGATCCGTTTAGCAGTCTTATCACAGTTGGAAAGAAGCTGTTCCCAAATCTGGCCGTACGAGTCTTCAAGCTCCTGAGCCTTCTCCCGGAGGGAAGAGGGACGAAAAGTGTATTGGCTTGGTGAGTCGTGTCCTTGATTATCCTGGCAGCACTGCTCCGACAGCGTGCGGTGTAAAGTGAGTCCAAGGACGGAAGATTGGTTTGTGTGATGTGCTGTGCCGTGTTCACGATCTTCTGCAGCTTCTTCTGGTCTTGGACAGGACAACTTCCATACCAGGTTCTGATGCACCCTAGAAGAATGCTTTGTACGGTGCATCTATAAAAATTAATGAGGGCTTTAGGGGACAGGCCAAATTTCTTTAGTTTTCTCAGGAAGTAAAGGTGCTGGTGGGCCTTCTTGGCAGTGAACTCTGCTTGGTTGGACCAAGTCAGGTCATTTGTGATATTGACCCCGTAGAACTTAAAGCTTTTGATCTGTTCCACTTGCGCACCACCAATGTAAATGGGGTCGTGCGGTCTGCTACTCCTTCTGAAGTCAACGACCAATTCCTTCGTTGAGGGATAGGTTATTGCCTTCGCACCATGCCACTAGGTTCTTAATTTCCTCTCTGTACTCGAACTCATCATTACCCGAGATACGGCCTACAATTGTTGTGTCATTAGCAAACTTATTTATTGAGTTTGATGGAAACTTGGCTACACAATCATGGGTGTGCAGTGAGTACAGCAGGGGGCTGAGTACACAGCCTTGTGGGGCACCGGTGCTCAGAGTGATTGTAGGGGAGAGCTTGTCCCCTATTTTTATCAGCCTGGGTCCTGTCTGTGAGGAAGTTGAAGATCCAGCTGCAGATCTGAGCGCTAAGGCCCAGGTTCCGGAGCTTAGGAATCAGTTTATTTGGAATGTTGGTATTAAAGGCAGAGCTGTAGTCAATGAAAAGGAGCCTTACATATGCGTCTTTATTCTCCAGGTGTTCTAAGGAGGAATGTAGGGCCAGAGAGATGGCATCTGCCATTGACCTGTTGCTCCGGTAGGCGAATTGCAAAGCGTCGAGGTTGACCGGTAGGCTGTGGTTGATGTGTGCCATAACCAATCTCTCGAAGCACTTCATAGCAATTGATGTTAGAGCCACAGGTCGATAGTCATTCAGGCATGCCACCTTGCTCTTCTTCAGCACCGGGATTATCGTTGCCTTCTTAAAACACGAAGGGATCCTAGACTGAAGCAAGGAGCAGTTGAAGATGTCAGCAAACACTCTAGCTAGCTCGCTTGCACAAGCCTGGAGAACCCGTCCCGGGACGCCACCTGTGCCCGTCGCCTTCCTTAGATTTATCTTCAGGAAGGCCCTTCTGACATCCTCCTCGGTGCCGATGAATGTCGATGCCACCAGGTCCGGTTCACCTGGATGGAGCGGGACGCTTCTCTTCTGTTCGAATCTTGCGTAGAATATGTTAAATTCGTCAGGAAGAGAAGCGCCACAGTTATTGATATTCCCAGCTTTTTTTTTGCGCCCAGTGATCTCATTTAGACCCTGCCATAATCTTCCGGCATCCCTCTGGTTAGCCTGGGCTTCCAACTTGGTTCGATATTGCCTCTTGGCGCCCTTAATGGCTTTCTGGAGTTCACGCCTGGATTCCGTGTAGCAACTGGTATCTCCAGACCTAAAAGCGGCAGCCTAGCCTTCAAAAGGGACTTGACCTCATAATTCATCCAAGGTTTCCGGTTACGGAATACCCGGATCGTCTTGCGAGACACACAGTCCTCCGTGCATTTCCAAATAAAGACCGTGACAGCTGAGGCATACTCATCCAGGTTAGCTGCCGAATCCTTGAATACTAAACAGTCCACCGATTCAAAGCAGTCACAGAGGACCTCATCGGTTTCCTCTGTCCAACGCGACACTACTTTTGACACCGTGACCTCCCGCTTCAGTTTCTGTTTGTAAGCCGGGAGGAGGAGTACGGCCTGATGGTCCGATTTTCCGAAGTGAGGTCATGGAACGGAACAGTAGGCATCCTTGACTGCTGTGTAGCAGTGATCAAGTATATTCGGGCCTCTAGTGGGGCAGGAGACATGTTGTTATAACTTTGGCAGCGCCTTTCTGAGGTTGGCCTGGTTAGTCCCCAGCTGTAATGAGCAAAGCCTCCAGATACCTGGTGTCAAGTTCCCTGATGTTGGCATACAGTATGTTCAGAGGACACTCCATGTCCACCTGGGGGGGAATGTAGACCGCTGTCAGTATGACCCAGGAGAATTCCCGTGATGATAAATCTCGATGCTACCAGGTCCGGTTCATCCGGAGGGAGCAGGACGCTCCTCTTCTGTTTGAATCTTGTGTAGAATACGTTAAGTTCGTCAGGAAGGGAAGTGCCACAGTTATTGATATTCCCAGCCTTTTCTTTAATAGAAACATAGAAAATAGGTGCAGGAGTAGGCCATTCGGCCCTTCAAGCCTGCACCGCCATTCAGTATGATCATGGCTGATCATCCAACTCAGAACCCTGCACCAGCCTTCCCTCCATACCCCCTGATCCCTTTAGCCACAAGGGCCATATCTAACTCCCTCTTAAATATAGCCAATGAACTGGCCTCAACTGTTTCCTGTGGCAGAGAATTCCACAGATTCACCACTCTCTGTGTGAAGAAGTTTTTCCTCATCTCAGTCGTAAAAGGCTTCCCCTTTATCCTCAAACTGTGACCCCTCCTTCTGGACTTCCCCAACATCGGGAACAATCTTCCTGCATCTAGCCTATCCAATCCCTTTAGGATTTTATACATTTCAATCAGATCCCCCCTTAATCTTCTAAATTCCAATGAGTATAAGCCTAGTGCATCCAGTCTTTCTTCATATGAAAGTCCTGCCATCCCAGGAATCAATCTGGTGAACCTTCTTTGTACTCCCTCTATGGCAAGGATGTCTTTCCTCAGATTAGGAGACCAAAACTGCACACAATACTCCAGGTGTGGTCTCACCAAGGCCTTGTACAACTGCAGTAGTACCTCCCTGCTCCTGTACTCGAATCCTCTTGCTATAAATGCCAGCATACCATTCGCCTTTTTCATCGCCTGCTGTACCTACATGCCCACTTTTAATGACTGGTGTATAATGACACCTAGGTCTCGTTGCACCTCCCCTTTTCCTAATTGGCCACCATTCAGATAATAATCTGTTTTCCTGTTTTTGCCACCAAAGTGGATAACTTTACATTTATCCACATTAAATTTCATCTGCCATGAATTTGCCCACTCACCTAACCTATCCAAGTCACCCTGCATCCTCTTGGCATCCTCCTCACAGCTAACACTGCCGCCCAGCTTCCTGTCATCCGCAAACTTTGCGCCCAGTGATCTCATTTCGACCCTGCCATAGTCTACTGGCATCCCTCTGGTTAGCCTGGGCTTCCAACTTGGCTTGATATTGCCTCTTGGTGCCCTTAATGGCTTTCTGGAGTTCACGCCTGGATTCTATGTAGTGACTGGTATCCCCGGACCTAAAAGCCGCAGCTCTAGCCTTTAAGGGAGACTGTTAAAGGCTATACTCTCCAATACAATATTCCAGAAAGGATAAGCTTCACTTGCACCATCACTGAACTCTTCCCACAACCTGTGGACTCATTTTCAAGGATTCTTCATCTCATGTTCTTGATATTTATTGATTGCTTATTTATTTATTTATCTATTTATTTAGTTAGTTATTATTTCAGTTTTTCATACATATTTGTATTTACACGATTTATTGTCTTTTGCACACTGATTGTCCACCCTGTTGGTGCGGTCTTTCATTGATTCTATTATAGTTATTGCATTTATTAAGTATGACCACTAGAAAATGAATCTGGGTTGTATATGGTGACATGTATGTACTTTGATGTAAATTTACTTTGAACTGCAATTTGTAAATGCTCTTCTTGTTCAGTCACGTCCTTCTGGGAACAAAATCTGCTCCTCTTCATAATCTGGTATGTATTTGCCTCTTTTCCTCTAAAGTGGCTTAGCAAGCCATTCAATTAAAATATATTAAGTCCAGTAAGAATCATTGCACTGAACTTCAACACAAGAGAGGTACTCTCTTCCAGTTGACCTCAAATAGACTACCTCAGGAATATCTGGGGGCGGGGTGGTATTAGTGTTTCAGTTGGAAGAATTGTCATTCAATCATGAACAACAAAACTAAATAATACAGTACTCACATTATCGTACCTTTTCAGCTGATGTTCCATAGTACTTCAGTAAAATTCCTGAATAGATTCTGTCCTATTGACAAGATTGACTTGAAGTGGCAATTATCCCTGTACCTCCACAAGTAATACTTGACCTGTTGAGTTCCTCCAGCTATATGGCTTTAGCGTCTTCCATACTTGTAGACATTCCTGTCTATGACAATACTCTGAGGAGTAACCAATCTCTTAGGAGATCCTTGAACAGACAAAGTTCCATTTTCATTTGAAGGTCATTCTCTGCTGTCCAATCATCAACTGCTTTCATTCAGAATAGACTGACCAGCCTAAAAATGAGCATACATGAAAACCATCAGTATTTGTATTCCACCACAACTTGTAATCCCTTGGCTCAAACTTTTGCTCACTCTATCATTATCATCAGGCTGGGGGGCCACCTCTAGTTCGACACAGAGTGTTAGAGTGTCATCCTGTTCAAGGATTCTCACCATCTAGTTCATACCCTTTTCTTGCAGTTACCATCATGCAGGATGTACAGAAGCCTGCAGTGTCATACCACATGGTTCACAAACAGCTATTTTTCTACACATCAGGTTTTTGAACCAACCTGTACAATCCAAACCCTACCTCAGCAACAGAGCACTATAGACCACCTCTTGCACTACCATGGACAGCTCTGAATGTGTTTATTTTGCAGTAGTGTTTTGTTCTGCACAATCTCCTTTACTGTCTTGTATAATTTATGTTCTGTGTGTTCTGTGTGCCTGTGATATTGCTGCAAGCAAGTTTTTTGTTGTACCCTTTGCCTCACTATGACAGTATACTCAACTTGACATGATTTGAAGATGGCATACTAGCAGTAGTACCAAATAGAAGTAAAAATGATGTGCCAAGTTGCCTAGGTGGCAATATGCTAACCAGAAAAAGCCATGTTCAATTTTTAAGAGGAAAATCCTAAATGAAGAGAGCAGATTGAAGTTCTGCGTTTCTGCCACATTCAGTTGTGTGGTGGTGAAAAATAAACATTTAACAGAACATCTCCATATTCAACGAAGGTAGAGCCCAGCACATGTGTGGTCTAACTCAGTTTCATCCTGTGTATTTGTCCATTGCAGAAATCATCATATTTGATTGACTCCTTGTGATGTTATGAAACAGCTAAAAGTGCTAGATATAGCAAAAGTTATGATATCAAACAAAGACCTGGTTATAATGCTGGTGGTGTGGAAAATTGCTCAAATGAACGCTGCTTACAGAGAATGGGACAAATCTGGTTGAGTGTGACCCCATCAGTCAACACAATCTTCAACAAAGTGTTGCAAGATGTCATTAAAAGTGGTGTAAGTTACACTTAGTGTCTGTATTTAGACAGACGACCCAAGAAGGTGTAGTGGCTGGCCTTAATGAGCATTAAAGAATCTTGGGGTTGATAGTGTATAACAACTTCTTCATCTTCTATCAATAAGTCAAAAGTTGTAATCTTCGCACAATGTTTGACTCAGTTTGCAGTCATGCAGAAAATGAGGCAGATTCACGTCTTTCACCCAGATAAATTTTGGGAATGGATTTATTACCCAATCTGGAATTCGGATCGAGAGAAGATCCTGAAATCTCTCTGATATGTCTTCATGCGGCTCACCCAGGTGGGCAGAGTATACTTGAAGATCATCATCTGGTATTCTTTCTCTTTCAACTCATAGAGGCTCAGAAGTTTGAAAAAGTCGCGATGTCCAATGTTGCTTTTAAATTGTAATTTGGGCGTAAATGTGAAGACGACTAATTTGACTTTGATAAGATGCACTTAATTTCCTTGCAATTGAAAATTGATTTAACCAAACCTTGCAAATAATTCTGAAAAATTAAGCAATGTCATGCCTAATGTTCTTAAGTTGATTACTGAATGAAGTATTCAAGTCTTTAAAGAATTTTATCATAGTTTCATAAAGCAAGTAAAATCATCTCAGACAGTTTCCTTTTGAGAGTTCTGTGTGCAACAGGCAAGTGTTCAAACTGTTGATCGATCTCAATACAGAGACTTTGAAATAGTTGAGAATTGAGTGCATTGGACTTGATTGTATTTAGTGCTGTGATAAAAGTATTTAACAATTTGTGCAGCTGATCACTTAGGTTTTTTGTGATATGATGTTATCCGTGAATTACACAGTGAATCATAAATATTTGAGGTACAGCTGTTTTCAAGAAAGTAATAGCCCCATGGTGATGTCCTGTCATTGATAGTGCCCCATTTGTTGCACAAGTGAGAATGTCCTTCTCTTTAAAAAATTACTCAACAACCGGAAATCTTAACTCCATGTTTGTATCTGTTTTTAGTCCCTGCCAATAATAACTCTTCCCCTCCCCCCACTGGGAAGGTCAGGTCACAACCTGGTGCATCTAAAACCCTGCTACGTGCCTCTGGTGAGGAGTAAACCTGCAACCTTGAGGACAGTGAGGAAATGGTCGGAGGAGGCTTATGAGGCGCTCCAGGGTTGTTTTGAGGGGACAGACTGGCAGGCACTCTGTGAGCCACTTGGAGAGGATATTGATGGGCTCACAGAGTGCATCACTGATTACACCAACTTCAGTGTGGACTGCAATGTTCCGACAAGAACTGTCCTTTCTTATTCAAATAACAAGCCATGGGTAACAAAGGACATTAAGGACATCCTGAATGCTAAAAAGAGGGCGTTTAGAGATAGAAATAGGCAGGAGCTGAGGGCAATACAGAGGGACCTGAAAGCCAGGATCAGGGAGGCTAAAGACAGGTATAGGAGGAAGCTTGAGTGGAAACTCCAGCAGAACAACATGAGAGAGGTCTGGAGGGGGATGAGAACCATCACTGGGTTCTGGCAAACTATCAATAGAGGAGCTGAAGGCAGTGTGGACAGGGCCAACGAACTTAGCCTGTTCTTTAACAGATTTGACATTGTGGCCCCTGCCCATCCCCCACATGAGTCATCTGTTGTCGGCCCCCAACCAACACATATTCCACTCTCCCCTCCTACCCCTCCTCACAGTCCCCCACCCTGCTCTCATGACTATACCCCTTCCCCACACGAAACCACCACGGTGGGCTTCACAGCTGAACAGGTGAGAAGACAGCTGAAACATCTCAACCCAAGCAAGGCTGCAGGACCAGATGGTGTCAGTACCAGGGTGCTCAAAGCCTGTGCCCCTCAGCTATGTGGAGTACTTCGCCATGTCTTCAACCTGAGCCTGAGTCTCCGGAGGGTTCTTGTGCTGTGGAAGACGTCCTGCCTCGTCCCTGTGCCGAAGACACCACGCCCCAGCGGCTTCAATGACTACAGACCAGTGGCATTGACCTCCCACATCATGAAGACCCTGGAGAGACTTGTTCTGGAGCTGCTCCGGCCTATGGTTAGGCCACACTTAGATCCCCTCCAGTTCGCCTACCAGCCCCGACTAGGAGTTGAGGATGCCATCGTCTACCTGCTGAACCGTGTCTACGCCCACCTGGACAAGCCAGCGAGCACTGTGAGGGTCATGTTTTTTGACTTCTCCAGTGCATTCAGCACCATCCGCCCTGCTCTGCTGGGGGAGAAGCTGACAGCGATGCAGATGGATGCTTTCCTGGTGTCATGGATTCTTGATTACCTGACTGGCAGACCACAGTACGTGTGCTTGCAACACTGTGTCCCCGACAGAGTGATCAGCAGCACTGGGGCTCCACAGGGGACTGTCTTGTCTCCCTTTCTCTTCATCATTTACATCTTGGACTTCAACTACTGCACAGAGTCTTGTCATCTTCAGAAGTTTTCTGATGACTCTGCCATAGTTGGATGCATCAGCAAGGGAGATGAGGCTGAGTACAGGGCTACGGTAGGAAACTTTGTCACATGGTGTGAGCAGAATTATCTGCAGCTTAATGTGAAAAAGACTAAGGAGCTGGTGGTATTCCTGAGGAGAGCTAAGGCACCGGTGACCCCTGTTTCCATCCAGGGGGTCAGTGTGGACATGGTGGAGGATTGCAGATACCTGGGGATATGAATTGACAATAAACTGGACTGGTCAAAGAACACTGAGGCTGTCTACAAGAGGGGTCAGAGCTGTCTCTATTTCCTGAGACTGAGATCCTTTAACATCTGTCGGACGATGCCGAGTATGTTCTACCTGTCTGTGGTGGCCAATGCAATCATGTTTGCTGTTGTGTGCTGGGGCAGCAGGCTGAGGCTAGCAGACACCAACAGAATCAACAAACTCATTTGTAAGGCCAGTGATGTTGTGGGGATGGAACTGGACTCTCTGACAGTGGTGTCTGAAAAGAGGATGCTGTCCAAGCTGCATGCCATCTTGGACAATGTCTCCCATCCACTACATAATGGACTGGTTGGGCACAGGAGTACATTCAGCCGGAGACTCATTCCACCAAGATGCAACACAGAGCATCATAGGAAGTGATTCCTGCCTGTGGCCATCAAACTTTACAACTCCTCCCTTGGAGGGTCAGACACCCTGAGCCAATAGGCTGGTCCTGGAGATTTCATATTTTACTGGCATAATTTACATATTACTATTTAATTATTTATGGTTTTATTACTATTTATTTATGATGCAACTGTAACAAAAACCAATTTCCCCCGGGATCAATAAAGTATGACTATGACTATAAACCACGCTTTCACCTTTTATGAAATGAACATAACTAAGAAGCAAAGATTAATTGCATAGCAAAATTGACCTATCCAACTGCTGAACAAATTCTGTTGCCCTAAGTATGTTGCATAATGTGTCTTCCACATTTTCAGACATTTTAGCATGTTCTGAGTACTGTCTTTGTGGTCGCTGAGCATAATTTCTTCTTCTTTGGCCTGGTAGCTTATGCAAAACCGTACTCAGAACCTCCGTTACTACTGGCAGATTCAGTTCTTCTCCAATTACACGGGGCTTTCCAGATTCAGCAATGAGCAATGAAGTGTTGTATGAAGCACGGAAAGCATCAGTGTTCTGTTGTGAAGTGCAGGCAACTATGTTTTAAAGTATTTTCTGTTTCTGAAAGTTTCCAAGAAGTGACTGAAAATAAGACAAGTTCTTGTTTGGTTTATCAGGGTGTATTCAGAATCAGAATCAGGTTTATTATCAGAGGCATGTGTTGTGAAATTTATTAACTTAGCAGCAGCAGTTCAGTGTATAGTTCAGTGTATTTTCAGTTCAGTGTATTTTTTCTTCTTCTATATTCTTTGTATAATATAGAAGAAGAAAAAATGAACTAATAATAAATAAATCAGTTTATGGTATACATATATTGAATAGATTAAAATCATGCAAAAAGCAGAAATAATTGTATATTAAAAAAAAGAGGTAGTGTTCACGGGTTCAATGTCCATTTAGGAAATGTATGGCGGAGGAGAAGAAGCTGTTCCTGAATTGCCTAATGTGTGACTTCAGGCTTCTGAACCTCCTACCCGATGGTAACAGTGAGAAAAGGGCATGCCCTGGGTACTGAGGTCCTTGATAATGGACGCTGCTTTTCTGAGACACCGTTCCTTGAAAATGTCCTGGGTACTTTGTAGGCTAGTACCCAAGATGGAGCTGACTAAATCTACAAACCTCCTGCAGCTTCTTTCAGTCCTGTACAGTAGCCTCCCCATACCAGACAGTGATTCAGCCTGTCAGAATGCTCTCCACTGTACATCTGTAGAAATTTTTGAGTGTTTTTGTTGACATACCAAATCTCTTCAAACTCCTAATAAAGTATAGTCGTTGTCTTGCATTCTTTGTAGCTGCATTGATATGTTGGGACCAGGTTAGGTCCTCAGAGATCTTGACACCCAGGAACTTGAAACTGTTCACTCTCTCCACTTCTGATCCCTCTATGAGGATTGGTGTGTGTTCCTTTGTCTTACCCTTCCTGAAGTCCACAGTCAGCTCTTTTGTCTTATTTACTGACGTTGAGTGCAAGGTTCTTGCTGTGACACCACTCCACTAGTTGGCATATCTCACTCATGTACTCCCTCTCGTCTCCATCTGGGATTCTACCAACAATGGTAGAATCTCTTCAAATGTTCAAGGAACCTGGATGTTTTCATTGCCTTGTTTGAAAAACACATTTTCATACAAGTATGTGTATGAATCCATATTTCAGATACCCCACACTATACTGTCTGCACTTTTTTTGTTTGGTCTGCTTCTGCCATTTTTATTATGCATTATGACTATTGTCAATTATCTATTGGTTAAGTCCAACCTCAAGCTCTGTGGTCAATAAAGGGGAAAGGTATAACATCACAGTTACTCAGACAAGAAGGGTCAGAGCCATCTCTATTTCCTGAGGAGACTGAGGTCCTTTAACATCTGTCGGACGATGCTGAGGATGTTCTGTGAGTCTGTGGTGGCCAGTGCGATCATGCTTGCTGTTGTGTGCTGGCGCAGCAGGCTGAGGGTAGCACACACCAACAGAATCAACAAACTCATTCATGAGGCCTGTGATGTTGTGGGGATGGAACTGGACTCTCTGATGGTGGTGTCTGAAAAGAGGATGCTGTCCAAGTTGCATGCCATCTTGGATAATGTCTCCCATCCACTACATAATGGACTGGTTGGGCAGAGGAATACATTCAGCCAGAGACTCATTCCACCGAGATGCAACACTGAGCGTCATAGGAAATCATTCCTGCCTGTGGCTATCAAACTTTACAACTCCTGTCTTGGAGGGTCAGACACCCTGAGCCAATAGGCTGGACCTGGACTTATGTCCTGGCATAATTTACATATTACTATTTAACTACTTATGGTTTTATTACTATTTATTATTTATGGAGCAACTGTAACAAAAACCAATTTCCCCCGGGATCAATAAAGTATGACTATGACTATGACAAAGCCTGACTCTCATTTGGGCTGTATGCTAGAAAAATGCAGTCAAGACTATTCAAGAGGGCAGATCTGAACTTTATCCCATTGAGCTGCAAATCCTAATTCACAAGAGTTGTGTCAATGCATGATTAGAGTATGACATTGTACCAGTTAACACTGTACTACAGCAGGGAATGGCAATATTGTGTGGGCTGGGCCTGGAAATGACATTATTTCTTCAGTCCAGATTTCTGATGATATGCTAAAAACAGAAGAGTCGCATTGCTTTTCAAGGAGAATAATGTGCTTCAAGTAAAGTCTAAGAGAACAGTGGGCTAACAAGAGATGAGGTGATTACGTGATCATTGTAATCATTTATGAGGCACTGATGATCAGATGTTTATAATAAGTAATTAATTTCTTAAATTAAGCCTGTAATCCCTCAGCTGCCCTTCTTGCTGCCGAGTGCCCCCCTGGGGAAGCAATATCACCCAGTTTGTGAACCAGTGCTCTAGACTCTTTGAAACTTGTATTCTGTTGTGTTATACTCTGTTTATAGATTACTTCTTCAAACTCGTATTTTGGAAGTATCATAATATTGATTTGTGGTTAGCAAGACAAGAATAGGTGTGATGTCAAAATGAGAACTCTGTAGTAGTTGCACTGATTACTGCATGAGATGGCCTAACTAAGAATTTTGGCAGTGACACATCTCCTCATGAGGTAGATATCATTTATGTTTCTGCATGAGAGCTCAACTCCCTTTTTATGTAATGAAGTCAGATTTTTTATTTGTTTTAGTCAACATGCATAGGATTCTTTACGACACAAGAATTATATGATAAAACTTTTTTCCCCAATTTTAAATTATATTTATTATTAATTATTATTGGTATTTTTGGTGAAGATAGTTTATCCAGGTAGATATCACAACTAACCAAAGATGCTTATTTGCCTTTACACTTGAAGAGATTAAAATACAAAAGTTAATAATTTTGTATTGATTGCTTGACATTACATGATATATAGGCATCATTAATTGTCTGTAATTGTTCTTGATATATGGTGAAGAGTCATACAGAGAAGATATTCCTGCAGTGTTGTGTGGTATGGAATTCCTGGTATGATGTAGGTGCAAAGACATGTTTTGAAGTCATTATGGTACATGACTTAACTTTGAAATATATCTTCAGAAACAGTGGCGTTCCCATACACTTGGTACTTTTCCCTTTCTAGGTTTGATGGGGGTGTTAGGGAAGCCGGTGAGTGAGTCTGTCCTCGCTGTGACCAGCCAGTTTTCAGGAGAGGCCTTATCCTGAGTCTGAACTAAACTGATCTCCTATCAGAAGACTGCAGATGGAACTATCCTAAAAGAAATAGTGTTGTATCTCTCTCTCTCTGGCTGTCCATCCCATAGGATGATGATAGCTACTTTCAGTCAGTTAGTGGGGTGGTACCCCGCTCCTCAAAAAGCAACAGAGTGTGCGTGAATGGATTTTAGGTGAGTAGGGGGTTGTACAGGTCCAGACCCAGCCTCTCGACATCCCCTCCCGGATCCAGCGGCATGGTGGGGTCCAAGACGGCTGGGGGAAGTTCTGTTGGAGTGAATGGCCAGACCAAACTTCGATGCATGGATGCCCTTTCCGCGCTTCATGGCACGTGTTTGCTAGATGACCGTTGACCCTACAAGAGGGTTCATCTGCCCTTTGACAGGTCTTGTTTTTCGTCCTGCAGGGTGTCTAGCCACCCTCCTCACCAGGCAAGCCTGGTGGGGGAGCTGATTTAGTCGCCGACCACCCGACCATGCGACAGGTAGTACTGGGTCACATGGTATCAGCAGCACTCAGACGAGAGACCTGACCAGAAATGGTCAGTGATAGTGTTGTATAAAGCACAGATAACCAGCGAATGTAGGGCAGTGAAAGATCTGCCACTTTTTGAAGGCTTTTTCTCCACCTGGGTCTCGGTCACTTTCTAATCTGTATTTTAGATTAAGCATGAAATGTCAGAAGTGCTTAACAGATAGGCAGTATCTATAGAGAGAGAAACAGAACCAATGTCTCAAGTTAATCAGTTGATTAAAGGTCATTGGCCTGAAATATTGATTCTATTTCTGTCTTGATCTTCAGATAGTAAATGATGTGGTCAGCTGAATTTTTTTTTAGTATTTTGTAACTTATTTACTTTCAGCCACTGCAGGTTTATTGTGCTTATATTTCACATCATATACCATCTGAACATTAAGTTTAAAACTTTACAAATGAATAATATAATAGTGGTGTTATCAAGGGGCCTCAATTAATAACCAGCTAAATGAAAGAACTGATCCCTCTCTGGAATGTTGGGAATATTTGAACTTAGGGTAAAAACACTATGGAATTGGTATCAAAAGAAGTCGCCTTGTGAAAAGACAATTGATTCACTCAAGTCCCTTGAAGAAAGCCTGCTGCCTTTGTACAGTCTGGTTATGTTTGACGGTAGATACACACCAATGACAATTTTAACAAGTCCTTGAAGCAGTGCTGTGAACTGTTCATTTGCGTGCTTGTAAGATGCTTTTCATAAATGCTGAGACCAATAATTGATAAAAGATGGTTAAACTGAAAATATTTGTTAATTAATATTGTTCACAGGCAGATGGTTTTATTGTACTTTGATTGCTTTGCAGAAACCTCATGTGTTGAAGTTAATCCAATAATGTACAGAGTATTTGATGGCTCTGGGCCTGTACTCTATGAAGTTTAAAAGGATGAAATGTGATCTCATTACAACGACTGAATATTGAAGAGTTGGATAGAGTAAACATGGAGAGGGTGTTTCCAGTAATGGGAGTGCCCTGAGGGCACAGCCTCAGAATAAAAGGGCGTTCCTTCAGAAAAGAGAAGTAGTCTGTGAGCCAGGACCCCAGATTTGAGCCACCGGTACCATCTGGGGGGAATAATTCTAATAGTGATTTTTGGCAAGGTATACACCCCTAGTGCTAGAAAATATGTGGTAGCACTGCAGCAGTGGTAGCTTTCCCCTTTGGGCAGATCCCTGTGGACCAGGCTGTTGAAGCCACAGTGAACAAAGACACACAGACTCCTGGAGGCACATCACGGTTTAGCCTGAATGCTGGAGCTATCAAGTGTTACTACATAACAACTGAGCACCGCAGTGCATTCCTGGGGCAGTTAAGGGAGATGGTGCAAGGCAACAAATCAGAGCTTTGTCATGCGGAGCTACAGCAGCCAAGAATCCAGAAACTTGAGGAAGCAGTTTTAGCAGTGAATAGCCTCATACATGAATGGGTCAACCCATTTGCAGAGAAGCGGGACCTCATTGGCATCTCTACGGCAAAGGCAGCCCCCAAGGACATTGCCTCTGACCTGATGAAGGCATATGAGATTGGTGAGAGATGCTATGCAACTTTAAGGATGAGAGACTAGAGGAACACCCACCAGCAAAGAAATTCTATGACCCAATGAAAGCCAATAAGCTGAAAACATTCAGTGATATGTGTAAGAAGAGAGAAGTGAAATCAAATGGGAGGGTGATCATCTTGAAAGCAGACAGGTCTTTGTTTGGACGCATCATAGTGATGGCACAAGGGAGCAGTCTACGTATGGAGGATATCCTTTCTCATCCCCTTGGACCATTGCCTTGGGCCCTGTCCACACCAGAAGGATTACTGTGAAAGACAAATAAAGCTACTTAGACTCAACCTTGCAGAAAAATGTAGCAGTAGAAGAGCAACTCCCAGGAAACTCTGCTATAGTGGTTGATGGAATGAACTTGGTCCAAAGAGTGAAAGGTGATCAAGTTACTTTCGGAGATGTTGCCACAACAATTCTGGGTATGGCTCTGAGGAAAGGCAGTCAGAGTAGCAGAATAGATGTTGTGTTCGACACATACAGGGAGAACTTTGTGCGGAACCAAAGGAAATGGGGGAGATCTTAAATAGGTTTTTTGCATCTGTATTTACTAAGGAAGCTGGCATGAAATCTATGGAATTGAGGGAATCAAGTAGTGAGACCATGGAAACTGTACAGATTGAAAAGGAGGAGGTGCTTGCTGTCTTGAGGAAAATTAAAGTGGATAAATCCCCGGGACCTGACAGAGTGTTCCCTCGGACCTTGAAGGAGACTAGTGTTGAAATTGCGGGGGCCCTGGCAGAAATATTTAAAATGTCACTGTCTACGAGTGAAGTGCCGGAGGATTGGAGAGTGGCTCATGTTGTTCCGTTGTTTAAAAAAGGATCGAAAAGTAATCCGGGAAATTATAGGCCGGTGAGTTTAATGTCAGTAGTAGGTAAGTTATTGGAGGGAGTACTAAGAGACAGAATCTACAAGCATTTGGATAGACAGGGGCTTATTGGGGAGAATCAACATGGCTTTGTGTGTGGTAGGTCATGTTTGACCAATCTGTTGGAGTTTTTCGAGGAGGTTACCAGGAAAGTGGATGAAGGGAAGGCAGTGGATATTGTCTACATGGAATTCAGTAAGGCCTTTGACAAGGTCCCGCATGGGAGGTTAGTTAGGAAAATTCAGTCGCTAGGTATACATGGAGAGGTGGTAAATTGGATTAGACATTGGCTCGATGGAAGAATCCAGAGAGTGGTGGTAGAGAATTGCTTCTCTGAGTGGAGGCCTATGACTAATGGTGTGCCACAGGGATCAGTGCTGGGTCCATTGTTATTTGTCATCTATATCAATGATCTGGATGATAATGTGGTAACTTGGATCAGCAAATTTGCTGATGATACAAAGATTGGAGGTGTAGTAGACAGTGAGGAAGGTTTTCAGAGCCTGCAGAGGGACTTGGACCAGCTGGAAAAATGGGCTGAAAAATGGCAGATGGAGTTTAATACTGACAAGTGTGAGGTATTGCACGTTGGAAGGACAAACCAAGGTAGAACATACAGGGTTAATGGTAAGGCACTGAGGAGTGCAGTAGAACAGAGGGATCTGGGAATACAGATACAAAATTCCCTAAAAGTGGCATCACAGGTAGATAGAGTCGTAAAGAGAGCTTTTGGTACATTGGCCTTTATTAATCAAAGTATTGAGTATAAGAGCTGGAATGTTATGATGAGGTTGTATAAGGCATTGGTGAGGCCGAATCTGGAGTATTGTGTTCAGTTTTGGTCACCAATTTACAGGAAGGATATTAACAAGGTTGAAAGAGTGCAGAGAAGGTTTACAAGGATGTTGCTGGGACTTGAGAAACTGAGTTACAGAGAAAGGTTGAATAGGTTAGGACTTTATTCCCTGGAGCGTAGAAGAATGAGGGGAGATTTGATAGAGGTATATAAAATTATGATGGGTATAGATAGAGTGAATGCAAGCAGGCTTTTTCCACTGAGGCAAGGGGAGAAAAAAACCAGAGGACATGGGTTAAGGGTGAGGGGGGAAAAGTTTAAAGGGAACATTAGGGGGGGCTTCTTCACACAGAGAGTGGTGGGAGTGTGGAATGAGCTGCCAGACGAGGTGGTAAATGGGGTTTCTTTTAACATTTAAGAATAAATTGGACAGATACATGGATGAGAGGTGCATGGAGGGATATGGTCCGTGTGCAGGTCAGTGGGACTAGGCAGAAAATGGTTCGGCACAGCCAAGAAGGGCCAAAGGGCCTGTTTCTGTGCTGTAGTTTCTATGGTTTCTATGGTTTCTAATAGTGAAAGATCTCTACGGGGTGAAGAGACTGGTCATAAGTTGCAAGGTTATCACAGGCACACAAATGGTGAGGCAGTGGAGGAGCTTCCTGACTGAAGTCAGTAACAAAAGTAGTCTCATTAGCTTCATAGTCCATGAATGGAGGAAGGTGGAGTACAGAGGAAAGCTACAGGAGAAGATTCTGTATGCAACTATGAATGACAAATATTACAGAATCACATCTCAAGACAGTGAGGAGGTGTCAGCTCTTCGGTGTCAACAAGAAGAAGCAGATGGCTACCTACTTCTCCATGCTACCCATGCCACAAGAGAGGGATACCAATCTGTAGTGATCTGCTCAGAAGACACAGATGTCTTTATCATGTCTTTAGCATTTTGTGACAAGATTGTGGCCCCATTGTTCCAGAAGTGTGACAGTAGAACCCGTACAAGGCTTGTGGACATCAGGACGGTTGTTGCCACTGTTGGCATAGAGGTTTGTAGGGCTCTCATCGGGTTGCACGCGTATACAGGATGTGACACTATAAGCGCTTTTGCAGGCAAAGGGAAGACAAGTGCCCTAAAACTTCTGACCAGCAACAGGGAAAGTGTTCTTAGAGTTGGGTCAAGAATGGGACCTCTCCCCAGAACTGATGGACAAACTGGAGGCATTTACATGTCCCAAAAGCACATTCATAGGCCCCAAAAGCATCGATCACCAAGGTCAATGAGCTCAGGTATCACCTTTTCTGTGCCAAAAAAGGTGAAATCGAAAGTCATCAACTCCCACCATGCAAGGACTGCTTAACAAAACATGCACAGCAAGCCAACTACCAGTCTGGTATATGGAGAAGATGTTTGGAGAAGGCCCACAAGTACCAAGCCCTGTTGGCAGAGGATGGAAGATGGAGAGAGAAGAGGAAGCTGAACAGTTGCTGGTGCACTTGAAGGAAAGCCAGACAGCACCCAATGCCGTTCTGGATCTACTGGCCTGTAACTGTCCAAAAAAATGTTCACTCCCAAGATGTATGTGTGTTGCAAATGGCCTCAGGTGTACTGATATGTGCAGATTGGCAGACTGTGAGAACCAGGCATCCACCTCAGAGAGTGCGGGAAGTTCAGATAAAGATGTGGAAGACGTGGAAGACTTGGAAAACTATTATGATAGTATTAATAGGTTATGAAAGAAAGGAAAACAAAGCATGGAAAACGGTCTTTGATTAAATATATTCATTTTACAACAAAATGGGGCCTAGGTTATGGCCATGTGGAACCCCACATTTGAATTATTGTACTGTAATTCTATATGCTATGACAAAAGCTTAAGATTGTTTTGATTTGATACAACAATATGGAAAATATCATGACATTGATGAAATTCCAGAAATCTCTCCAAATGAGTTCTTTTACCTTTTGTGGGGTGGGGTAACATTTTCTGCTGTACTGATGTTAATATGGAATATATACAAGAAGTGATTACTTATTTGAAGTAATAAAGCTACCGCTGGTGCAATGCTATCCCATATTTCCTAACTCTAGAGATGTATAGCTTGCCAAAAATCACTATGAACGTTATTCCCCTCAGATGGTACCGACCAACCCTGCTGGCTCACAGACTAATGAGGATTTTTTTTAGGGAGAGGGTGATGAATCTGTGAAAGTCATTGCCACTGAGGACTGCATATATTTAAAGTAGCGGTTGACAGGGTCCTGATTAGTAAGGGTGTCAAGGGTTATGGGGAGAAGGTAGAAGAATGGGGTTGAGAGAGGAAAATAAATTACCCATAATCAAATACCAGAGCAGACAGCGGGCCAAATGAGCCAATTCTGTGCAAGTCCTACTTAAGTCAGCACTTCTCCTTTACTCTGCAAATTATACACTCACAAATTTATTTTTTTTAATTGCAAAAGTGATTTTTTTTTACATGCCTATCTTCCTTGGGGATGGTTTAAAAAACAAAACTTATTAGACTCTGGTAATTGGAGTCATAATGAAACCCATTTGTAATAGTGAAAGTACACAGTCTGGTATGCTATGGGAAATTTCAATGTACAGAGGTTACTGTTATAGCCATGATTATGGCAAAGGTTTCTGTAAAATGCTAAGTTATATTTTTAGACCATATGACCTTAACACACAGGAGCAGAATTAGATCATTCAACTCATCGAGTCTATTTCACCATTCAATCTTGGCTAATTTATCTCCCTGTCAATCCCATTCTTCTACCTTCTCCCCTTGACATCCTTACCAAGCAAGAAGCTATCAACCTCCACTTTAAGTATATCCGTAAACCTGGCCTCCACAGCCACTTGTAGCAATAAATTACGCTCTAGCTAAAATAATTCCCACTCATCTCTGTTATAAAGGGATGTCCTTCTTTTCTGAGGCTGTACCGTTTGGTTCTAGACATTTCCACTAATGGAAATATCCTCTCCACCTTTGGCTTGGCCATTCAGTTTTTGGTAGATTTCTATGAGACCCCCCCCCAGCCCCCCATTCTTCTAATCTACAGCATGTAGAGGCCAGTGTCATCAAATGCTCCTCATACATTAACTCATTCATCTGTTTCATTCCTTATCAACCTCAGACCTTTCAGCTTCCCAAGTACCTTAGGAATAGTGACTTTTGTTCCCTGACGGACTTGAATTTCTAGATTCCACAGTGGAGTCTGATGCAAGATACTTTTTCAGTTCTTTCACTATTTCTTTGTTCCCCGGTGTTGTTTTCCGGTGGACTCTTGCCTCTTTAACTCTTTATGTATCTGAAAAATCTTTTGGTATCTGCTTTAATATTATTGGTTATCTTACCTTCTACTTCATTTTTTCTCTCTTTATTGCCATTTTAGTTGCCTTCTGTTGATTTTTAAAAATCTCCCAATCCTCTAGCTTCTACATTTTTTTTCTTTTTTCCTTTGTTTTTATGCTGTCTTTGTCTTTCATTCTCAGCCAAGGTTGCCTCATCCTCTCTTTAGAACGCTTCTTCTTCTTCGTCTTTGGGTGAACTGATCCTGTGTCTTCCAAACTATTCTCAGAAGCAGGGTGTCACAGTAGTGTAGTGGTTAAGTGCAACGCTATTAGAGTTTGAGGAATTCCAGAGTACATAGTTCAATTTCGACGACACCTGTAAAGGGTTTGTATGTTCTTCCCGTGAACCAAGTGCTTCTGGATGCTCTAGTTTCCTCCCACAATCCAAAGATGTACCAGTTAATAAGCCTGTGTCCTGTGATTAGACTAGAATTAAATAGGTAGGCTGCTATTTCAGCTTCTCCCTCTCAAAATGCATAGTGAATTCTGTCATATTATAATCATTGCCTCTTAAAGGTTCCTTTATCTTCATTCTCTACTCAAATCTGGTTCATCACACAACACCCAATCCAGAATTGGCTTTTCCTTCATGGGTTTGACCACAAGTTGGTCGAAAGAACCATCTTATAGGAACTCTACATATTCCTTCTCTTGGAATCCAGTGCCAAACTGATTTTCCCATTCTACCTGCATATTGAACTCCCCATTGATCACTGTAACATTGCCCTTTTTATATTCCTGCATCTACCTCTCTTTGTAATTGTACTGCACATCCTGGCTACTGTTCAGAAGCCCGAATGTAACTCTCATCAGGGTCTTTTTACCCGAGCAGTTTCTTATCTCTACCAACAAGGTTTCTATATCATCTGAACCTATGTCCCTTCTCTCTAAGGATTACATTTCATTTTTCACCAACAAACCCTTCCCACCCCTTGGCCCACGTTCCTGTCCTCTCGATATGATGTGAATCCTTAGATGTTAAGCTCCCAGCTATGATCTTCTTTCAACCATGGCTCAGCCCATAACATCATACTTGCCTATTTCTAACTGCACTACAACTATACTATCTTATTTCATACCTTGAGAACATTCAAAATAAAGCTTTCATTCCTGTTTTCACCCCCCTTCTTTTTAATTCTGTCTCCATGTTGCCTGAAGTTAATTACTTATTACTTTCTGAACTTTGTCTTATTCTTTATTCTGGAGATGTCAGTAATTTTTCCTGCACTCACCTTCCCTTTTTCTTTATCCATGTTTTTCCAAGCTATCCACAGTCTCAGTTAGGCGATTCACTAGGACCCTGGTTCAAGCATGGTTCATGGAGTCTGTCCAATCAGAACAGCTCCCTTTTTCCCCAATTCTGGTGTGAGTGTCCCACAGATTTAAACCCCACAGTAAATTTGAGCCAATCATTTGTCTCTCTGATCTCATTAACCCTGTGCTGATTTGCATGTGGGTCAGGTAACAATCCATAGATTATTACCTTTTTGGTTCTGCATCTTACTTTAATCCCTAGCTGCTCAAATCCCATCAGCAGAACCTCTTTCCTTGTTCTTCCTATGTGGTTGGTACCCACATGACCATGATAACTGGATTTTTTGATACATGAATAAAGTCATGTTGTCTTAAATGGGATTTGAGCTATGAACCTTGAAAAGTTGGCAATTCTTCAGCACATAATGCATTGAAGAACTGCCTGTGAACCTGATCGTGTGCTTCAGACTGAGCTCATTATTATTCTCATGTTGTGTCGGCTCCTACATCATGAAATTGTAATAACACCAAATAGAAGTTTTGTGAGGAAGGATTAATATGTATGTGTAGTTGGTGTTATTTTGGCAGAACATTTAATCAGAAAGGTTTTAAGGAATCATTATTATTCATTCATTCATTAATGCAAGTGTATAGCTTTAGATGACAACTTACATTCATAATACCCATAAGCGACTTTACTTTTAAAAATGAAGGTTTATACCAGTGGATACCAATGAGGGTATATCTGTTTTGGATATGTTACAATTCTGAATGAGGGTTAGCTGAATGTAGAAAATCAGAAAACTGCATGTGGAAAATCTGAGTTTAAGCATTAAATGTAGGAGCAGAATGCAGCCATTTGGCCTATAGAGTCTGCTCCACTATTCCATTCTGGCTGATTTATTATCCCCCTCAACCCCGTTCTCTTGTCTTCTCCCCCTAATCTCTGACACCTTTACTAATCAAATACCTACCAAACTTTTCTTTAAATATGCCCAATGACTTGGCCTCCACAGCCTCCAAATACAGAAGATGCTAGGAACAAGAAGCAGTTAATGTTCAGGTCAAATACCCTTTGTCAAAATTATATTCATTGTCTGAGTATTAATTGTTCTTGATTTAGGATCTATTTCAGTGTAAATATCATAAACAGTGGAGCTTTGGTATTAAAGTTAAGTAAAATATTTGGATTCAGAACATTTGGATAGTTCCAAGTTTTCAAATTTGCTCTTAATTTTTCTGAACATTTTACTCCCGTCATTTGGACACCAGTGGTTTGAAATAGTTAGTCGTGAGTAATGCATGAGGTTTTCAGTGTTTGTGAACAGGACCCTAGAATGCATCAACTGCAAGATTAAGTCTTTTGTATGTGTATAACACTGCTTTAAAACGCAAGGAGGAGCATATGTTAGATTTGTTCTCAGAATCAAAATAAGCAAAGTGTATATTGTCACATTTTCACATTAATGTTGAAATGTGTGAATATATAGAGCCACCACATACTGTTCAGGGATTTGAACATAAATAAGTTCTTACAAAACAAGCAGTTTGAAAAGCTTTGCTGCATTCACATCTTCATCTTCCATTAACTCCAAACTACTGGTAGAAATAAAGGTAAAATTGTTCGGTAAATGAGTTCAGTGATAAGTTTATTTGGAGCAGATTTATTTGTCTATCAATAGAAAAGCTATTGGGATTCCTCATGGTGCGGGAGCAAGGTGCGGGTAGGAATAGAAGTAGTGATTATTTGGCTCAGGAATATTCCTGAATTTTGACTGGCTGAAAAGGCTCATCATATGTTGTAGTAAACTAATTATTTGTGAAATGATTTGTTCAAGTTGACTGCCATGTTTAACAGCATTGAAAAATCAGGCTCTTAAAGATTCTGATGAAATGCTTGAGGTGTGTAGATGAGTTGAGCTTGCAGAAGAATCCCCTTCTCAATTCTCTGGTGTTTAACTAATTTCTGTACACTGAGATTTATACATTTATTTGTTGCATATTTTACACTTGGTAAACTCCCAATGATTTTGAAGTTGTACTTGATTGTCTTTGGCTTGAGTTTTAGTTACTGTTTCAGAATAAGATCCATCAGCAAAGTGAATGAGATAGATATGAACCCAAGTGTGAAGTTCTGTAATTGATTAAAGATTGTTCAAGATTATTTAACGTCTTTTCCAGTGCACAAGTGTAAAGGAAACAAATATTTATTACTCCAGATCTGATGCAGCACCACAAACATAAACAAAAGATGAAGAACATAATAATAGAGAAGCATAATAAATGTAAATACATAAGATAGTTTATATACATAGATAGCTTACATACATAGATTGTATATAAAGTGATGGTAGGTGCAGGATCATCTGTACATTAGGTGACTCTGACATGAAATGATAAAGTAGTGGCCGGTGCGTTGGGATGGGTTAGAGGGTGGGGATGTTGATCAGCCTTACTACTTATACGTTACACTTTATTGTCACCAAACAATTGATTCTAGAATGTACAATCATCACAGCGATATTTGATTCTGTGCTTCATGCTTCCTGGAGTACAAATCGATAATAAATATTAAAAATTTAAATTATAAATCATAAATAGAAAAGGGAAAGTTAAGGTAGTGCAAAAAAACCAAGAGGCAGGTCTGGATATTTGGAGGGTACGGCCCAGATCCAGGTCAGGATCCATTCAGCAGTCTTATCACAGTTGGAAAGAAGCTGTTCCCAAATCTGACCGTACGAGTCTTCAAGCTCCTGAGCCTTCTCCCGGAGGGAAGAGGGACGAAAAGTGTGTTGGCTGGGTGGGTTGTGTCCTTGATTATCCTGGCAGCACTGCTCTGACAGCGTGTGGTGTGAAATGAGTCCAAGGACAGAAGATTGGTTTGTGTCATGTGCTGTGCCGTGTTCACGATCTTCTGCAGCTTCTTTCGGTCTTGGATAGGACAACTTCCATACCAGATTGTGATGCATCCTAGAAGAATGCTTTCTATGGTGCATCTATAAAAATTAGTGAGGGTTTTAGGGGACAGGCCAAATTTCTTTAGTTTTCTCAGGAAGTAAAGGTGCTGGTGGGCCTTCTTGGCAGTGAACTCTGCTTGGTTGGACCAAGTCAGGTCATTTGTGATATTGACCCCGAGGAACTTAAAGCTTTTGACCTGTTCCACCTGCGCACCACCGATGTAAATGGGGTCGTGCTACTCCTTCTGAAGTCAACGACCAATTCCTTCGTTGAGGGATAGGTTATTGTCTTCGCATCATGCCACCAGGTTCTTAACTTCCTCTCTGTACTCAAACTCATCACTACCTGAGATACAGCCTACAATTGTAGTGTTATCAGCAAACTTATTTATTGAGTTTGATGGAAACTTGGCTACACAATCATGGGCGTACAGTGAGTACAGCAGGGGGCTGAGTACACAGCCTTGTGGGGCACTGGTGCTCAGAGTGATTGTAGAGGAGAGCTTGTCCCCTATTTTTACACCCTGGGTCCTGTCTGTGAGGAAGTTGAAGATCCAGCTGCAGATCTGAGTGCTAAGGCCCAGGTTCCGGAGCTTAGGAATCAGTTTATTTGGAATGATGGTATTAAAGGCAGAGCTGTAGTCAATGAAAAGGAGCCTTACATATGCATCTTTATTCTCCAGGTGTTCTAAGGAGGAATGTAGGGCCAGAGAGATGGCATCTGCCATTGATCTGTTGCTCCGGTAGGCGAATTGCAAAGCGTCGAGGTTGACCAGTAGGCTGTGGTTGATGTGTGTCATAACCAATCTCTCGAAGGACTTCATAGCAATTGATGTTAGAGCCACAGGTCGATAGTCATTCAGGCATGCCACCTTGCTCTTCTTCGGCACCGGGATTATTATTGCCTTCTTAAAACACGAGGGGATCTTAGACTGAAGCAAGGAGCAGTTGAAGACAACTTCCTTGTTCATTCGTCCCCCCCATCCCTCCCCACTGATCTCCCTCCTGGCACTTATTCGTGTAAGCGGAACAAGTGCTACACATGCCCTTACACACCCTCCCTTACCACCATTCAGGGCCCCAAACAGTCCTTCCAGGTGAGGCAACACTTCTCCTGTGAGTCGGCTGGGGTGATATACTGCGTCCGGTGCTCCCGATGTGGCCTTTTATATATTGGCGAGACCCGACGCAGACTGGGAGACCGCTTTGCTGAACACCTACGCTCTGTTCGCCAGAGAAAGCAGGACCACCCAGTGGCCACACATTTTAATTCCACATCCCATTCCCATTCTGACATGTCTGTCCACGGCCTCCTCTACTGTAAAGATGAAGCCACACTCAGGTTGGAGGAACAACACCTTATATTCCGTCTGGGTAGCCAACAACCTGATGGCATGAACATCGACTTCTCTAACTTCCGCTAATGCCCCACCTCTCCCTCGTACCCCATCTGTTACTTATTTTTATGCACACATTCTTTCTCTCACTCTCCTTTTTCTCCCTCTGTCCCTCTGAATATACCCCTTGCCCATCTTCTGTTCCCCCCCCCTTGTCTTTCTTCCCTGACCTCCTGTCCCATGATCCTCTCATATCCCTTTTGCCTATCACCTGTCCAGCTCTTGGCTCCATCCCTCCCCCTCCTGTCTTCTCCTATCATTTTGGATCTCCCCCTCCCCCTCCCACTTTCAAATCCCTTACTCACTCTTCCTTCAGTTAGTCCTGACGAAGGGTCTCGGCCTGAAACGTCGACTGCACCTCTTCCTAGAGGTGCTGCCTGGTCTGCTGCGTTCACCAGCAACTTTTATGTGTGTTGCTTGAATTTCCAGCATCTGCAGAATTCCTGTTGTTAGCAGTTGAAGATGTCAGCAAACACTCCAGCTAGCTCGCTTGTACAGGCCTGGAGAACCCATCCCGGGACGCCATCTGGGCCCGTCGCCTTCCTTGGATTTATCTTCAGGAAGGCCCTTCTAACGTCCTCCTCGGTGACGATGAATCTCGATGCCACCAGGTCCGGTTCATCCGGATGGAGCGGGACGCTCCTCTTCTGTTCGAATCTTGCGTAGAATCTGTTAAGTTCATCGGGAAGAGAAGAGCCACAGTTACAGGTTTCCCCCACCATCCGAAGGTAGAGCGTTCCTATCAAACGGTTCGTAAGCTGAAATGCCGTAAAGCGGAGAAGCAATTACCATTAATTTATATGGGAAAAATTTGTGAGTATTCGCAGACCCAAAAATAACCTACCAAATCATGCCAAATAACACATAAAACCTAAAATAACATTAACTTATAGTAAAAGCAGGAATGATATGATGAATACACAGCCTATATAAAGTAGAAATACTTCTCTACAATCATTGTTGTACTGTTCTCCTTAGCGAAAATCCCATGCAAGCGCTGTCGGCAAAAACACGGCGCAAGCGCTCTCCAGTAACCTTTAAGCTATGAAGCTGCCAAATCATACCAAATAACACGCAAAAATACACAGCTGAAATAAACATTATTTACGGGCCGGGCGGCACCTAATTAATTTGCTTGTTTATTTCGGCTTTTTTCTTAAAGATGTGTTGGGTGCATCCCAGCCACCGCTGCATTCTTCGCAGATCGGTATCTGTCCGTGGCCTGGGGGTTGGGGTGGTGGGACACTGGGGTGTCATCTCGTTGTCTGTTTCCATTAGGGCAGGCAGGTCACCTTCTTCTATGTCTGCCTGCCTCGATGTCGAAGGTTGAGGTTTGTCGTCTGCTGTGGGTGATGTGGAAGGCTTGCTTGGCTGCTTAGCCTTGCGCATTTTTAGAACATAGATCTTTGTAAGCACTCAAACCATCCTGCAAATATGCCCTAAACTGACATACCCTTTCAAAATTAAAGTCATACTTTATCATTGCAGCGAAAATCTCACGCAGTTGCTTCACGTTCAGTTCCTGGACGACTTCACTTTTGGTCCGTTTGCTACTGCATTCGGTTTTGATTGTTATCCTTTCCTCTTCCAATTGCATCAGCTCTTCATCTATCAGTTCTTGGTGACAGGAATCCAAAACCTCTTCAACATCATATTCGTGAACTTCCACAAGCCAAACTCACTTTGTCCTTGCTTCGTTCACCACGATCAAAACGCTTAATTATGTTTAGTTTTACGCTAATTGTAACACACTTATGAGCTCTTTCAGGCTTTTCGGATACCTTAGAACTCATCTTGCCAGCGGCTGCTCACAGACACGTGTTTAAGCAATGCCGGCTAGAATGCAGTTCCGAATCCGGGGGAGAGCGACTGCTCGGGGCGCTGCTGCCTTTTTCTGTAACAGTGAAACCACCTTCTGTTAGCGAAAACAGGTAAATAATGTAGGTCTTTCGTAACAGTGAGGTTTCGTAAAGTGAATGTTCGAAAAGCGGGGGACACCTGTACTGATATTCCCAGCCTTTTCTTTGCGCCCAATGATCTCACTTAGACCCTGCCACAGTCTACCGGCATCCCTCTGGTTAGCCTGGGCTTCCAACTTGGCTCGATATTGCCTCTTGGCGCCCTTAATGGCTTTCCGGAGTTCACGACTGGTGGATTCTGTGTAGCGACTGGTATCCCTAGACCTAAAAGCCGCAGCTCTAGCCTTCAAAAGGGACTTGACCTCATAATTCATCCAAGGTTTCTGGTTAGGGAATACCTGGCTCATCTTGCGAGACACACAGTCCTCTGTGCATTTCCATATAAACTGTGACAGCTGAGGCATACTCATCGAGGTTAGCTGCCAAGTCCTTGAATACTAACAAGTCCACCAATTCAAAGTAGTCATGGAGGACCTCATCGGTTTCCTCCATCCAACGTGACACCACTTTTGACACCATGACCTCCAGCTTCAGTTTCTGTTTGTAAGCTGGGAGGAGGGGTACGGCCTGATGGTCTGATTTTCCAAAGTGAGGTCGTGGGACGGAACAGTAGGCATCCTTGACTGCTGTGTAGCAGTGATCAAGTATATTCGGGCCTCTAGTGGGGCAGGAGACATGTTGGTATAACTTTGGCAGTGCCTTTCTGAGGTTGGCCTGGTTAAAGTCCCCGGCTGTAATGAGCAAAGCCTCCGGATACCTGGTCTCAAGTTCACTGATGTTGGCATACAGTATGTTCAGAGGACACTCCTTGTCTGCGTGGGGGAAATGTAGACTGCTGTCAGTATGACCAAGGTGAATTCCCGTGGCAGATAGTAGGGACGACACTTCACTGACAGGTGTCCCAGGTCTGGGCTGCAGGAGCTTGTCAGTGCCACTGTGTCCGAGCACCACGCAGTGTTGATCAGTAGGCAGACACCACCTCCCCTCGTCTTGCCTAAAGACGCTGTGTGGTCCATCCGTTGGATCAAAAATCTCTCCTGTTGGATGGAACAGTCAGGGGTGGCAAGGGAGAGCCAGGTCTCGGTGAAGGAGAATACACAGCAGTTCTGCATCTCCTTGCAGTAGGTGAGTTTCCCTTTAAGATCATCCACCTTGTTCTCTATGGCTTGCATATTAGCTAGTAGGATGGTGGGCATAGGGACCCTGAAGCCCCTCAGCTTCAATCTTACCAGCAGCCCAGCTCTTTTCCCACGCTTCCTCAGTAAATAGTGGTTTCCATCGATGCAGTGTGTTATTGTCAGCTCTTTGAGGTTGATGGATGCGTCCCATGGGGACCGATCGGCGGGTCGCATTGTCGGGCGCTCCGGGTCGGACAGAGTGACGGAGGCCCCGCTGCCACTTCCAGCTGCTGGGGGCCCAGGCTGTCGATTGGGTTGGGCCCGGGCTCCTAGCTGAAACAAGTCCGTAAGCTGAGTCACGGTTGCGGAGGCCTCCGCTCCAGCCGAGTCTCAGGTTCGATTTCCAAGGTCGGCAGTGGAGTTCTCACTTCCGGCAGCTGTGGATGTCCACCAACATAGCTTTATGGTGCAGTCGACGTTTCAGCCGAGACCCTTCGTCAGGACTAACTGAAGGAAGAGTGAGTAAGGGATTTGAAAGTTGGAGGGGGAGGGGGAGATCCAAAATGATAGGAGAAGACAGGAGGGGGAGGGATGGAGCCAAGAGCTGGACAGGTGATTGGCAAAAGGGATACGAGAGGATCATGGAACAGGAGGTCCGGGAAGAAAGACAAGGAGGGGAGGGGGGGACCCAGAGGATGGGCAAGAGGTATATTCAGAGGGACAGAGGGAGAAAAAGGAGAGTGAGAGAAAGAATGCGTGCCTCCCCCCCTCCCCCCTCTCTCTGCATTCCGCAGGGATCGCTCCCTACACAACTCCCTTGTCCATTCGTTCCCCCCATCCCTCCCCACTGATCTCCCTCCTGGCACTTATCCGTGTAAGCGGAACAAGTGCTACACATGCCCTTACACTTCCTCCCTTACCACCATTCAGGGCCCCAAACAGTCCTTCCAGGTGAGGCAACACTTCACCTGTGAGTCGACTGGGGTGATATACTGCGTCCAGTGCTCCCGATGTGGCCTTTTATATATTGCCGAGACCCGACGCAGACTGGGAGACCGCTTTGCTGAACATCTACGCTCTGTCCGCCAGAGAAAGCAGGATCTCCCAGTGGCCACACATTTTAATTCCACATCCCATTCCCATTCTGAAATGTCTATCCACGGCCTTCTCTACTGTAAAGATGAAGCCACACTCAGGTTGGAGGAACAACACCTTATATTCCGTCTGGGTAGCCTCCAACCTCATGGCATGAACATCGACTTCTCTAACTTCCGCTAAGGCCCCACCTCCCCCTCGTACCCCATCTGTTACTCATTTTTATGCACGCATTCTTTCTCTCACTCTCCTTTTTCTCCCTCTGTCCCTCTGAATATACCTCTTGCCCATCCTCTGGGTCTCCCCCCCCACCCCGTCTTTCTTCCCGGGCCTCCTGTCCCATGATCCTCTCGTATCCCCTTTTGCCTATCACCTGTCCAGCTCTTGGCTCTATCCCTCCCTCTCCTGTCTTCTCCTATCATTTTGGATCTCCCCCTCCCCCTCCAACTTTCAAATCCCTTACTCACTCTTCCTTCAGTTAGTCCTGACGAAGGGTCTTGGCCTGAAACGTCGACTGCACCTCTTCCTACAGATGCTGCTTGGCCTGCTGCGTTCACCAGCAACTTTGATGTGTGTTGCTTGAATTTCCAGCATCTGCAGAATTCCTGTTGTTAGCTTTATGGTGGTCGCTCCAGGGAAGCGCCTGGGACACCTTGAGGTCTCCGACATCACCTCTGTGTGGTCGTCTGCTCCGGAGAGGTGCTGGTCGGAATGGGCCGCGTCTCCAAGCTGTCCGGCACAGTAGCAGGCCGCGGGTCTCCGGGAACGTGGTGGGCCTCGGACCAGGCCTCACTGGTCAGGTCCAGGTGCGGTCCAGAGTTGAAGAAGCAATTCTGGCGTGGTGCTCTCCAGCTGGGTCAGTACCTTTGCCAGGCTGTTGTTGATCTTGCTAGATGTAGCAGATTGGAGGTTTAGAAGGGTTTCTCAGGTATAGGATAGTGTAGAGGGCAGTTTGCTTGGGAGAACATGCGCAGAGTCGCCTGATACCGGCGCCATCTTGAAACAACATACTTGGGGTAGCCTCCTCCTTGATGGGAGTGGGACAAACAGTCCTTGAGCAGGTGGGTGGGATCTTCCATGATATTACCAGAATTTTTCTGGCACCTTTCTGTATATATAGGTTTCAGTAGGTGCATTTAATGTCAGAGCAATGTGTACAATATACATCCTGAAATTTATTTTCTGCTCAAAGATCCACGGAAACAGAGGAGTACCCCAAAGAATGAATGACAATTAAAATGTTAGAACCCCAAAGCCCCTCCCCGTGCACAAGCAACAGCAAGGCAACGACCCCCCCGAACCCTCACCAACAAAAAAGCATCAGCACCCTCCACCAAGCACTGAAGTGTGCAGCAAATCATCAATAAAGACAGACTTGCAGTACCCCAAAAAACTACTTGTTCACCCAATAATTTAACGCACCATAGTGTGTGTGTGTGTGTGTGTCTCTCTCTCTCTCTCTCTCTCTCACCCTCCCCCCCCTTCCTCCCCCCCTTTAATAAGGGAAAAAGAGGAGTCCCTGTTTCAGAGTGAGAGGGGAGACATAACAACTCACTGATTTGTGATATTAAAAGTTTATTGCGTTGCTTTTTCCAAGCTCTGCACCCGGAGAGTCGGCACCAAAAAGGTGCAGCTCTCCATACACCACCCCCCCCACCCCCAGCAGCTAACCTGCTGCTCCCAATGATCTGTGTTCACCCACGATGCTTCAGTCAGGCACTCTGGCCTAGAATCAGCACATTCCCAGAGCCACGAAATCCCAGAACCCTGAAGGTGTGCTCGTCTTCCAGGCCGCATCTTTTGATATTGGGAAATCAAAAGATGGCCGGTCGTGAGGACCTGAGAGCGGGTCCCATTCCCACAAAGAACCAAAGTCAGAGTGTAACTCCAGGTCAGGGTCTTCAAAAAGAACCCCCCCCCACACACCCTGAAAAGCAAAAAAATAATATCAAAGGTAGAAATAAAACTGATTCCGAAGATGCAAGCAGTGGAGATGCTGTTTAGCGCCGTCTTAACTTCGTTCTTGATAGATGTCCTTGATAGGGTAAGCATGTTCCATTCATGTGTTGGACAGTTTTAACTACGATTTGTAGTGCTCTCTTGTCGGCCACAGTGCAGTTTCCATACCATGCAGTGATGCAGCATGTTACGAAGCTCGTTACTACTCATTAGAGCAAAAGTGCAGATGCTGGAAATCTGAAACAAAAACAGAAGCAGTCAGGCATTGTTAGTGGGGAAAGAAACTGAGGTGGCATTTTCGGTCCATGATGGTTGTGACTACTGATCGAAGACTAAATTTCTATTGGAATTCTAGCCTGACTTTGAAAAGTATTAGCTGAGTTTCATATGAGTCTAAATACTTAATTAGATTTTCAGATGTATCATCACCTGCTATGTTTAACAGAACAGCTAGGAATTGCAAGAATCCTTTTGTGAATAAAATCTGTGACAACCCTTTTCTGTATCCCCATTTTGTTATCTTCAGCTTTTACTTTACTAAGCCAGAAGATAATGTAATGTACAAGAAACCTTTTTTCCCAGTTAATTGTGTGCCTTGTTTTTTTATCCACAGCGTTGAGGTTATTATGCTTATAATATTTTACAGTTTACACTTAATCAATTGACTGATAATTACAACTTGTCCACTGTTGGGAGAATTCTACCATTAGTTTTGAGGCAGATTTAATTAAGATATTAACACGTGCATGATTCTAATATACAAAATCAATCTTTGGGAAGTGAATTTTACTGTGCTTATGATTTTTGTCATGAATACGTGAATATTCTCTAGGTGTGAAGTATAATGACATGGCAGGTTCTAGAACTATGAGTATGCTGATGGACCCTGCTCATACCTCTAATCAGCTATCTTTAAGCCCAAGGGATTGAAAATAGTTTTGAAAGTATTGCCTTCTATGGCTACAATGCATAAATGTGTTGTATTAAGCATTAAAGGGTTTGCCTTATCATAGTGTTGACAGTTCTGGTGACAGAATGCTTTGGGATATCCTAAAGTGCATTATAAATGTCAGCCTTTTGCAGTGGTTCTTCACACACTGGGTTTGTAAGCAAGAAATTCATGGGAGGGTATTGTTACAGGACATGTTCTGGCAATCAGGCAACTTTATAAAACCTATTGATGCCAGACCTAATGCACTTCACACCCCTGTGGCATAGCAGTGCTGAGTGAATGGGATGTGGAGATATGTTTGCCTAGTCTTGCATACTGGCTCCTGTCAGAGATGAAGTTTGTGATCCACCTGTGGATGGAGCCTGATTGTTAAGTTGGAGAATTTCTCTAGCAGAAGCTCAGAGATGGTGGCATTGAAGGTTAAACTGAAATCAACAAGAAATTTCTGACCCATGTATGGGTGCTACAGTATGAAGTCCAGACCAATGTTGAATACATCATCTACAGATCTGTTGGCTCTGTAGGCAAAGTGCTGCAGATCTGGAAATTGTTGAGTTATGGATTTGAGAAATGGCATGTTCAACATTTCAAATGTCCTCATTATGACTGATGTGAGTGCAATTGGCCTGTAACTATTGAGTTAAGTGATCTTTGATGTTTTTTGGGGACTGGCATAATAACAGATTTCTTGAAACATACTGGTTTAAGAGACAGACTGAATGTGACTGAAGACTGTAGACAGCTGTTTAGCACTGTTCATGGATAGCAGGGGAGACAAAATCAGAGCCAGCAGCCTTTTGATAATTTGCTTCCTGAACAGCTTCCTCACCTCCTCTTCCTTAACAATAAAGGGTGTGGGGCAATGGTGACGGCCTGGCAGTTTTTGACCACCCATGACCTAGCTAATGGAATAGGTCCTGAAAGGCTGAAAAGGATAATTTTGTTCCTTAGTTGCCAAGAGGTTGTTTGATCACAGGCTAGGGTATTTTTTTTTTGTTTTTAAGTGTATGGTTTTATTTAATATTGTAAATTTATGTGAGGTTTAGTAGCATGATTTTAAACGAGCCTGTTCTAGTTTCTATGGAGGCTGAATACACCCACGTAGTGCAGGTTTTCTCTAGTTTGATTGTCTAATTAAGATTTGTCTTTTGTTCAATATTTGTGTGATGTTTCATTTAATTAAAAAATAGCGTGTGTGGTATTTTAGGATATAGGAATGTTTTTGGGATGATAAAGTACTGAAATGGTCTGACACCTAATCAATCTTTGGCCCCAAAGCAAATTAATAATTTAGTATGCAACTTATAATAAAGTAATTAGCCAGAACTGCTAACTGTGCGCTGAGTGATACTGAAACCTCAAATATTGTAGGTGACAGTAATTCAATGTCAGCAAATAATGACAATAAATCTATTAGCTTAGACAGTGTGAATCAAGGTAGAGAAAGGAAGTGTGAAGTATTAATTGTGTTCATGAAGTTGTTGCCTGAAGCTCAATCTGTCATCTAGAATATCATAATGTTTTGTACATTATATACATGTGAGTTAGTGAGAAATGTGGTTTAAATATCTGATGTATGTACAGGATATAAATGGGCTTTCCCAACCACACTTTTGAAACCAATCTGTCAACAAGTTTGTTGATAGAAGGATTTACTTAAAAATATATGCACTGTTGGTGTAATGAAGGTGGCTGCTGGTTTGAATGTTTAATTTAGGGGCCTTAAATATCTTCAATAACCTAATTAATTTGGATTGAAGTCCATTTCTGTGATTTAACTTTTCTTTAATTTTTCTCATTTGCTGCTTTAGTGAGAATACATTCAAACCTTAAGTTAAAGGAACTGGATTTAGATTTTAGAGCTGAGAGGAAGTATGAAAATAGCCATAAAAATAAGTTGTTTAATACTTTTAATTAGTCAAGATTGCTTCAGACGATTTAAAAATACATTTATATATTTTGTCTGTTTATTTACTATTTCTGAAAATCAGAGATATTTGAAACAACCAAATATTGACACTTTAGTGAAATGACAATGATGGGGTGGAATCTTATCACCCTTCAATATTTCCTAGAGGGTTTCAAGGTTTGGATTGCTTGTGTCACTTCTCAATTCTCAAGTCCAGAATTGTTTAGGTTGTCAAGAAAAGCCTTCGGACTCAGAGCAGGTAAGTTTGAGGGAAAGGAGGAAAATTTGTGTATATTTTCATGAACGGTGAAGTTATATGCAATACTTTGCATAAGGGAAAGAAGAAAAATATATGCATGTCCTCCCCAATTTATGAATCCCGGATTTATGCATAGCCCAGCAATAACGAATGAGCATTTGAGAGACATGCTTCTGGATTTACTTCTGGGGTTGCAGACATCTTTTTCTGATTTGTGAATGCTGCATGGCCATATTTCTTTGGTTTATGATCAGTTTACATGAACTCAACTCCTGTAACGTGGGGATGACCTATATGTGGCTTCCACAGCTATTATGATGAAAGAATTTATTGTGAGAATACAGGTCCTTCCCTGTGAACTGTTCCCACCCAGCTGAAGTTGGAAATCCATCCCACTGCTCTCCCAAGCACTGTTTTGTGTGTACAGACTGTACATAAATTCTATGTTCGTAAGCTGCGGACAGCCTGTAAGGAAGTCTGCTGTTACTGCAGAAAGCGTAAGTATTGCACAATGAGAAGAGCAGAAAGAACTAATTATCATCATCATGGGGAAAACATAGAAGAAAGTAGGTGTACTACAAAGGCACAAGTCCCATGGACCATGTGTCCTAGAGATGTTAAAGAGGCAATGAGGTATATTTTAGTAATAGTCTACCAAACATTCCAGCAGATTGTACAGACACCAACAGCTTTAAGACAGCTGTTTAAGAAAGAAGAGAGAGAGAGAGATTAAGTAAAAAAAAAAGCACTTTTGACTAATTAGCTTGACATCTTGTTAGCAAAGTGTGGAATCCATTATTGAGAATGTGTTAATAAGCCTTAGAAAATTAATATAATTGGGAGAGTTAATCTGGTTCATAGAGCTAATAAATTGAATACTTCTTTGAGGAATTGCTCATTGGGCCGATCGGGGGAAACAGTGGATGAAATGTAGTTTCAAAAGAAATTTAGTGAGATACCACATACAGTGGTTATAAACAATATTTAACCCCATCCCCCAGAAGTTTTTATGTTTTATTGTTTTACAACATTGAATCGCAGTGGATTTAATTTGGCTTTTGAATTGAATTGTCTTTATTTCTTACATCCTTCACATACATGAGTAAAAATCTTAATGTTATGTCTCCTTCTAAATGTGCAATGTGCAATCATAGTAATTTATAATACATAGAACAGTCAATGTAATCAGCGTGAGTTAATCAGTCTGATGACCTGGTGGAAGAAGCTGTCCCAGAGCCTGTTGGTCCTGGCTTTTATACTGCGGTACTGTATCCCGGATAGTAGCAGCTGGAATAGATTGTGGTTGGGGTGACTTGGGTCCCCAATGATCCTACTGGTCCTTTTTATACACCTGTCTTTGTAAACGTCCTGAATTATAGGAGGTTCACAGCTACAGATGTGCTGGGCTGACTGTACCACTCTCTGCGGAATTCAGTGTCATGTGTGACGCCAAGCAGAGTTACCGGACGGATGATGCTAATGAGAGAGATAACAGAAGACAATGGAGAAACATTCAAATTGCTAATGAGAGAGAAGGAAGAGATTAACAGGAAAGAAACGATTCAGATATTGACAGACCGGTTGCTTTGAATCTGAACTGTTTGAAGTTTGATGGACAGGTGATACCCCAGCAGGGGGATAAAAGGAGCAGGTTTGCTAAGGAAGAGACATGCCACGAGACCCTGGAAAGAGCAGTGTGCCCCCACAAGTTGGTGGGAGCGTGGAAGACCGGTTCATGGAAACCGATCAGAGGCTCACAGGGTGTAAAGGTACGATTGGTGGGAACCTGGGGTGTGTGTCGGCCCTTGCCTGGGTGCCGGGTTCACCACGGAAGAACGATCGTATCCAGAATGGAGGGGTCACAGTTGCTGACCACAGTGGGATTAGAAGACATCAAAAGGTCTGCCCGAAACCAACTGCGAAGACATCAAAAGGTCTGCCTGAAACCAACTGCATCTCTCTCTCTCTCTCTCTCTCCCTCTCCCCAACGGTACAACAACAGCGATTACTTTGAACTGCACTAAACTGAACTGAACTCTGCTTCACTTAAGACTGATCATGTTACCCCTAGATTGCGATAGAGCTTGATTGATTCCTATTACCCTATTTCTGTGTATGTGTGTATTATCATTGCTAACCTGTTACATGTATATCCCTGCGATTAGTGTACTGTATTACTTATTTCTTTAATAAAACTTTATTAGTTCCTAGTAATCACGGACTCCAACGAGCGTTCCATTTCTGCTGGTTTGGCAACCCAGTTACGGGGTCTGTAACATAAGTGGGGGCTCGTCCAGGATTTTGAACACCAAAATTTGGGACTGGGTAAATTGATTGGGTTAAAATTCCAGAAAGTGAAAAAAGAAGGCAAAGAGCAGAAATGGAGATTGAGGAATTTCTAAAGGTGCCAACCTTGGAGACATTAGAGGATGCCAGGAAATCAGAATTGGCGACTGTTGCAAAATGGTTGAATCTTTTTAAGGGGAAGCCGACAGTGAGGAGAGCGGAGATGCACAGAGCTATCGTTGAGCATTATGTATCTAAAGGTGTGTTTCCCCATGGGGAGCTGGAGGTGGTGTCTATGAGCAAACCTGGTGGAGAAGCAGTGCAGCTGCAGATGGAAAAATTAAGACTCGAGCACAAGTTCCGAGTCAAGCAGCTAGAACGAGAAGAAAGAGAGAAGCAATTAGAACTAGAAGAAAGAGAGAAACAATTAAAACGAGAAGAAAGAGAGAAGCAATTAGAACGAGAAGAGAAGCAGTTAGAACAGGAGGAGAGAGTAAGGCAGTTAGAACGAGAAGAGGGAGAGAAGGAAAGGGAGTTTGAGCTGGAGAAGTTAAGGATGGCGCTAGAGAGGGGCCAAATGCTGAACCATGGTGGAGGGTTCAGGGCGACCCTGGAGGTTAGGTTGGTTCCCCCATTTGAGGAGGCCAATGTTGATAGGTATTTTCCACATTTTGAAAAAGTCGCTGCAAGTCAGGACTGGCCGAGGGACAAGTGGGCTGTTTTGCCTCAGAGCATACTTAAGAGGAAGGCTCAGCAAACCTACTCCGCGTTGTCAGCAGAGGATGCCCAGAGGTATGATGTAGTGAAAGAGGCTATACTCAGGATTTATGAGTTGGTTCCGGAGGCATACCAGCAAAGGTTCCGGAATGTGAGGAAGCAGTGGGGCCGCACGTATTTAGAGTTTGCCCATGAGATGCAGATGTATTGTGAGCGTTGGTGTGCCTTGAAAGGGGTCACTGGAAATTATGACAGACTGCTACAGCTAATACTGATTGAGCAATTTAAAGGTTGTGTCCCTGAAGGTATGAGGCCCTATCTAGATGAGAAAGAGGCAGAAACCTTAGCCACAACTGCTAAGTTAGCGGATGAGTATGCGTTAACACACAAAGCAAAGTTTACCCCGAGTAAGAGCTACCGGAAGGGCGGAGAAAGTCCGCTGGAAAAGCCAGAAAGTAAGCCGGGGACTAGTGAGAAGGATAAGGAAGACAGGAAGCAGTTTGGTAGGAAGTCTCCTGGGGTCATATGCTATAACTGTGGGAAAGCCGGTCACATTGCGTCCAGGTGATTTGCCCCAAAGAAGGAGATGGGGAAAGGAAAAAACGACAACTCTGACTGGCTGTATTGAGCCAGCAAACAAACCGCTAGGGGAGAAGAGGTCTGATAGAATTCAGGAAGGGTGCGAGAAGTTTATTTCGGCCGGATTGGTCTCGGTGAAGGAGGGGTCAGACCCAGTTCCAGTAAGGATCTGGAGAGACACTGGGGCTTGTCAGTCATTGATCTTAAGGGGGGTGATAGACTTTAGTTCAGAGACCTAGACTGTGGAGGTCAGTGTGATAAAAGGCATTGGGAAAGGGACTGAAGCAGTACCTTTGCACCAGGTACACCGAAAAAGTGACTTGGTCTCCGGACCGGTCATGATAGGGGTGAGGCCCAAATTACCGATGGAGGACGTGGAGGTCTTACTCGGTAACGACCTTGCAGGTGGAGATGTGTACCCGGTAGTAAAGCTGACAAGCAAGCCTGGCTGGACTGAGGACCCGCCCATGGACTCACAGGTTTATCCCGTTTGTGCAGTAACTCGGCACATGTCCAGAAAGGCTGCCAAAGCGAATGTAGATTTAGCTGAGACGTTTTTGCCAGCCTTGTACCAGGAGGGGTTAGAAAGTGAAAAGAAGGAGCATAGTGGAGCGGAAGGAAGTGAAGGAGTTGAGGTAGATTTATCATTAGCGAGGAAGGAATTTATACAGGTACAGGAACGAGACGAGGAGCTGATGGTTTTGACGGAGACAGCTCTCTCCGGAGCAGAAATAAAAAGGGAACCAGTGGGCTATTATGTGAAGGAGGGAGTACTGATGAGGAAGTGGAGACCAAGTACCATGCCAGCAGATGAGGAGTGGGGGGTGGTACACCAGGTGGTATGCCGAAAATTTATAGGGACGAGATTTTTAACCTGGCCCACAAAATAACCCTTGGTGGACATTTTGGGGTGAGGAAAACAGTCGATAGAATTATGAAAGAGTTTTACTGGCTGAACATGCGGAAGGATATTATTGAATATTGTAGACGGTGTCATTCCTGTCAGGTGGTAGGAAAGCCGAACCAGGTCCTGCCTAAAGCACCCCTTCGACCGATACCCGCTTTCGGGGAAGCTTTTTCCCGAATAATTGTGGACTTTGTCGGTCCCCTGCCCAGAACTGTGAGTGGGCGAGAGTATGTGATGACTATGATGTGCGCCGCCACCAGGTTTCTGGAGGCTGTGCCCCTGGCAAGCGTCAAGGCTCCCGCAGTGGTAAAGGCGCTTGTGAAATTTTTCATTACGGTGGGGCTGCCAAGGGAAATCCAGTCAGATCTATTGTTTTGGCCAACTTTGCTGATAAGGTCTCTCACTTAACCCCCAGACCAAGCGAGCCACTGATAAAGCTAATTAACTGGCATGCAGATGTATGTCCGGATGTCCCGAGGCGATGCAAGGGGACGGTACATGATGTTGTTGTCACATCAGACCAGCCTATTAAGCAACACCCCTATAGGATGAACTTGGAGAAGGGCAAGCTAGTGGAGAAAGAAATTGAACACATGCTAGCCACAGGTATTATTAGGCCATCCAAACCGGAATGGGCGTCTCCCTGTGTGGTTGTCCCGAAAGCCGATGGGAGCATACGATTCTGTACAGATTACAGAAAGGTGAATGCCATCACAAAAACTGATGCTTACCCCATCCCAAGAGTAGACGATTGCATCGATAAAGTGGGGAGAGCTAAGTACATCACAAAGGTTGTTTTTCTAACAGGGTACCGGTGCGTTCCTTTAGCCGATCGGGCTTGAGAAATCTCAGCATTTGTCACTCCATCCGGGCTATACGAGTATAATGTTTTACCTTTTGGCATGAAAAACGCCCCAGGGACCTTCCAAAGGATGATTAATTCAGTGATAAAAAGGTTAAAGAATGCAGAAGCATATATTGATGATGTAGTGATCTGGAGTGACACATGGGAGGAGCACATTGCGGCAGTAGAGGAACTGTTTAAATGGCTGTCTGAAGCCAACCTGACAGTGAACCACGCGAAAAGTGAGCTTGGCCACGCTAAGGTCACTTATCTGGGGTATGTGGTAGGACAGGGGCAGCTGGCACCGATGCAGGCTAAGGTGCAGGCTGTCTCTGAAGTTCCCATCCCGACGGACAAGAGAGCCCTGAGAAGATTCTTGGGGATGGTGGGGTACTATCGGAAGTTCTGCAAAATTTTTGGGGATATTACCCTCCCTCTTACTAAGCTCTTGCCAAAAAATGCGAAGTTTGTGTGGAACAATCTTTGTCAACAAGCCTTCGAGAGTCTGAAGGCGATTCCGTGTCACCACCCTGTCTTGAATGCGCCTGACTTTTCAAACCCCTTCTCCCTAGCAACAGATGCTAGCAACGAAGCGGCAGGGGCGGTGCTGTTGCAGACAGACAAAGAGGAAATTGAACACCCATTGGCTTATTTTTCTAAGAAGTTTAATGTCCATCAGAGAAATTATTCCACTGTGGAGAAGGAATTACGGCAATCATACTAGCATTACAACATTTTGAGGTTTATATTTGTCCGGCACGGAAACCACTGATAATTTACACTGATCACAATCCATTAGTGTTTTTGGCCACAATGAAGGATAAAAACAAACGCTTACTAAGTTGGAGCCTGGTCTTACAGGAATTTGATATTAAGAGAAAACATATAAAAGGAACGGACAATGTGATTGCTGATTGTCTGACAAGGTGTTAAAACTTAAAGTTCTCTGTATTAACTGAATAGCTGATGACTACCTGTATATTAGTGTGTATCTTATAATGTGCATTCGTGCCCATAATTTTTACTCTGGTAAAAATCCTTTTAAGGGTGGGGGTGTCATGTGTGACGCCAAGCAGAGTTATCGGACGGATGATACTAATGAGAGAGATAACAGAAGACAATGGAGAAACATTCAAAATGCTAATGAGAGAGAAGGGAGAGATTAACGGGAAAGAAACAATTCAGATATTGACAGACCGGTTGCTTTGAACCTGAACTGTTTGAAGTTTGATGGACAGGTGATACCCCAGGGGGGGGATAAAAAGAGCAGGTTTGCTAAGGCACGAGACACGCCACGAGACCCTGGAAAGAGCAGTGTGCCCCCACAAGTTGGTGGGAGCGTGGAGGACCATTTCGTGGGAACCGATCAGAGGCTCACAGGGTGTAAAGGTACGATCGGTGGGAACCTGGGGTGTGTGTTGGCCCTTGCCTGGGTGCCGGGTTCACCGCGGAAGAACGATCGTATCCGGAATGGAGGGGTCACAGTCGGTGACCACAGTGGGATTAGAAGACATCAAAAGGTCTGCCCGAAACCAACTGCGAAGACATCAAAAGGTCTGCCTGAAACCAACTGCATCTCTCTCTCTCCCCCTCCCCCACCCCTCTCCCTTTCCCTAATGGTACAACAATAGCGATTACTTCGTACTGCACTAAACTGAACTGAACTTTGCTTCACTTGAGACTGATCATTTTACTCCTAGACTGTGATAAAGCTTGATTGATTCTTATTACCCTATTTCTGTGCATATGTGTGTATTATCATTGCTAACCTGTTACATTTATATCCTTGCGTTTAGTGTACTGTATTACTTATTTCTTTAATAAAACTTTATTAGTTCCTAGTAATCACAGACTCCAACGAGTGTTCCATTTCTGCTGGTTTGGCAACCCAGTTACGAGGTACGTAACACCTGTAATTAAGGGAGGTACAGTTCTCATACCAGGCATTGATGCAGCCAGCCAAGGTGCTCTCAACTGTGCCCCTGTAGAAAGTTCTTAGGATTTTGGGGTCCATACCAAGCTTCCTCAACCATCTGAGGTGAAAGAGGCGCTGTTGTGCCTTTCTCACCACACAGCTGGCGTATACAGACCACGTGAGGTCCTTGGTGATGTGGCTGCCGAGGAACTTAAATCTGTTTACCCTCTCAACCCCAGGTCCATTGATGTCACTAGGGGTTAGCCCGTCTCCATTCCTCCCGTAATCTACAACCAGCTCCTTTTTTGACACTGATCAATAGAAAAGACTCTTCTGTGTCAGAGTGAAAACAAGTTGGTCTAAATTTATCATAATTATTAAACAAAATAATTGATGGCATAATTATTCATTCCTTTATTTAGTAGATGCACCTTTGGCAGCAAGTACACCCTTGAGTCTATGTGGATAGGGCTTTGTCAGATTGCAAAGTCTCAATTGGATTGAGGTCTGGACTCTGGCTTGACCACTCCAAGACAATAACTTTGTTGTTTTTAAGCCATTCCTGTGTAGCTTTGGTTTTACGTTTGGGTTCATTGTCTTGCTGGAAAACAAATCTCTCAAGTTGTAGTTATGCTGCAGACTGCATCAGGTTTTCCTCCAGGATTTCCCAGTATTTTTGCTGCATTTATTTTACCCTCTACGTCCACAAGCCTTCTAGCCTGCTGCGATGAAGCATCCCCACAGCATGATGCAGCCGCCACCATACTTCAAGGTCTGGATGGTATGTTTTTGATAGTGTGTGGTGTTTGGCTTATGCCAAACATAGTGTTTAGTCTGATGGCCAAAGAAACTCAATTTTGGTTTCGTCAGACGATAGAACCTTCTTCCAGCTGACTTCAGAGTCTCCCACATGGCTTCTGGCAAACACTAGCTGAGGTTTTATTTGAGTTTTTTTTTCAAAAGTGACTTTCTTTTCGCCACTCTCTCATAAAGTTGCATCCAGGCAACAGGTATGCACAGTCTCTCCCAACTCAGGCACTGAAGCTTGTAATTCCTCCAGGTCGTAGGTCTCTTGGTGGCCCCCATCACATGTCCCCTTCTTGCATGGTCACTCTGATTTTGAGGACAACCTGCTCTAGTCAGATTTACAGCTGTGCCATATTCTTTCCATTTTTTTGATGATTTACTTAAATGTACTCCAAGAGATATGCAGTGATTTGAATTGCAGTATTTTTTTTGTGTCCATCACCTGACTTGTGCTTTTCAATAACCTTTTCGCGGAGTTGCTCGGGGTCTTTTTTTGTCTTCATGGTGTAGTTTTTGCCAGGATACCGACTCACCAGCAGTTGGACCTTCCAGATACAGGAGTATTTTTACTACAATCAATTGAAACACCTTGACTAACACAGGTGATTGCCATTTAACTAATTATGTGACTTCTAAAATCAATTAGCTGCACCAATGATGATTTGGTGTGTCATATTAAAGGGGGGGGGAATAATTATGCAATCAATTATTTTGTATTTTGCATTTATAACTAATTTAGATCACTTTGTAGAGAACTGTTTTCACTTTGACACAAAAGTCTTTTCCTGTTGCTCAGTGTCAAAAAAGCCAAATTAAATCCACTGTGATTCAATATTTTAAAACAATAAAACATGAAAACTTCCAAGGAGTGCGATTCTTTTTATAAACACTATGATTACTAAAGTAAATATTAATGATATTGGTGGTAAGCTATTAATATTGATAAAAAAATTTAGCTATAGGGCTGGAAACTGTGTCATTTTCTATTTGGCAGATTGATACTAACGGGGTGTGACAGGGATCACAACTGGGTCATCAGTTATTAACAATTGACGTTAATGAATTTGCTGAAAAATTTGTGAAAGACTTTCAAATTTGCTTCTATTACAAACCCTATTTGGAAAAGTAAAATACAAGCGGGATACAAAGAGTCTTCAAAAGAAAATGAGTAAGCTCAGGAAGTGGGCAGGAAGATGGTAGATGCAATTTTATGAGGGCACATGCGAAGTCTTTCACTTTGGAAGAATAATAAAATATATTTTTAACAGGTATAAAAATGGTAAATATCAGAGAAGTACCTTGACATGCTAACCCATGAGATCTGTAAATTAAACACATCAACAGCAAGCATTTAGAAAAGAAAATGTTAATTTTGGACTACATCATAATGGGAAAGAAGTACTAAAGTAATAATGTCTTTTTGAAGTTACTTGGGATTTTAGTGAAACCTTATTTAGAGTTCAATGCAGTGTTGGTTTCCATATCCAAAGAAGGATATGATAGCCCTAGGAGTTGGTACAGCAAGAATGATTGAAAATAAAGAAAAAACATATACTGGATATCTGGAAAATAAATATAAAATATTGGAAACACTTAGCAGGTCATGTGGAAAGATAAACAGTGTTTCACTTACTTGCTTCTTCCACTGATATAGCCTGCCCTGTTGGAATGGAGGATTGAAGTATTTCCTGTTTGTATTACTAGATTGATAGTTTGGATGAGAATTTGTTTTATGAAACAAGACTGAATAAAATTGATCTGTACTCACTTAAGTTTAGAATAATGAAAAATGATCTCAATATGCTGAAAATAAGTTCAGAAAGGTCAACTGAGTGGGTACTTGTAGATTGAACCAGGAGCTATTTTATCTTCCAATAAAGAATCAACCATTTAACATTAAGATGAAGGGAAATATTTTGACACAGGGTGTTGTAAGTTTTTTTAAAAAATTATGTTCTGCACTGGTTGTAGATGTTCACTTCTTGAGACTATTCAAAGCTGAGCTCTAAGGGATTTAGAGGAGGCAAAAATTGTTCAGCAAACTGACCAAGATACAGAGGATCAGTCATGATATTGAATGGCAGAGCGTAAAAGATGTTTTTTGACTTCTTGCTTAGTGTCTTTGATGTTTAAAAAAGCATAATAAAGCCAGTGATGATTATTTTCATAAGGGAATGTGATTTGATTTTCACTTTCCTCATAATTGACTGATTGTAAATCCGGAAAAACAAGTATTTTGAGGTTTCCCATGGCAGCACCTGATAATATTTTTATAACAATATACAGACATTTTATTAAATAAATGATGAATTGAACTGTATAAATTTTAAAATAAAATTTCCTGAGGACTGATCATAGAACTTGTAAAACTTTGTTTGCCGCATTTTTTGCAGAAGATGAAGTCGAATGGAAGAGGTAAGATGCTGGAATAAAAAGGTGGAGGGAGTGAAAGGAGGGCAAGCTAGAAGGTGATAGGTGAAACTTGGTGGGTAGGGAAGTGAGGTAAAGAAAGAAGCTGGGAGGTGATGGGTGGAAAAGGTAAGGGCTGAAGAAGAAATAATCTGATAGGAGAGGAGAGAAAGCGAAGGAGGAGCAACACCAGGAGAGGTGACAGGCGGGCGAAAGAAGAGGTAAGAGAAGAGCTAGACTGGGGATTTGATGAAGAGGGAAGTGGGAGGATGAAAATTATCAGAAGTTAGGGAAATTATTGTTCGTGCAATCAGGTTTGAAGCTACATAGTCAGTGTTGCTCCTCCGACCTGAGAGTGGCCTCATCGTGGCAGTAGAGGAAGCCATGGATCAACATGTCGGAATGGGAATGAAGATTGGAATTTAAATGGTTGACCGCGGAGAAATCTTGGTTTTTGTGGATGCAGTGAAGGTGCTTGACAAAGCGGACTCCCCAATTTACCCATGTAAAAGAGGCCACATAAGGAGCACTGGATAAGTAGATGACCCCAACAAATTTGGAGGTGAAATCACTGTTTGGGGCCCTGACTGAAGATGAGGGAAGTGGTGAATGGGCAGGTTTGGGACTTCTTCCCAAGAAGAAGACAAGAGGAAATCTATCCCCGAAAAATGGTGTGAGGATGGATGTCTGGGAAATGAAGGCGATGGCAGATGAGGGTAGCATCAATGGTGGATAAAGAAAAACTCCATTCTTTGAAGGAGGACAGGCATGTTGTTCTGGAAATGAAAACTTTATCTTGGGAACAGATGCAGCAGAGATAAAGGATAAGAAAAGAAAATGGCTTTTTTTGGAAAAGACAGGTGGGAAGAGGTGTTATCAGTATCGCTGTAGGAATCTGAAGATTAATAAAAAATATCAATAGACATTTTGTCTCCAGAGGTGGAGACTGAGGGATCGAGGTAGGGAAAGAAGTATCAGAAATGGACCAAATGAATTTAAGGGCAGGGTGGATGTTGGAGCCAAAGTTGATAACATTTTCGATCTCAGCATGAATGCATGAAGCAGCACCAATGTAGTCATCAATGTAGCACAGAAAGAGTTGTGGAGCATTACCAGGAAGACTTGAAACATGGTTTGTTCCGTGTAGCCAATGAAAAGGCAGGCATTGCTGGGGCCCATGCAGGTGCCCATGGCTACACCCTGAGTTTGGAGAAAGTTGGATCGATAGTGAAAATGAGACAGTTAAGGCCAGGAACTTGAAAGCTGTTGAGGAGATCGAGAGCATGTGAAGTGTTGTGGATGTAGGTGGGAGGGGACTGAACCAGGGGGATAAAATGAAGGTGAGGAATATGGACACAAGTTCAGTAGAACAGGAGCAGGCAAAAAACAATGGATAATGGATAAAAATCCGGATAATCAGGTTTGTGGATCTTGGGTAGGAGGTAGAAATGAATATTATGGGGTAAGGGAACTGTGAGATTACTGGCAGTGGATGGAAGATGATGAGAGTTGATGAGGTTGGTGATAGTGCAGAAGACAATGATCTGATAGTCCTGACTGGGGTTCTTGTTGAGCGATAAATATGAGGAGATGTCTGAGAGTTGCCACTTGGCCTCAGCCAGATAGGTGTCAGTCTGCCAGGCTGCAACAACACTTCCTTTGTCTGTGGGTTTGATGATGAGGTTGGGATTGGTACGGACAGTGGAGATTCTGTATCATCACATCAGCAGCGGAAGACCATCAAATAGAGTTATTAATAACTGAAGAGGGTGATTTTGAAGGGTTGAGGCCAGAATGGGAGTGTAGGGAGCCATGAAATCAGGTACGGGATTCAGAGAGGGCAGGTGTGAGGCCAAGTGTGGGATACTGGAATGGGTGAAGCCTCATGAGGGATATAGGGGTATCAGAGAGGAATAAAGGCAGCTTTGGGATATCGGGAGTGGTGAAGATGTGGATACCGTGTAGCGGCTTTAAAGTGCAGATTGAGATCAAATAAAGATGTTAAAATTTTAGGCAAAAAGCTTTTGCCAAAAATGAATGATAGTCAGTGACAGGAGTTGTTGGAGCCAAAGACTTCTGTTTTCCACTCATTAGTTAGAGTTACATCTGTTCTTCCAGTGCTGGATGAAAATTATGTCAATTTTGAGATGATGATGTAACTGGAGGAGTTGATACTGGTAAGAGGTGACAACAAAATGCAAATACAGAGGGATAGATACTATGAGAACTCAAGAGCATCTTCCCTGATTTTTGCAGGGAAGGGATATTATTAAAGTTTCATTGAAGCATTTTGTGATTTAGTTGTTTTAAAAGTTCCATCTTGCTTTATTATGTGACCATCAATGTTTGTGTCTAAATTCTTATTTTCAACAACTAAACAATAATTTCAATAATTGATTCTCAATTTGGTAATTAGTTTATTATTGTTGTGTGTTCCCGAGTACATTGAAGAACTCTGTACCATCCATCCAAATAATTTCAACACATCAGTGCATTGAGGTAGAACAAAGAAAAAGCAATTAAGACAGGGCAGAATAAAATGTAAATGCAGAATGTCGTGTTTGTGAATGTAGTGTATAGTTATTGTGTTTCTCTCACTATGTAGGACTGAAATAAGGCTGATGAACCTCCTCTTTATTTTCTTTTTCAGAATCAGCTATTGCAGGCCCTGGAGGATGTTGGCAGTCACAAGCTAAAAGCACAAACAGTAAGCACCAGCCTTTAATATTGTAGTGACTATCAAAGTGCCCTTATCAAGGGAAGCTTCTTGTATTGCATGTTTGAATTTATGTGGATGAGCAAGGGACTTTTAATTCAATCTGAAATAGTGGAATTATGACGTGATGTTCTGTGAAGCATAATGCAAAGAGTGCCATTTTCTCAGAAGCCATAAAATTCGATTACATTCAAGTAAAAGTCTTTATGAATCAGTTCCGTAGTGATTAAGTAGACCATTTTATTTTTTTTTAATATGAATTTGTGTTTGGATATGTTTCAGGATTGTGTAGGTTAATGTTTCCCATAATTTTATAATTTAAAATCTTAAATCCATAAAGTGCCATATCAAGCTGTGATGTATTAGGGTAAGGTGCTTTAATATAGTGCATCTACAAAAATTGATGAAGGTTTGTGGCGACATGCTACATTTCTTTAGCATCCTGAGGAAATATAAGTGGTGGTGAGCTTCCTTGGCTATGGTGTGCACGTGGTTACATTAGGGCAGGCTGTTGGTTATGTTCACTACTGAGAACTTGAAGCTTTTGACCCTGTCAATCTCACAAAGATTGATGTAAAAAGAGGGCATGTGCACCTCCTCTCTTCTGGAAGTCAATGACCAGCTATTTTGGTTTGCTGGCATTGAGGGGAAAGCTTATGTCATCATACCATGATATTGGGCTCTCTTTCTCCTTTCTTGTACACTGTCTCATTGCTATTTGAGATTTGGCCCACTATGGTGACGTCATCTACAATCTCATAGATGGCATTAGAGCAGATCTGTTCACATGTTCACAAGTGTATAGGCAGTAAACTGGGAGTTTGAGGATGCAGCCTTATGGGGTAACAGTGCTCAGGATCTTTGTGACAGCGGTGCTCCTAATGTTGTGGTCTGCTGGTCTGGAAGTCAGATATCCATTTGCAAAGCGAAGTGTTGAGTCCCAGGTCTAGGAGTTTTGGATTGCCAAAGAATTGGGTCAAATGTCAAATTGGAAGTGTGGTGAGCAGGGTCTCCAGATCCTACAGTATTGGTTGCAAATTGTTTTGAAGCATGGACAGAGTTCTGAACAAGTTATTGATTTTGCTGGATGACTGGATTGCCATTTGCAATTACAAATCAAGCTATCCAAATATTCACTAAAATGGCTTTTTTTGGTTCTCAAACAGTTACTGACGCAGAGTAAATTAAATCATGATGCTTTATCAGCCTGGTTTAGTGAGTAATAGCACTTAATAATAGCATTTTCCTGAAAGGTAGGTAGAGGAGGGAAAAAAACTCTTCAAAGTTGCACTTTTAAATGAATCCCAGTGCAATGACTTGGAACAATTACAGCGTAAGGCTTCCTGGTAGAACAGTTAACACATGTCACTATTTGAGAAATAGGATAGAGGTGATAGTGCAGAGGCAGAGTAGTTGGATCTCAGAAACAGATGATGTGGGATGAATCTTTTCTAATGATTCTCTTGAATTGTTACATTAAATTCTGAATCTGAAGATTGAACATGAAGTTTTTAATGCCTGTTAAACGTTAGCCAGTTTAATAAACATGATAATTGATCATAAGTGCTTCATGAATATACATAATAGTTTGTGGAAGATTGCTTGTATTGTTCATCATTTTGATCTTTCAAATTAGTTAGCCTGTAATAAAAGCGGAAAATGGCAGTGTTTGTGGGGAGAAGCACACAGATTTTAGATCAGTAATCTTTCATCAGAATATAGTGTGTAGTTTCTGGGGTGTGAGCATTTTAAAGAGAAATTATTGGACATTTCCTTCTCTGAAACGTGATCAGATCAATTAATTAATTTTTGTGAAAAATATTTGAAAGGGATGGCGACGATTGGTTCGTTGTGAAGTCTGCAGGTTTTAAAGTGGCTTTGTGGTAGGAACATTCCATTTCATCATCTGCTTTTCTCAATTAAACCTAGCAGAAGTGTTCCAAGGTCTCCAGTTCAGCTGGAATAACTACCTGTCGGCTGTGATCACATCTGGTGCAAACTTATTCAGCAAAGCCACTTAAGTGGACGTAGAGAGTAATCTGGCAGACATATAACGTCTGGTACATATACACTTGAAAATCTCAGATTAATGGTAAAAGTACAGGGTAACTGGCAATAGATAGCATTACTTTGAATGGCTAAACATATCCATAAATATCAAATGTGATAGGTCCTTTACTTTATTTGTTATCTATCAATCAAAAAGATAGGAGTTCCAAAATTCAAAGTAAATTTATTATCAAAGTATATATATGTTGCCATCTACTACTTTGAGATTCATTTTATTGCAAGCATTTACAGGAAAAAGGAAGTACAATCAAATTTATGAAAACTTTACATTAACAAAGACTGACAAACAAGCAGTCTACAAGAGAAGACAAATTGTGCAGATAAAAAATAATATTGAGAACATGAGGTGTAAAGAGTCCTTGAATGTGAGTCTGTATGTCATTCAGAATTACGGTGAGTAAAGATATCGGTTCCAGTTCAGGAGCATGATTATCTTAAGGTAGTAACTGTTCTTCAACCTGTTGGTATGGAGCTAAGGTTTCTGTACCTCCTGCCTGATGGTAGTAATGAGAAGAGGGCATGGCCTGGAAAGTGGGGGTCTTTGATGATGGATGCTGCTTTCTTGTGGCATTGCTGCATATAAATGTGCTCAGTGGTGGGGAGGGCTTTATCTGTGATGAACTGTGCTGTAACCACCACTTTCTGTAGCCTTTTCCATTCCTAGGTATTGGTGTCTTCATGCCGGGCCATGATGCAACCACTTAGGAATACACTCCACTATTCATCTATAGAAGTTTGTCAAAGGTTTTGGTGACATGCCGAATCTATGTAAACTTCTAAGTAGAGGCATTGTTATACCTTGTTTGTGATGACACTTATGTGCTGGTCCCAGGACAGATCCTCTGCTATGTTAACACCAACAATTTAAAATTACTGATGCTCTCTACCTCTATTCCCCTAATGAGGACTGGCAGATGGATATCCAGCTTCTTCCTTCTGTAGTTGATAATCAGCTCTTTGATTTTGCTGATGTTGAGTGAGAGGCTCCTTTTATTCTTTTGGCAGCACTCAACCAGATTTTGAATCTCTCTCTATATGGCAATCTATCACCACCTTTGATTTGACTAACAATGGTGGTATCATCAGCAAAGTTAAATATGGCATTGGAGCTGTACTTGGCCACACAGTTATAGGTATAAAGTGAGTAAAGCACATAGCCCTGTGGTGCACTAGTGTTGATGGTGAGTATGGAGGAGATGCTGTTGCCAATCCATAATAACTGGAGTTTGCTAGTTTGGAGATTGACAACACCCTGTGCAACTGGATCCTCAATGACCAGGCCTTGGAGTTTGGTTATGAATTTTGAGGGGATGATAGTGTTGAATGCTGAGCTGTCAATTCAGTGTTAATTGCAGTCTTACTCCCTCTATGAAGCATCTTAGCACAATAAACTTGAAACTGCATGTGCTCACTAGTAAATAAGTCATTGGTTTAATGTTGGCTGAATATATAGTTTTGTAGATGCAGAACAAATTGAAGCATTTGGGATTAAATGGTATGGAAAATGGATGATACTCAAATGAATGTACAATCTTGTAACACGGCATGTTTAATGTAGTCAGTGAAGCTGGTGGGAGATTTATTCACAAGCCCCACTTGGGTGGTAGTGTTGTCCACTGTTTTGGAACTTCTGGTAAAATGATGGCTTGCTTCTATGAGGCCAATCAAAGGTGTTATAGTCCTTTTAATCATATTTTTTGCAGTTGCAAGACCCTGCTGGACATTAAGAATTTGAAGTACTGCTGGTCTACCCCATCAGCAAGTTGTTCATTGGTGGAGAATTTGAAGAATTTGGACTTGTTGCAGACCGTGCTGCGGCCTGTTGCAGAGAGGCATTGGTGTGTGTAGGCAGTGCACAGGTTAGCTTTTCTTGTGATCACAAAACCCTGTTGTACATTGGTAACATAGAGTACTGCAAGTTATTGGTGTATGGTCACGGTCATAGCAAAAACAAGGCTCAAATTGCAGTGTTGTCTGTTAGCAGCTGAGCAGGAGTATTGGTGCTGCAAATGGTGTGGCACAGTATGCAGGCTGATGTCACTGCTGTCCTCTTGTGCCTGCTCAGCGAAAGACAAGCTCTATTGTGTTTGACTGTAGACTGCTGCAACATTCATGGACTCGGACTTGGTCTCTATATTTTCTGTGTATGACATTTGTCATGAAAAATATTAGGTGTTGTTTTAAAGATGCTATAGCAGGCCACTTAGAAAGATTTGAAGTTGTCAGACAAAAGTCATCATAGTTTTGTGAAAGGGAGATAATGGTTGTCAAATTCATTGGCATTTCTTGAAGAAGTATCTTGTAGATAAAGGTCAGCTGGTGATGTACTATACCTGTATTTGGATTCCCAGAAGGAACATCAAAGGAATATCATGGAAATTAAAAGCTCATATATTGACATTGATAGAAAATTGTGTGGTTATTAGATAATAGAGTGCATGTGGGTATCGTAAATAGTTGCATCGCAGCCTGGTATAGAAACACCAATGCCCAGGAACGGAAGAGACTACAGAAAGCGGTGCATACAACCTAGTCCATCACAGGTAAAGCGCTCCCCACTATTGAGTATATTTACATGGAGCAGTGCTGCAAGAAAGTAACATACATTCTCAAAGATTCCCACCATCCTGGCTATACTCTCTTCTTGCTTCTACCACTGGGCAGGAGGTACAGAGAACTTGGATCCCACACCAGGAACTGTTGTTAACCTACAACCATTAGACTCTTGATCCAGCATGAATAATTTCATTCACCTCAACGCTGAACTGATTCAATGACCACAGACTCTCTTTCAAGGACTGTTCACATCTATATTATTATTATCATTATTTTATTTGCACAATTTGTGTTCTTTTGCATAGTGGTTATTTGTCAGTTTTTCCTAAGTTCTATTATATTTCTTTACTTTTCCAATAAATGAATCTCTAGATAGTATATGGTAATGCTTTGTAAAAATATTCAGCTCCCAACCCTTGTTCACATAAATTACAACTAAGAACTTTGATCAATTTAACTGAGAATTTTTATTTGTGAATCACATGCTCCTTTTTTTCACAGTAGGGCCCAAAAAACAGGGAAAATCATAAAGAGTGGAAAACTAAAAATGCAAAAACTGAAATGTCGGTAGTTCAAATTATTCATACCCCTTTGTTCAGTACTTAGTTGAACCACCTTTTACAGCTATTGTAGCTAGTAGTCTTTTTGGATAAGTCTCTATTAGCTTTGCACAATGTGATGGAGCAAGATTTACCCATTCCTGCTTGCAAAATTGTTCAAGCTGTGCCAAGTTAGTTGGGGAGCAGCGGTAGACAGCAATCGTGAGGTCTTGCCAGAGGTGTTCGATCAAGTTAAAGTCAGAGCTCTGACTGGGCCACTCAAGGACATCAATTTTCTTCATTTTAAGCCGCTCCATGGTTGCTCTGGGTCTTTGTCTTGCTGAAAGATAAACTTGCTCCCCAGTTTATGCTTATTAGCAGAGGCTAGCAGGTTTTTATACAGGATCTCTCTTTATTTAGCAGCGTTTATCTTTCCACCAACCCTGACCAGATTTTCAGTCCCTGTTGCTAAATAGCATCCCCATGACATGATGCTACCTCCACCATACTTTGCAGTCAGGGTGATGTTACCTGGCTGATACACAGTATCAGATTTATGCCACACAAAGTGCTTAGTGTTGAGGCCAAAAAAGTTCCAATTTAGTCTCGTCTGACCATGTCTTTACAGTATCTGCAAGGTGACATTTAGCAAAGTTTTTAAGGGCAAGGATATGCTTTTTCTTAATCCATGGATTCTTCCTTGCCACTCTTCCATAAATGCCTTTTTTTGTGCAATGCCTCGAGATTGTGGAGCCATGAACTTCATCTCCACTCACAGCCACTGACTTCTGCAGCTCACTCAGAGTGACTGTTGATGTCACAGCAGCCTCTCTTACAAGTGCAATTCTTCTCTGGCGACTGTTTAGAGGGGCGGCTTGACCTAGGCAGTGTGGCTGTGGCTTCATATTTTTCCACTTTTTCACGATGAACTGAACTGGGCTCTGAGGTATGTTAAGTGCCTTTGACATGGTCTTGTACCCTTCCTCAGATTTGTGTTTCTCTATTATCATCTCCCTGACTTGTCTTTAATGCTCTTTTATCTTCATTTTGGTTTGGTTTATTGAAAATCTACCATACTGTTGGCCCTTATAGAGAGAGGGGATATTTATTCTTAGGAATTAATTGAAAACAGATCCTCCAATTTTCTACATCAACAAGTTTGGTGAGTTGGTAAGGTAATACTGTATATTGCACCTGAGGAATGTTAGTGTAGTAATTACAAAGGGGTTGAATACTTTTACAGCCTCGCAATTTTGATTTTTAATTTTTAGTACATTGCTGACATGTTTGAATTTTTTTTCTTTTGATTTGACATGATGCACCATCTTTGTAGATTAGTTCAAAAATCCTACTTCAGTATATTTTAAATTCAGAAAATGAGACAGTGAAATGTGAAAATAGCTGTAGGGGCTGAATACTGTTTCAAGGTACTTTGATAATAAATTTGAACTTTGAACTTTAAATAGATCCTTCTCTAGTTGGCAAGTTGTAATGAGTGATATGCCACAAGTATGTGTTGAGGCCTCGGCTTCTTATAAGCATAAATAACTTGATTGAAGGTGCAGTAGTAAATTTGCTGATGAAACAGGGAATCAGCGAAGTATGTTATGAAAGGACAAAGTGAGTATGCAAAGATCTGCCAAAAATAATACCAGAAAATGTTGGAACCATTTAAGCAGCATCAGTAGAAAGGGAAACAGAGTTAATGTTTCGGATCCCAAGGCAGTATAAGATTATGTTGGCATTTTCAGGGTGATCCTTTCTTCACTGGTCAGTGTTTAGACATTTCCCATTGCCTCTCAATAAATGGGCTGTTTACATTTTCAAATTTAATTGCATACAATGTGAATGCATCACCAGGTAGCTATGAAATTCTATATTTTCATTCCATGTAGTTGGTATTTGCATGAAATTGAGCACTATTGTGAAAATAATTTGAATTTCCTGCTTAAGTTGTTTTCTTAACTTCTGTTGTGATTGATACAGAAGTTAATTCATTACAAGAATGCTTGAATACATTTTTTCTCTTTAGATTTTGAGCAGTTTGATTGCTAAACTTCTTGGAATCATATGTTGAATATTATAATTCTAATAATGCCAAATTGATGCATCTATTTGCATTCTGATTTTCGCTGTAAGTTTGACAAAATCAGCTTTTTTTCTTCAATTAACCAAAACTTTCAAATTTAGAAAGCTGAGAAACAGATCAGAATCAGAATAAGGTTTAATATCGCCAACATATGTGCAGTGGTACTTTGCAATACATAACAGTAAAAACTAGGAATTACAGTAAGAAATATACATGTTAAATTAAATAAATAGAGCAAAAAAATAGTGAGGTAGTATTCATGGGTTCCCTGTCCATTCAGAAATCTGAAGTGCACCAGTATTGATTATCAGCGAGGTGGAAATGTTATTTCCGATCTGCACATACTGTGGTTTTCCAGTGAGGAAGTCGAGAATCCAGTTGCAGATGGAGGTACAGAGGCTAGGTTTTGGATCTTTTTGATCAGACCTGTATGAATGATTGTGTTAAATGCTGAGCTGTATTCAATAACCAGCAGCCTGATATAAGTATTAGTATTGTCCAGGTGATCCTGTAGGGTAATAAAATAGTGAGAAATTCACATAATTCATAACCACTGACATTGAGTTGTGGTTTCACTGTAAGAGGCTGGTCTGATGTGATGACATCGTTATGTTAAGATACTTAGAGCGCTTTTGTCTTTAAGTTTGGAGTTCCATAAAACGTATTGTGGGTTTCATTAAGCATAAAAGCCTCACTTCATTGTATTTGTGAAAGCCTGCATTGGTGACCCTGGTGCTCTAGGATGATTCCAGAGTTATTGAACATGTTGACTAACACAGTCGCTTTGAAACTGCCGGAGTTTTGGGAGCAAAATGCCTTCACTTGGTTTGTTCAAGCTGAGGCCCAATTCGTTCAATGAGAAATCACTGCCAATGACACCAAATTCTACTGCGTGGTAGCATCGCTCAGCAATTCCGTGGCTGCAAGAGTGGTGAGTCTGTTTGAACAGCAGCCTAAAATAATAAATACAGGTCTCTGAAAACTCACCTTTTACAGACTTCTGGGCTATTGGAGTCTGAGCACACCACAGTTGCTCTCTTTTCTTGGTCTTGGCAATACTAAGCCAAGAGAGCTAAAGGAACACATGCTGTCTGTCCTGGGAAATCAGCATCCTTGTTTCATTTTTTAAAAATTCTTCATGCAGCAAATGCTTAATCAAGTCCTTGCTAATGCACCCATGAAGGACTATAGGCAGCTTACTTAAATGGCTGATTGTCTACATGGTGCATCATTTCTCTCTCATTTCTCTACCTCAATAAGCCCAGTCAGCAAGGCCCCCAACATAAGGATGCCAGTGGCTACAAAATAGATGATGCTGCCCATGTTTTTACCATGCTCGCTTTGGTACGAATGCTAGGAAGTGCCGACTACCTTGCAGCATCAACACTGCCAGCGCATTGCAACTTCAGAGGTCTGTGAACACCGTGGGTTCCAGCTGCCAGGGTTGTCTACTGTTCATTACGGACACCCTTTTATGGTGACACTTCCTGTGTGTGACATGGATGCTCAGGTGAGTGTGCTGTCAGTATCACCTATTGATAAGAAGGCAAAGAGTGATGAAACTTCACTGGAGGCTGCCAATAGCAGCAGGATCCAGACTTAAGGGACACAGAGGGTGACACTCTGCTTCAGTGGGCAAGGTTACACATGAAACTTTGTCCTGGCTAAAGTGGGAGGACCTCTGCTCAGTGCAGATTTCCTGTGTACCCAAGGACTATTAGTTGATCTTAAGAACTGCTGGCTTGTGGATGTCAATAACGTTGGGCCATTATGCTGCTCCCCCTGCAGGTTCACCACAACAACTCTGTCAAGTGCATGCATCACTGTATGTGAGTTTACTCGACTGCTAGGCAAATTCCCAGTCCTCACCAAGCCCACATTCTCCGCTATGGTTGCAGAACATGGGGAACATAAGACCATAAGACATGGGAGCAAATTTAGGCCATTCAGCCCATCAGGTCTGGTCCACCATTCCAGCAAGGCTCATCCCGGATCCCACTCAACCCCGTACATCTGCCTTCTCGTCATTTCCTTTGATGCCCTGACTGATCAGGAAGCTGTCAACTTCCGCCTTAAATATACCCATGGATTTGGCCTCCACCACAGTCTGTGGCAGAGCATTCTACAGATTCACTACTCTCCGGCAGTAAAAAACATTCCTCCTTACCTATAAAACTCTGGTTAGGCCACAATTGGAGTACTGTGTCCAGTTCTGGTCGCCTCACTATAGGAAGGATGTGGAAGCATTGGAAAGGGTACAGAGGGGATTTACTGGGATCCTGCCTGGTTTAGAGAGTATGCATTATGATCAGAGATTAAGGGAGCTAGGGCTTTACTCTTTGGAAAGAAGGAGGATGAGAGGAGACATGATAGAGGTGTACAAGATAATAAAAGGAATAGATAGAGTGGATAGCCAGCGCCTCTTCTCCAGGGCACCACTGCTCAATACAAGAGGACATGGCTTTAAGGTAAGGGGTGGGAAGTTCAAGGGGGATATTAGAGGAAGGTTTTTTACTCAGAGAGTGGTTGTGCGTGGAATGCACTGCCTGTGTCAGTGGTGGAGGCAGATACACTAGTGAAGTTTAAGAGACTACTAGACAGGTATATGGAGGAATTTAAGGTGGGGGGTTATATGGGAGGCAGGGTTTGAGGGTCGGCACAACATTGTGGGCCGAAGGGCCTGTAATGTGCTGTACTATTCTATGTTCTATGTTCTATGTACCTCTGTTCTAAACCGTCACCACTCAATTTTGAGGCTGTGCTGTCAAGTTCTGGAAACTCCCACCATTGAAGACATCTACCCTATCTAGTTTTTTCAACATTTGGTAGGTTTCAATGAGATCCCCCACATTCTTCTAGATTCCAGAGAGTACAGGCCCAAAGCTGCCAAATGCTGCTCATATGTTAACCACTTCATTCCCAGAATCATCCTTGTGAACCTCCTCTATGACATCACATTCTTTCTGAGATATGGGGCCCAAAATTGTTGACAGTACTCCAAGTGTGGCTGACTAGTGTCTTATAAGGCTCAGCATTATCTCCTTGATTTTATATTCTATTTCCCTTGAACTTAATGCCAATATTGCATTTGCCTTCTTTACCACAGACGTAACCTATGAATTAACTTTCTGGGAGTCTTGCACAAGGATTCCTAAGTCCCTCTGTACCTCTGATGTTTGAATTTTCTCCCTATTTAGATAATAATCTACACTATTGTTCCTTTTCCCAACACTATATTTCATCTGCCATTTTTATGCCCATTCTTCCAATTTGTCTTAAGTTCTGCTGCAATCACATTGCTTGCTCAGCATTACCTACCCCTCAACCTGTCTTCGATTTACCCACAACCTCTGCCACGAAGCCATCAATCCCATTACCTCTCTCTCCAGCTATCCATCCCATAGGATGATGATGGTTCCTTTCAGTCAGTTATTGGGGTGGTAAGAAGATTGAAAAAGATTTTAAAAATTCTACTGTATACCCATCTAGACCGGGTCTGAAGTTCAACTCTTTTTATAAAGCTCCAGATTAGGAACAACAGAATATTTTTTTTTATCATTTTCTTTAATGTTATCAACCAATGTACATATTTCATTATTAATTCATTTCTTCAGTCCATCAGAATATGAAATAATTTGCCCACGGATATATACTTTAAAAGTATCCCATAATATCCCACTGGAAATTTCTTCCGTAAAGTTAGTTAAAAAGAAAAAGACAATCTGTTCTTTAATGAAGGTAACAAAGTTTAAGTCCTGAAACAGAGTAGAATTGAACCCCCATTGTCTAGCGCTGAAGTTAATTTGATTAATAGTGTTATGTACTCTGTAACTGGGTTGCCAAACCAGCAGAAATGGATCACTCAGTTGGAGTCTGGATTACTAGAACTAAGAAAGTTTTATTAAAGAAACAAGCAACACAGTACTCTAATCAAAAGGATAATAAATGCAACAGTTCAGCAATGATAAACACACATGTACACAGAATTAAGATAACAGGATCAATCAAGCTCTATCGTCGTCTAGGGGTAAATGACCAGTTTCAAAGTGGCGCAAAGTTCAGTTCAATTGAATTCAGTTCAGTTGGCAGTAATCACTGCCATGGGAGATGGACAGTGGGGGGAAGGAGAGAGAGAGCAAAACGAATGAATATTCAAACGGCTTCCACACAGACCTTCGATATTCTTCGCAGTCAGCTTTCGGGCGAGCCCTTTGTGATATCTTCTGAGGTCACCGACCGTGACCCCTCCGTTTCCAGATTCGATCGTTTCTCTGCGGTGAACCTGGCACCCAGGCAAGGGCGGATACACACCAGGTTCCCGCTGATCGTGCCTTTCCACCCTGTGCGTCTATGGCTTGGTCCCGCGACCAGCCTTCCAAAACTTCCCACCGACTTGTGGGAGACGCACCGCTTCCAGGGTCTCGTTACCTCGGGGTGTCGTGTGTGTCTTGCCTTAGCGAACCTGTCCCTTTTTATCCCCCTGCTGGGGTATCGCCTGTCCATCACTTCAAACAGTTCAGGGTTCAAAGGGGGAGCCGATCTTGACAGCTCTCCTTCCGTTAAACTCTCCCGTCCCTTCATTAACATCTCCAAATGCTGCTCCATTGTTTTCCTTATCTCTCTTTCTCCTGAAGACAGGTGGCAGACCAACGCTGATCCTACTGGTGCCAGCACAGGCCAGCTAACATCTTAATCTATGTGTATTCTCGTCACAATAGCTTCAAGGGCACATGATCAGAGACGGCGATTGCATCGTACTCACAGGCAGTAACAGACTAAACTAATCGAGAGTCGATAAAAAAGTAATCAATTCTCGAGTAATTATGATATACATGAGAAAAGAATGAGAACTCTTTATCGTTAGGATGTAAAAATCTCCAAACTTCTAAAATTCTGGAGTCAACTAAAAAGGAATTAATAAAAATAGCAGATTTATTTGGAAGTACCTGATTGGGCACAGACCTGTCCATCGGGGGATTCAGGCAACAGTTAAAATCTCCGCCCATTATCAACGTATATTAATTTAAATTAGGAAGCAATGCAAATAAATGCTTAAAGAATTCAGGATAGTATGTATTTAGTGCATAGATATTAACCATAACAACTTTTTGGTTATAAAGTAAACTAGTAATTAACAGAAAAAATAGAGACTCCTTTCACCTTAGCCTGTGAATTGGAATGTTTTTCTTTTCCAAAACCTTAAAAAAACGCTGATTAGCTTCCTTCCTCACATGAGTTTCCTGGGCAAAGATAATCTGAGCATTCAATCTATGAAAATCTTTAAAAATCTTCTTCCGTTTAATTGGATGAATCAAACCATTCATATTCCATGAAACAAAGTTAATAATATTATCCATTTTACTTGAATAAGCCATATGGTATGTAAAGGGTTAACCTTACTGCATAGGAAACTCATGAATCAGGAAGAGGGAAAAGGTTTTAAAAGGGAACCGGAAGTTACAACAATTCAGACATATTTGTAGTTTCAGATCAGCCCAGATGAAAAAAATTAAAACAAAAATAGCCCCACCCCCACCCTCAAAAGTCCAAAAGCTGGTGAATAGACAGCCAGAAAGCTATCTAGAAACTCTCCTACCCCCATCTCTCTTGAAAGCAAATCTCCAAAATTGAAAGGAATGCAAAATACCACCCACAGTCAAAACATTGAGAAAAGAATGCCATAAAAAACACCAAACAAATGTTTATAAAAAAACAGCTGTTTGCAAAACATTTTGAAAGGCGAGATCTTGGAAAGTGAAACAGAATACAATCTTAGTACTATTTCAGGAAAAACACAATCAATCACCAAATCAGATTCTTAATTAATTTCAAAAATGAACATTTGAAAATAACAAAATAAAATAATAAAGAGGAAAAAAGGGAACTTTAACATAAAAGCATGATAAACATCCATACTCTAAAGCAAAGTATGAGTATTATCAAACCAAGGACAAAGTTCTTCAAACTTTAAAAGTCCAGATCTATGAACTGGTTATTAACTTATAAACCAAATGAGTACAGACATGAAGAAACAGTAAATTTATTGGACAGCTGAGATGGAACGTTGATCCTCAAGGAATTGATGAGCTTCGTCCACGGATTTAAACCATTTACGTGATTTATCAGGCAGGAGAACCCTTAGGCGAGCTGGAAATAGCAGAGCTGGTTGGAACTTTCTTTGATAGAGCTTGGACATCACCGGTTTAAAAAGCGATCTTTCTCGCATTACCTCAGGACTGTAGTCTTCAACCAGACGAAACTTGAGCTCTCTGTATTCAATCACCCCTTTCCGATGGGCAATTCGAATTAAATGCTCCTTGCTATGCACATAGTGGAACCGGAGTATAACAGGTCGAGGCTTCAACTCTTTAGAAGGTTTTGCTCTTAAAGCCCAGTGAACACGATTAAGTATAGGGAGAGTAGAAAAAACTTCAGAGCCAAACATGTCCATTAGATATTGAGAAAAGAATTTAGTAAGGTCACCACTCTCATCATCTTCATGGAGTCCTATTTTTCGCAAATTCTGTCTACAACTGCGACTCCCCAGGTCAATAATCTTGACTTTATACTGTTCCAGTATTTGAGTGGTCGAAGTTAATTTCTTTTCCAACAAAACCAGTCTACGATCAGTCTGTCTACCAGCTTTATCAAGTTCAGAAATTTGCCGTTGTTGTTTTTCATTCTCGCGCTTAAGTGCTCCCAGTCTACCTTCGATCTCCTTTAACAATACTTCCAAAGTAGAAAATCTTTTATCGAATTTATCATCCAGGAGCTTCGACATAGCCTCCAAAGTGAGTTGAGACTGTTTAGGCTGTTTAGGATCACCTTCTCTCCTTCCATTTCCATTATTGGCTTCCTTGCCTTCGGCTAATGCCCTTTTCCCTCTGGTATCCATTTCCAATGATTAAAAATTAAAGTTCAAACATATAAATGTGTTATAAACACTTTAATATAAATAGTAAAAAGGTGGTAAAAAGATTGGAAGATGTACGGAGAAAAGCCAAAATGGAACTTACTCCATCTAGTGCCCCAAGAGAACTCCGTTTGATAATACCAAATGAGCTCTTTCTCACGTGACCCTACTGGCGGACCTGCTCCCCAGTGCACCCAGAGCTATTACCGCTAATGCCTCAGTGTATATAGTGGATGTTGTACACAAACAGTTGGTTGGAGGCATGTGGCAGCCATTTGCCTTCTTCAGAGGGCAACTCTGTCCCCCTGAAAGTAAATACAGCACGTTTTGACCATGAGCTTTTTGGTCTCTATCTGGCTATCTGCCATTTTTGTTTTCTTCTAGGGGATCGCCTTTTCACAGCATTCATTGACCGCAAACCCCTTGTGCATGCAATGGCCAAAATATCAGACGCTTGGTCTGCACAGCAGCAACACAGCCTGGTCTACATATCCAAGTTCACAACAGATACAATTCATTAAGCGGAAAAATAATGACCTGGCTGATTGCTACTCACAGCCAGCCACTGAGGCAGTACACATAGGGGTTGACTATGCCAGCATGGTAGCTGACCAAGTTACTGAGATCAAGGCTTACTTGAGTAGCAGTCATGGGCCTGAGGTTGGCTGACATTAAGTTTGGGAAAGCTGTGATTTCTCTCCTGTATGATGTCTCAACCAGTCACCATTGACCCATTGTGTCACAAACTGGAGATGGGCTGATTTTGACTCCATATGTGACCTTTCACATCCAGGCCAGAAGGCCTGACAAAAACTGGTTGCACTGAAGTTTGTTTGACACAGCCTCAGGAGGATGTGTGTGATTGGATTGCAGCTTGTGTGGAGTGCCAGCAGGCAAAAATTAAACGTCATGTTCAGGCACCACTGGCACCTTTTGAATTCCCTGAGTAATGGTTTGACCATGTTATTGTGGATCTGTTGGTCCTCTTCCCCCCTCCTGCACTTTCACGCACCTCCTGGTGGTGGACCGTACCACCAGGTGGCCAGTTGTCCCTGTAGCATATATGGTGGCCGCATACGTGGCTCAGGGTTTCATCAACATCTGGGTTGCTCGGTTTGGAACCCCATCTGATATTTCTTCTGCCCACGGTCCCCAAATAATTTCAGATATCTTGGCTGCGATGGCCCAGAACCTCAGCGTTAGGCTCCATCACACCACAGTATATCACTTGTAGTCCAATGGCCTATGTGACTGGTTTCACTGCTCCTTAAGGCTTCTCTGAGAGCGTCTCTGACTGATGAGTGTTGGAATGGTCGTCTTCCATGGATCCTAGTGGGGCTCAGAACTGCTGCAAAAGAGGACCTGCAGTCTGTGGCAGGTTTGTTATACGGGCAGCTGTTAAAAATGCCATGATGCCACAACTGCCTGGTCGGCCTTTCAACAGCGTTCCACCGTCTATAAATTCAATTCCTTTTCACCTATTCCTGCTTCCTGTCATGGCGCTAGGCACTTTTGGGTTCCTGTTGATTTACATTCTGGCCGGCCCCCTTCTGATAGCACATTCCACATTTTGGAACCGGGAGAAAAGACTTCAATCATAGGTAAGAGGGGTAAACATGAATGTATTTCAGTAGATCACCTTAAACCAGTCCGCCAAGGTTTGGAGTATTCTGTTGCCATGCCCCTGGTATCACAACATTTCCTTGAGCATGTCAATGCACTCTGGATGAGCCAGAGACACCTGTTGGCTCCAGACAAGCTCACAATGCTATTTCAGTGAATCCTGAGCAGGGTTGGGGGCTGTATAGGATAATATTATTAGGAAAAATTTACATAATTCAGAAACACAAACATTGAATTTGGTTTTGATTTTAAGAGGCTGGTTTGATGTGATGACATTTTTTATGTAATGATTTTTAGCACATTTTTGTGTGTAGGTTTGGAATTCATTAAGATGTGTTACAGGTTGCATATAACAGGGGACTCCAACCTTTTTTGCACTGCAGACCGGTTTATTATTGAAAATATTCTTATGGACCGGCCAACCCGGCGGGGGGCGCGGGGAGTGTTGCCAACGGACAAGAGTAGCAGTCAAATACATTGTGTTTACCCCGAGAAAGACTACCATGACCATGAAGCCTTGCGTGGGCACCAGTGCGCATGCGTGTATGTGCCGATTTTTTTCTGCAAGTCGTTTTTGGCAATTCTGTTCGGGGGGGCGGTGTTAATCACGGCTGGAATATAGGTGGTAAGCGGCTAATACACTTAATTTCCTTTCTAAAAGGGTTTATCTAACAAATTTATTATTAAGCACACCGCATATTTTCCTCGCATGAATATAGTGATAAGTCAATTATCAGGAGAGCTTGAAGTAAGTGTTGAACGAATTTCCAGTAGAAGCGGTAGAGGCACGTTCGATATTATCATTAAAGAAAAATTGGATAGGTATATGGACAGGAAAGGAATGGAGGGTTATGGGCTGAATGCAGCTCGGTGGGACTAGGTGAGAGTAGCGTTCGGCACGGACTAGAAGGGCCGAGATGGCCTGTTTCCATGCTGTAATTGTTATATGGTTATATAAGTCACTTATAAGTCAATAGCATCATAACATTTTAAGTAACGTTTGGATATTAAACACACAGCACACATTTTCCCTGTATGAACATATAAAATCATTGCAACAGACCAATATCGCTGAATCAGTGGGAGCCCTGGGCTTGTTTCCCTGCAACAAGACGGTGCCATCGAGAGGTGATGGGAGACAGCGATACTCGAACGGGGTTCCTTATGTCCAGTCTATTCCGCAATTTAGTTTTCATTGCATTCATTGCAGAGATATGTTGGAAATGGAAGCAACGTTTTCAGTGCTTTCGTAGCTATCTCAGGCTATTTAGCCTTTGATCCAGAATGCCGGCAGAGATGTTATGTCAAACATACTTTTCAGCCGGCTGTCATTTGCAGGCTCGAGGAATTGATCTTCTTCCCGCGCTGAAATGGATGACGCGTGTGTAATAGCCTCGCGTGCGTTCAAGCACAACAGTGGCCGTGACAGGGAATGAGGAAGGGTGCAGCTGACTCATATCGCCAAATCATATCGTTTCCTCGCGGCCCGGTAGCACAAGCTTTGTGGCCCGGCGGTTGGGGACTGCTGACATATAACATAAAACATCTCACAACGCTTTTTTTGTTTGAGAAAATCTGGAATCCAAGGCCTCATGAAGAGCCAATGAGATCAAATCCGCTGTAGACCTATTATGGCAACAGGCAGATTGCAGTGGGTCCAGGTTCTTGCCGAGACAGGAGTTGACTCTAGTCATAACCAACCTCTCAAAGCATTTCACCACTGTAGATGTGAGTGCTACTGGATGGTAGTCAATAAGACAGCTCACCCTGCTCTTCTTGGGCACTAATATGATTGTTACCCTTTTGAAGCAGGTGGGAACTTCCAACCGTAGCAATGAGAGATAGAAAATGTCCTTGTACACACCCACCAATTATTTGGCACATGTTTTCAGAGCCCTACCAGCTTCCCCATCGGGACTTGTTGCCTTACGAGGGTTCACCCTCTTGAAAGACGTTCTGGTGTTGGCCTTCAAGACAGAGATCACAGTTCACCGGGTGCTGCCAGGATCCACACAGCTGTAGTTTTATTCTCCATTAAAAATTGTGAAAGGGAGATTGAGAAAACGCATCTGTATCTCAATATTGCAAGCTACCAGGAGTTTCCTGAAGAGTCTTGTGTAAGTTCAGAAAAATCTGTTATGTGAATGACCAAAGATGGTAAAATTACATGCCCATCCCATGTTTGTGTTATCATTTTGTGGGGAAAAATGCAGCAAAGGCTCTTGTGATCATTAAAATTTTCTTAGAAATCAGTATTGTGTTATATTGTGCAACATTGTTTGTCTCCAAGGCACATACTGTGCAAAGTTTATTGTCTTTTAAAATAGAACCACTAAATATCTGCTGAAACTTGTTTGTTGTTGTACAAATCTGACACTGCTTTTCTTTGTTTCAGTGCTATAGAACGCAAAGGTTCAGCTTTTATTTCAGATTAGCATTTTTTTCTTAGTATGGTAACCTTTAATCTTCTAACTTTATTATTTGCCCAGCTCCTTATTTTAGTTATATACAGTATGCTCATGTTAATTGTATTAAAAGAAAAACCTTTCACATGACTATATTTGCAAACATGCTTTGGGTTGAGATATTTTGATGTTCACTTTATATTTTTTCTATATTTTGTTTTCACATATTTGATAAGTAACAGCTAAAACAAAAGAAAATAATTAGGAAATTTGCAACAGGGGTCCAGTTGAATTTAAGCCTACATTTGATACTCCAATTTAGCAATGAGTTGATAAAACAGTGTCCTACAAAAATACAATTTACCTTGCTTGTTTTACCTTTCATTTCTCAATTGTTAAGTCACCTACTTGGGCTTTTTGGATTATCATGTATTCCAAAGAATGCCTCCAAAAATGGCTGCACTGAAGGCATTATGTAAAGAGTTCTTTATTTCCTGCATGCAGCCTCATTAAATTGTAGTGACCTGAATGAGAATTAAAGTTCAGTTTTATACATGACCAGATATTATTAATGGAAGAATGTATAACAACACAAAGAATGACAGAGAATAATTTTGAATAAGATCTTCAGGATAAAATGTTGATTCAGTGAAATAACAAACTTTCTTGAGAGGAGTTGGTTTAATTCTGAAAAATGGGCAAACTTTCATCAGATGCAATTATCATCTCAGAATTCTAATCACTGAGGCAGAATTTATAAAGGGCTTATTTGCCACAATGCAACCATCTTCCTTTCTTAAAAAACTGCCATTTACAAATGACAAACATACACAGGCGCCACAGTACTAGATAAATCAAACATGACGGACTTTGTTTTCCAACATTTGAATTAAAAATTCTTCACAAGTTATTCCAATCACACTTCTATCAGATAGTGAAAGGTTATGAAAGGGCCTCATTAGTGAGTTCTTCCTTAATTAGGGAAGTTGGAGACTTCACAATTTCAACATGTCAAAGTACTCATTAAAATTCACAAACTCTGTTTGCCATTTCAAGCAATGACAAATGTGTTTTTTTTAAAAAAGTGATCTTGGTATATTCTAGGTCATGGAACCCAAGAGATTCAGTAAAAAGTAGCTTAAAAATAAATCAAACAGCATTTTAGCTGAGGGGATTATCTTTGTTGAAATCCAGCTCACTAAAGTTGAAGTTGAACATATTCATACGTCTGGATTGCTGACTTCGTTAATGTGTGGTTCTTAATAGGATTTTAGTGATCTGTCCTAATGAAATATTAGCATCAACATAAAATGCTAAAAAATGTCAACAGGATTTGCTGACAAATTTCAATAGATATGGCAGACAGAATTTTTTTTTGCTCCTGTATAAATATTTGTGAGCAGAGGGCACAGGTTTAAGGTAAGCATGAGGCAATTCAAAGAAAATAAGAGGAATAAGTTTTTCAGGTAGATGGTGCTTGAAATCTGGAATGCACCACCTGGGGATATAATGAGGGAAGCTACTCAAGAAATATTTGGTTTAGTTGCCATGACACAGAATGATGCATCCAGGGTGTTCATCCTCACTGGCCCTACACATATCTCTGGAGCATCTGGATATTGGACATCTATATTAGATTATGAGGACACTCAGTCTTCGTTTATTGTCATTTAGAAATGCATGCATTAAAAAATGATACAACTTTCCTCCAGAATGATATCACAAGAAAACACAAGACAAACCAAGACTAAAACTGACAAAACTACATAATTATAACATATAGTTACAACAGTGCAAAGCAATACCATAATTTGATAAAGAGCAGACCATGGGCACGGTAAAAACAAGTCTCAAAGTCCTGATAGACTCATCATCTCACGCAGGCAGCAGAAGAGAGGAACTCTCCCTGCCATGAACCTCCAAGCATCGCCAACTTGCCGATGCAGCACCATTGGAAGCACCGGACCGCAGCGGACTCCGAGTCCATCTGAAAACTTCGAGCCTCCGACCAGCCCCTTCGAAACATCCTCTCTGAGCACCATCCTCTGCCGAGCGCTTCGACCCCACCTCGGCCACCGAGCAACAAGCAAAGCCGAAGACTTGGGGCCTCCTCCGGAGATTCTGGACCACACAGTAGCAGCAGCAGCGAAGCAGGCATTTCTGAAGTTTCACCAGATGTTCCTCCGTGCTTTCACGTCTGCCTCCATCAAATCAGGATTGTGCATGGCACCCTACTTGACAAATCACCACCAGAGTGGCTGCTGTGAGCTGCGTCACGCTGCCATCTTCCCTTCTCTTTTAGGCTAATGTTATGATTACAGTTCCACCTTAAATACAGTAATTCCAAGCAAACCCACCTCCAGACTCCTAGACCTGGGTCTCAGCATCTACTGTTGTAACTAGGTCCTTGACTTCCTGACCAACAGACCACAATCAGTTAGGGTAGTTAGCAACACTTTCACCATGATTACTGTCAACACTGGTGCTCCACAAGGCTGCATTTCAGCCCCTTACTGTACTCTCTATACACCCAGTACTGCATGGCATTCTGCTGTAACTCCACCTACAAGCTGCAAATGGTATCATGGAAGTAGCCTGTATCTTGAGTTGGAGTACTGGAGGAGAGAGAGGGCCAAATGACACGGTGTCATGACAGCAACCTTCCCCTCAATGTCAGGGGAAAAAAGAGCTGGTCATTCACTTTCTGGAAGTGGTGCAGAGATTAAGAGGATTGAAAGCATCAAGTTCTTAGGAATGAACATCACCAACAATTTGTCCTGGTCCAACCACATCGATGCCATAGATATGAATGCTCTTCAAAGTCTCTACTTCCTCTTATTAATGCACTATGGAAAGCATTCTGTCCAGATGTCATTTTCTCCTCTTCCTTCTCCCATGGGGACAGAAAATACAAAAACCCTAAAGTATGTACCTTCAGGATGAAGGACAGCTTCTATCCGAATTTTAGAAGGCTATTAGACAGTCCTCTTGTGCATTAGGATGGATTCTTGACCTTACAATCTACCTCTTACTGTCTACTTGCACTGCACTTTATCTATAACTGTAACAGTTTATTCTGCATTTTGTTATTAATTTACCTGGTACTACTTCAATGCACTGGTATAATAAATTGATCTGTACAAAGGGTATGCAAGACATTTTTCAGTGTACCTCGGTAAATGCGACAATGATTAACCAATTTGCTGATTTAAATAAGTGTTGATATGTACTTGATAATTAGATGGACCGAAGGGCCTGTTTCCATACTGTATAAACTTATGACTTCATTTATACTGTGAGCTTCTTCCAGGTACAAGGCATACACATAGCATAGTTAATTGATAATTCAGCGTTCTATCAACGTGATGAACCCTTTTTGCATTGAGTCCATGCACTGATTGCTCTTCAGCAAGCTTATTCTGTTTATTTGGCAAGTTCCCTTTCTGTTTTGCTGCAGTGTTTAAAGACGTGAAATCAGTAATTGACACTGGGCAAAAAGCAAAATACTGCAGATGCGGGATTTTTAGCTTATACGCTTCCTTGACTTACATTGAGTGTCACCTATTCTAGTCACCTCAGCTACTTCATTTGCTACCAAGTTATGTGTTCTGGACACTTCTTGGATAAAACAGTTTCTTCTGAATTTGTTACTGGTTTTATTAAGCCATTATTTTTTTTCCAGTAGTTTATTTTTCTACAAATGGTAGCATGCTGTGGCCGTCTACCCTTCAATCCTTCTCATTTTTCCAAACTTATAAATCATCTTATTTTCAAAAGAAATTAGCCCCTTTAAACATGAAACTAGTTCTCATTTTCCTATTTGGATTTTGAAATCAGGCAATATATTTCTCTTTTGATTGGTATGTAAATATTTTGAACTTTACTGTGGTAATGAATGAGTTGATAGATAATAACACAATGTTGGGAGAAGTCAGGTTGGTTAGTGAATGTTTGGTATGAGTGATCAGGGTGACAGGTTAATGCATACCTGAGTACCCTAGAGGTACCCTTGACAAGAGAACTGGTATAGAGATACTGTAGGGAACTTAGTTCTCTGGATTAGCACTGAAACTCCAGTGTACAGCAGCACTAGTTATCGATTTTTTTTCATGCTGAGTTGAAATGAACTGATGTGTTATTAAGGCTAAGGAATGACACTAGTGGAGGAAGTTGACTGTACTGCTCCCCAACTTTTCCTTCAGTACATTGATGACTAGATTGGTGCTGCTTCCTGCACCCATGCTGAGCTCGTCAATTTCGTTGACTTTACTCCTAACTTCCACCCAGCCCTCAAATTCACTTGGTCTATCTCGGACACTTCTCTCCCCTTTCTCGATCTCTTGGTCTCCATCTCTGGAGACAGACTATCCACTGACATCTTCTACAAGCTCACTGACTCCCATAGCTACCTCGACTATACCTATTCCCACCCTGCCACATGCAAAAATGCTATTCCCTATTCCCAGTTCCTCCGTCTCTGCCGCACCTGCTCCGAGGATGAGGTTTTCCATTCCAGGACATCTCAAATGTCCTCTTTCTTTAAGGATCGTGGTTTCCCTTCTGCTGTCATCAATGATGCCCTCACCCGCACCTCCTCCATTTCCCGCACTTTGGCCCTCACCCCATCCTCCCACCACCACAACAGGGACAGAGTTCCCCTTGTCCTCACCTACCACCCCACCAGCCTCCGGATCCAGCACATTATCCTCCGCAACTTCCGCCACCTTCAACAGGACCCCACCACTAAGCACATCTTTCCCTCTCCACCCCTCTCTGCTTTCCACAGGGATCGGTCCCTCCGCAACTCCCTGATCCACACGTCCCTCCCCACGGATCTCCCACCCGGCACTTATCCCTGTAAGCGTAAGTGCTACACCTGTCCCTACACCTCCTCTCTTGCCACCATTCAGGGCTCCAAACAGTCCTTCCAAGTGAGGCAACACTTCACTTGTGAGTCTGTTGGGGTCATCTATTGCATCCGGTGCTCCCGGTGCGGCCTCCTCTACATCGGTGAAACCTGACACAGATTGGGGGACTGCTTCGTTGAGCACCTCCGCTCCGTCCGCCACAACAGACAAGATCTCCCAGTAGCCACCCACTTCAACTCTGCTTCCCACTCCCATTCAGATATGTCCATACATGGCCTCCTCTACTGCCATGAGAGGCTAAACGCAGGTTGGAGGAGCAACACCTCATATACCGTCTAGGTAGTCTCCAGCCCCTTGGTATGAACAAAGAATTCTCTAACTTCCAGTAATTCCCTCCCCCTCCCTTCCTCTGTCCCTATTTCACTCTGCCCCCTCCCCCAGCTGCCTATCACCTCCCTCATGGTTCCGCCTCCTTCTACTACCCGTTGTGTTTTCCTTTCCTTTCCTTCACCTTTCCTGCCTATCACCTCCCTGCTTCCCTTCCCCCACCCCTTTATCTTTCCCCTTACTGGTTTTTCACCTGGAACCTACCAGCCTCCTCCTTACCACCCTCCCCCCACCTTCTTTATAGGGCCTCTGCCCCTTCCCTCTTCAGTCCTGACGAAGGGTTTCGGCCCGAAATGTTGACAGATCATTTCCACAGATGCTTCCCGACCTGCTGAGTTCCTCCAGCGTGTTGTGAGTGTTGCTTTGTCCCCAGCACCTGCAGAGTATTTTGTGTTCACTGTTATCCCACTTCCATTGTTTAAATTGCTTGTCTAATAATTTCAAAACTGCTGTAAGGGAGATGTCATAATTTTATTTTAATGGAGTTGTATCATTTTGGAGATTAAAATAGCATGCAAACAGCTCTCCTGTATTAGCTGGGTGAATGAAACAGTAATTTAAAATGAAACAGCTCCAGCTGCAATTAAGGATTTTCCACTGCATCCCTGCCATTTTTTATTCTCAGTGTTACTTATCTGAATACTACAGCATGTGGTGTATTTAATATTTCAGTAATAATGTAAACATATAGTCTGATTAAGCTTTCTTTTTTTACATAAATTGTTATGGATTATATCTAAGATATACATGAATGGCATGCGTCATTTTGCCACTCCCTTCAAATGCGAGCACCTTACTAAAAAGAAAGGAAAAGAAAAACTAAGTAGACAAGTTTCCCAGCTCCCATGTTTTCCTTTCAATTAGTTCCTGGAGTTACAAGCCATAACAGTGGTGACGAGGAACCTGCGATGACCACCTACCTGTTGAAGTGCAGCTAGTTTATCTTCAGAGTCGTCTTTTTTTAAAAAAGGCAGTAAATGGATGAAATTAACAAGCAATGAGTACAGCCACGAGCTTATACACAGTTGAGTACTGGGTGATAGTAATAAATAAAAATAAGTAGAAATGGCTGGCTACTTTGGAAAGCTATTTCAGTCATTCCACAAAATGTGCTTGAATGGGTTTTCAAAGATACTGAACTGAAGCCTGCAGATATTCATCTAAGAACTTACACTGGAGAAAGGATAACTGATGTGGGAATAGCATTCATAACAGTGAAATACAGCAACCAGTGAGCCACATTGGGTTTGTATGTGGTAAAAACGGGAGGGCCAGCACTGTGGGGCCATGATTGGCTAAGACAACTACAACCTGATTGGTAACCATTCACAATTTGCATGCCACATCCCTGCAATAGAGTCAACTGAAAGCGAATTAAGAAAGGTACTGGATGACGTCTTAGTAGTGTTCATGGATGGCATTGGAAAACTCAGAGATATTGCTAAATGAAAATGCCACAACCAAGTTTTACAAAGCCCCTCAGGATATCTTTGCAAACCTTTCTACAGAGGAACATTTCAGTAATATGGACTTAGCTGAGGCCTACATATAGATGGAGATGGAAGAAGAGTCCAAAGTGTTTCTCACCATAAACACTCACAAAAGGCTTTATCACTATAATGGAGTAGCATCTGCACCTTCACTCTGGCAGAAAGCCATAGACCAGGTGCTGCAACACTGCTCAGGAACTCAGTGTTATCTGGATTACATAATTGTTATCGGTGAGGATGACAAGGAGCATCGTCAAAATCTCAAGACGGTATTAAAAAGATCAGAAAATTATGGGCTCAGAGCACGATGTGAATTCTTCAGATATGAATTTTTTAAACCAAGCTTCACTTAGTGATCACATCATAGACACACAAGGATTACAGTAGTGCATTGAGAAAGTACAAACAATGGTGGATGCCACAAAGCAAAAGGACGTGACACAGATTGAGGTCCTTTTTACATCATCAACTACTGGTGTCCATTTTCCATTCAGAGAGAGGTGTTCCACTAACAGCAGCAGCATGAATGCAGAGATGGCCTCTATTTGTTGGAGGACACAATTATAAGATAGATTAAGAGGACAACTAATTGTGAAATGCTGATTTGATTTTCTTGTTTAAATTAGGACACTCCTATTAATGTGTTCTCCCTAATGCAAATTAAAAGTCTCCCTATTACTGTGGAGATGATCCAATGGGAAATCAAAAAATAATCCCACACTGTCTCAGGTCTGTATGGCAACCCAAAATGGCTGGATTGTGCAACAGAAATTCCAGTTCCCACCTTTTTACCAGTGCTGGGATGAACTTGCCCTTGATGGGGGTTGCCTTATGTGGGGATTGAGAGTTGTAGTACCATGAAAGCTGAGGGCTAAAGTGTTGAAGGAGCTACATGCTGGTTTATCTAGGTGTGGTTAAAATGAAAGCATTGGTTCGAAGCTTTGTCTGGTGGCCTGAGATAGATCAGCAGATCCAACAGCTTGCTGTGCACTGTATGGGATGCCAACACATCCAGAAGATGCCAAGAGCAGTGCCTCTCCTACCCTGGAAATGGCCTGCATTTCCCTGGCAAAGGATACATTTAGATTTTGCCAGACCTTTGATGGGCACAAATTTCTTGGTAGTAGTGGATGCAGCTACAAAGTGGCCTGAAGTGTTCCCAACAGCAACACACACAAAATGCTGGGGAACCCAGCAAGCTAGGCAGCATCTATGGAAAAGAGTACAATTGATGTTTGGGTCGAGACCCTTCATCAGGACTGGAGAGAAAAAGATGAGGATAGACTTAAAAGGAGGGGAAGGGAGAGAGAAACACAAAGTGGCAGGTGAATCCGGGAGGCGGAGGGATGAAGTAAAGAGTTTGGAAGTTGATTGGTGAAAGAGATACAGGGCTGGAAAGAGAGAATCTAATAAGAGAAGACAGAAGGCCATGGAAGAAAGAAAAGGAGGGAAGGAGCTCCAGAGGTGTAAACTTAAATTCGCTGGACCAATAACCACACAGTAAACAATTTATCCTTTATAGTAGCTTCAGTTTATTTCTTCAAACTCAGCCGGCGAGAGGTGCAGAGCCACACAACAAAAGGACAGATTTCCTCTCCCTCGGGGGGCTCGTATCGAACCTCTGTCAAACTTACAGACGTGTTACAATTTATAGAACTAGAACTTAGCTCAATTCTTGCGATTCCTTATAGCAGGATGTGCATGACAGATAAGCAGAACTCATCCCACAAACTGTATCATTCTCAGGAACATCTGCAAGGTCGTTAGTCTGAAACCAGTCTCAGGCGGATTACTCAGAGCCGAATAAACAGAAGTTTGCACGCAATTTTAACCCGTTATTTACAAGAGTCCAAAAATCATTTCCAACTTCCCCAATACCCTTAAAACTTCATCAGAGGGAGGTGATGGACAGACAAGGAGATAAGATAAGAAAGGGAAAAGGGGATGGGGAATGTTGAAGGGGGGGCATTACTGGATGTTTGAGAAATCGATGTTCATGCCATCAGGTTGGAGGCTACGTAAATGGAATATAAGGTGTTGTTCCTTCAACTTGAGTGTGGCCTCATTGTGATAGTTGAGGAGACCATGGACTGACATATCTGAATGGGAATGGGAAGTGGATTTAAAATGAGTGCCCACGAGGAGATCTCCCTTCTTCTGGTTGACAGAGTGTAAGTGCTCGGTGAAGTGGTCTCTTCATTTATGTTGGGTCTCATCAATACACAGGCCACATCGGGAGCACCGGACACAGTAAATGACCCCAACAGACTCACAGGTGAAGTGTTGCCTCACCTGGAAGGACTGTTTATGGCCCTGAATGGTAGTGAGGGTGGAGCTGTAGTGGCAGGTGTAACATTTGTTCCACTTGCAATGATGTGCCAGGAGGGAGATCAGTGGGGAGGGACGAATGTACAAGGGAGTTGCATAGGAGCGGAAAGTAAAAAGTAGGGAGGAGGGCAAGATGTGCTTGGTGGTGGGATCCAGTTAGAGAAGTATGTGCTGGACGTGGAAGCTGGTGGGATGGTAGGTGAGGACAAGAGGAACCCTGTCCCTGGTTGGGTGGTGGGAAGATGGGGTAAGAGCAGACGTTTGCGAATAGGAAGAGATGTGGTTGAGGGTAATGTTGATGGTGGAGGAAAGGAAACCCCTTTCTTTGAAGAAGGAGAACATCTCCTTTATTCTAGAAAGAAAAGCCTCATCCAGAGAGCAGATGAGATGGAAATGCAGGAATTGAAAGAAGGGGATGGTGTTTTTACAAGTAACAAGTTGGGAAAGGGGTATAGTCCAGGGAGCTGTGAGAGTCTGTTGATCTGTGTGTCCATCTGCCTGAAGAACTGGGATCTCCCAGTGGCCACCCATTCTAATTCCACTTCCCATTCCCATTCCAATATGTCAATCCATGGCCTCCTCGACTGTCGCGATGAGGCCACACACAGGTTGGTGGAACAACACCTTATATTTCATCTGGGTAGCCTCCAACCTGGTGGTATGAACATTAATTTCCTAAACTTCTGGTAATGCACCCCCCCACCACCATTCCCCATCCCCTTTTCCCTCTCTTACTTTATCTCCTGGCCTGCCCATCGCCTCCTTTTGGTGCTCGTCCTCTTCCTTTTCTTTCCTCCATGCCCTTCTGTCTCTCCTATTAGATTACCCCTTCTCCAGCCTGGCCTGCTGAGTTCCTCTAGCATTTTGTGTGTGTTGCTTGGATTTCAGCATCTGCAGATTTTCTCTTGTTTGTGTTCCCAATAACTTCCACTACAGCCTTGCACGCTATTGATGTTTTGAGAACTGCTCTTCTCAAGGACTGGTGTTCCATTCAGTGACCATGGACCATAGTTTGTTGTCGAACAGTTTCATTCATTCATGAAAATGAATGGAATATGACATAATACACCTGCACCATACCAGCAGCTGCAAATGAATTGGTGGAAAGTTTTGTTCAGAGTTTAAAGAACATACCGTGATTAATGTCAGCAGAACACACTACATTGACACTGAATCAAAAGTTTGCCAATTTTCTCTTTGCATATCTCAGTGCAGCACACTTCAGAACCGACAACTCACCAGCTATGCTGTTCCTGGGTCGTCTCTTGTGCTCACGCTTTGATCTCCTTAAGCTCAGTCTTAAAAGGAGTATGCAGGATGAGTAGCTGAGACAAATTGAGGGCCCCTCAAATAAGGAGGTTTGATGCTTCACTCCTGGACATGCACTCCTAGAGAGGGACTACAGAGATAATCAAAAGTGGATACCTGGACAGAGCAAAGACCATTCTCCTACACAGTAGAGATTGCATGTGATGTCATTTGGAGATGACACATAGCTGAGCTGAGAGCAGATAATATTGTTAGAGAAGAAAGGTGTCCAGAGGTGTCAGAACCACTTCCTGGTGTCTCAGAGTCAGCTCCTACAAGCACCACGGTGGTTCTCCAGAACCTGAGATTGCTCCACTGCATCGTCTCACCTACCAAGCAGAGTGACCCCTCTACCCCTTGTCAAGAAAGACGTTATCCCACAAGAGGAAGAAATCCTGCACAGCAATTAAATCCTTGGGCTTGAATGGAACAATTTAAACTTCACAATGCTGTGGATGTCTATGTAAGTTGTATAGTGGTACTGTGTAGAGAGCAGTGCATTACTGTCACAGTGCACTCATGAAGGACTGGACCCAGGTGTGGAGGAACGGCAGGTTTTCTCTGTTACAGAGGTGCTGGCACCTACTCAACCCAGGAGCTGTGGATGGCAGGCTCACAACTCAAACCAGGAACAGAGGAACAGCAGAATCCCCAGGAAGAGATGGAAACAAAAGGGCAGATATCAGAAGTACCAACAGAGTCTTGGAGGAGTGACTAAGCAACACCATGAGACAATTCATTCCCTCTGACACATTGACCCCCCTCACCCACCCTCATCCTCCTCATCCGCACCCACCCTCATCCTCGACCCACCCTCATTCTCCCTCATCCTCACCCACCCTCATCCTCACCCTCACCCACCCTCATCCTCACCCACCCTCATCCACCCTCATCCTCACCCACCCTCATCTCACCCACCCTCATCCACCCTCATCCTCACCCACCCTCATCCACCCTCATCCTCACCCACCCTCATCCTCACCCACCCTCATCCACCCTCATCCTCACCCACCCTCATCCTCACCCACCCTCCCTCACCCTCCCCCTCCCTCACCCTCCCTCACCCTCCCCTCCCTCACCCTCCCCCTCCTTCATCCTCCCTCACCCTCACCCACCCTCACCCACCCTCACCCTCCCTCACCCTCCCTCACCCTCCCTCACCCACCCTCCCTCACCCACCCTCCCTCACCCTCCCTCACCCTCCCTCACCCACCCTCACCCACCCTCCCTCACCCACCCTCCCTCCCTCCCTCACCCACCCTCCCTCCCTCCCTCACCCACCCTCCCTCCCTCCCTCACCCACCCTCCCTCCCTCACCCACCCTCCCTCCCTCACCCACCCTCCCTCACTCACCCACCCTCCCTCACTCACCCTCCCTCACCCTCCCTCACCCACCCTCCCTCACCCACCCTCCCTCACCCTCACCCACCCTCCCTCACCCTCACCCACCCTCCCTCACCCTCACCCACCCTCCCTCACCCACCCTCCCTCACCCTCACCCACCCTCCCTCACCCTCACCCACCCTCCCTCACCCACCCTCCCTCACCCACCCTCCCTCACCCTCACCCTCCCTCCCTCCCTCACCCTCCCTCACCCTCCCTCACCCTCCCTCCCTCACCCTCCCTCACCCACCCTCCCTCACCCTCCCTCACCCACCCTCCCTCACCCTCCCTCACCCTCCCTCACCCTCCCTCCCTCACCCTCCCTCCCTCACCCACCCTAACCTCACCCTCACCCACCCTCCCTCACCCTCCCTCCCTCCCTCACCCTCCCTCCCTCCCTCACCCTCCCTCACCCACCCTCCCTCACCCTCCCTCACCCACCCTCCCTCACCCACCCTCCCTCACCCTCCTCACCCTCCCTCACCCACCCTCCCTCACCCACCCTCCCTCACCCTCCCTCACCCTCCCTCACCCTCCCTCCCTCACCCTCCCTCACCCTCACCCTCCCTCCCTCACCCTCCTCCCTCACCCTCCCTCACCCACCCTCCCTCACCCACCCTCCCTCACCCACCCTCACCCACCCTCCCTCACCCACCCTCACCCACCCTCCCCCACCCTCCCTCACCCACCCTCCCTCACCCTCACCCTCACCCACCCTCCCTCACCCTCCCTCACCCTCCCTCACCCACCCTCCCTCACCCTCCCTCACCCACCCTCCCTCACCCTCCCTCACCCACCCTCCCTCACCCTCCCTCACCCTCCCTCGCCCTCCCTCACCCACCCTCCCTCGCCCTCCCTCACCCACCCTCCCTCGCCCACCCTCACCCTCCCTCCCTCGCCCACCCTCACCCTCCCTCCCTCACCCTCCCTCCCTCACCCTCCCTCCCTCCCTCACCCTCCCTCCCTCCCTCCCTCACCCTCCCTCCCTCCCTCACCCTCCCTCCCTCCCTCCCCCTCCCTCCCCCTCCCTCCCCCACCCTCCCTCCCCTCCCTCCCCCTCCCTCCCTCACCCTCCCTCACTCACCCTCCTTCCCTCACCCTCCCTCACCCTCCCTCCCTCACCCTCCCTCCCTCACCCTCCCTCACCCTCCCTCCCTCACCCTCCCTCACCCTCCCTCCCTCACCCTCCCTCACCCTCCCTCCCTCACCCTCCCTCCCTCACCCTCCCTCACCCTCCCTCCTCCTCCCTCCCCCCCTCACCCTCCCTCCTCCTCCCTCCCCCTCCCTCCCTCTCCCTCCCTCCCCCTCCCTCCCTCTCCCTCCCTCCCTCTCCCTCCCTCCCTCACCCTCCCTCCCTCACCCTCCCTCCCCCTCCCTCCCCCACCCTCCCTCACCCTCCCTCCCCCACCCTCCCTCACCCTCCCTCCCCCACCCTCCCTCACCCTCCCTCCCTCACCCTCCCTCACCCTCCCTCCCCCCACCCTCCCTCACCCTCCCTCACCCTCCCTCCCCCTCCCTCACCCTCCCTCCCTCACCCACCCTCCCTCACCCTCCCTCCCTCACCCACCCTCCCTCACCCTCCCTCCCTCCCTCACCCACCCTCCCTCCCTCACCCACCCTCCCTCCCTCCCTCACCCACCCTCCCTCCCTCACCCACCCTCCCTCCCTCACCCACCCTCCCTCACTCACCCACCCTCCCTCACTCACCCTCCCTCACCCTCCCTCACCCACCCTCCCTCACCCACCCTCCCTCACCCTCACCCACCCTCCCTCACCCTCACCCACCCTCCCTCACCCTCACCCACCCTCCCTCACCCACCCTCCCTCACCCTCACCCACCCTCCCTCACCCTCACCCACCCTCCCTCACCCACCCTCCCTCACCCACCCTCCCTCACCCTCACCCTCCCTCCCTCCCTCACCCTCCCTCACCCTCCCTCCCTCACCCTCCCTCACCCACCCTCCCTCACCCTCCCTCACCCACCCTCCCTCACCCTCCCTCACCCACCCTCCCTCACCCTCCCTCACCCTCCCTCACCCTCCCTCCCTCACCCTCCCTCCCTCACCCACCCTCCCTCACCCTCACCCACCCTCCCTCCCTCACCCTCCCTCCCTCCCTCACCCTCCCTCCCTCCCTCACCCTCCCTCACCCACCCTCCCTCACCCTCCCTCACCCACCCTCCCTCACCCACCCTCCCTCACCCTCCCTCACCCTCCCTCACCCACCCTCCCTCACCCACCCTCCCTCACCCTCCCTCACCCTCCCTCACCCTCCCTCCCTCACCCTCCCTCACCCTCACCCTCCCTCCCTCACCCTCCCTCCCTCACCCTCCCTCACCCACCCTCCCTCACCCACCCTCCCTCACCCACCCTCACCCACCCTCCCTCACCCACCCTCACCCACCCTCCCCCACCCTCCCTCACCCACCCTCCCCCACCCTCCCTCACCCACCCTCCCTCACCCTCACCCTCACCCACCCTCCCTCACCCTCCCTCACCCTCCCTCACCCACCCTCCCTCACCCTCCCTCACCCACCCTCCCTCACCCTCCCTCACCCACCCTCCCTCACCCTCCCTCACCCTCCCTCGCCCTCCCTCCCCCACCCTCCCTCGCCCTCCCTCACCCACCCTCCCTCGCCCACCCTCACCCTCCCTCCCTCGCCCACCCTCACCCTCCCTCCCTCACCCTCCCTCCCTCACCCTCCCTCCCTCCCTCACCCTCCCTCCCTCCCTCCCTCACCCTCCCTCCCTCCCTCACCCTCCCTCCCTCCCTCCCCCTCCCTCCCCCTCCCTCCCCCACCCTCCCTCCCCCTCCCTCCCCCTCCCTCCCTCACCCTCCCTCCCTCACCCTCCTTCCCTCACCCTCCCTCACCCTCCCTCCCTCACCCTCCCTCCCTCACCCTCCCTCACCCTCCCTCCCTCACCCTCCCTCACCCTCCCTCCCTCACCCTCCCTCACCCTCCCTCCCTCACCCTCCGTCCCTCACCCTCCCTCACCCTCCCTCCTCCTCCCTCCCCCCCTCACCCTCCCTCCTCCTCCCTCCCCCTCCCTCCCTCTCCCTCCCTCCCCCTCCCTCCCTCTCCCTCCCTCCCTCTCCCTCCCTCCCTCACCCTCCCTCCCTCACCCTCCCTCCCCCTCCCTCCCCCACCCTCCCTCACCCTCCCTCCCCCACCCTCCCTCACCCTCCCTCCCCCACCCTCCCTCACCCTCCCTCCCTCACCCTCCCTCACCCTCCCTCCCCCACCCTCCCTCACCCTCCCTCACCCTCCCTCACCCTCCCTCCCTCACCCACCCTCCCTCACCCACCCTCCCTCACCCTCCCTCCCTCACCCACCCTCCCTCACCCTCACTCACCCACCCTCCCTCACCCACCCTCCCTCACCCTCACCCACCCTCCCTCACCCTCCCTCACCCACCCTCCCTCCCTCCCTCACCCTCCCTCCCTCCCTCCCTCACCCACCCTCCCTCACCCTCCCTCCCTCCCTCACCCACCCTCCCTCACCCTCCCTCCCTCACCCACCCTCCCTCACCCACCCTCCCTCACCCTCACTCACCCACCCTCCCTCACCCACCCTCACCCACCCTCACCCACCCTCCCTCACCCACCCTCACCCACCCTCACCCACCCTCCCTCACCCACCCTCCCTCACCCTCCCTCATCCTCACTCACCCACCCTCCCTCACCCTCACTCACCCTCACTCACCCACCCTCCCTCACCCACCCTCACCCACCCTCACCCACCCACCCTCACCCACCCTCACCCTCACCCACCCTCACCCTCACCCACCCTCACCCACCCTCACCCTCACCCACCCTCACCCACCCTCACCCACCCTCACCCTCACCCTCACCCACCCTCCCTCACCCTCACCCACCCTCCCTCACCCTCCCTCACCCACCCTCCCTCCCTCCCTCACCCTCCCTCCCTCCCTCCCTCACCCTCCCTCCCTCCCTCCCTCACCCTCCCTCCCTCACCCTCCCTCCCTCACCCTCCCTCACCCTCCCTCCCTCCCTCACCCACCCTCACCCTCCCTCACCCACCCTTACCCTCCCTCA